>NC_058406.1:109186446-109292566 GCF_002201575.2 Neomonachus schauinslandi | reverse complement strand
CCTCATATCAGTGAGGTCATATGATACATGTCTTTCTCTGTTTGACTAATTTCACTCAGCATAATACCCTCCAGTTCCATCCACCTCGTTGCAAATGGCAAGATCTCATTCCTTTTGATGGTTGCATAATAGTCCGTGGTATATATATACCACTTCTTCTTTATCCATTCATCTGTTGATGGACATCTTGGCTCTTTCCACAGTTTGACTATTGTGAACATTGCTGCTATAAACATCAGGGTGCACGTACCCCTTCGGATCCCTACATTTGTATCTTTGGGGTAAATACCCAGTAGTGCAATTTGTGGATCATATGGTAGCTCTATTTTGAACTTTTTGAGGAACCTCCATACTGTTTTCCAGAGTGGCTGCAGCAGCTTGCATTCCCACCAACAGTGTAGGAGGGTTTCCCCTTTCTCCGCATCCCCGCCAACATCTGTCATTTCCTAACTTGTTAATTTTAGCCATTCTGACTGGTGTGAGGTGATATCTCATTGAGGTTTTCATTTGGATTTCCCTGATGCCAAGCGATGTTGAGCACTTTTTCATGTGTCTGTTGGCCATTTGGATGTCTTCTTTTAAACCTGCTTATTTTAAATGACATGTGTAATTATCTGAAAACACACCTGATATGTAAAGCCTGCACTGCATAGAAACATTTATTTATTACTTTAACATTTATTCTAGTTCACTTTATTATTTTTGCCCCTTTTAAATAGACTTTAATTTTTTAAAGCAGTTTAACATAACTGAGTAGAAGGTAGAGATTTCCCCATAGACCTCCTGTCCCCATACATACACAGCTTATGTGTCTTTCCCACTATCAACATCCCCCAAAAGAGTGATACATTTGTTACAATTGATGATCTTACATTGATACATCATTATCACCCAGAGTCCATAGTTTACATTATGGTTCACTCTTGGTGTTGCATATTTTATAGGTTTAACAAATGAATAATGACATGTATCATACAGAATCATTTCACTGCCTTAAAAATCCTCTGTGCTCTGCTGATTCATCCACCCAGCCCCACGCCCTAGAAACCACTGATATTTTTACTGTCTATATAATTTTATCACTTCTAGAATGTCATATCTTTAGGATCATATAGTATGTAGGCTTTTTAGATTTATTTCTTTCATTTTTTAATATACATTTATGGTTTCTCCATGACTTTTCATGGCTTGATACCTCCTTTTTTTTTAGAGCTGAGTGATATTCCATTCTTTGGATATACTACAGTTAATTATCCATTCACCTACAGATAGCCGTCATGGTTGCTTTCAAGTTTTGGCAATTATGAACAAAGGTGCTAAAAATATCAGTGTGCGAGTTTTTGTCTGGACATAAATTTTAAACTCATTTAGGTATATGCCAAGGAGTGTGATTGTTGCAATGTACGATAAAGTATACTTAGTTTTGTAAGAAACCACAAAACTATCATCCAAAATGGTTATACCATTTTTCATTCTCACCAGCAATGCTTGAAGGTTTTTTTTTTTTTTTTTTAAAGAAAGGCAGACTGCCACGTGCAGAGCCTCATTTGGATATGTCTCTAGTCTTGGAAGCTTGACTACCCTACCTTCTCCTACAAATGGACTTTGAGAGCTTGTTTGGAGTTTCTAGCAGGGGAGCGCAGCTACTCGTATACCCTTGACTGAAGAATGGTCCTCCTCTATTGGGGAAGGAAGTCCTCTTCGACCGAGTCCGCAGCTTCGGGAGGGACGCACATGGAGCGGTGATGGAGAAAGGGGACACCCACCTAACCAGCCAGATCAGCCGAATCAACCCTGGCAATCAATGGGGTGACAGATGTCACAGCCAGATAGCCCTCACATCCTGCATGAGAGTTCTTATTTCTCTGTATCCTTGCCAGCATTTGGCATTGTCAGTGTACTGTGTTTGGCCATTGTAGTAAGTATGCAGTGATATATTACAGTTGTTTTATTTTTTCATTTCCCTGATGACATATAATGTAAAGTATCTGTTCAAATGTTTATTTTTCATCTATAGATCTTCTTTGGTGAGACATCTATTAATGCTTTTGACCTATTTTTTAATAGGGTTGTTCATTTTCTTATTGCTCAGTTCAAGAGTTCTTTGAATATTTTGGATAATGGTCCTTGATTGGATATAGGTTTGGCAAATATTTTCTCCCAATTTGTGCCTTGTCTTATTCTACTGATACTATCTTTTGAAGAGCAAAGATTTTTACTTTTAATGAATTGCATGTTAACAATGGTTTCTTTCATAGATCGTGCCTTTGCAGTTACATCTAAAATGTCATCAATGCCTGGGTGTCTTAGTCGGTTAAGTGTCTGCCTTCATCTCAGGCCCTGGTCCCAGGGTCCTGGGATTGAGTCCACATCAGGCTCCCTCCTCCGTGGGGAGCTTGCTTCTCCCTCCACCTCTGCCTCTCTCTCTCTCTCTCATGAATAAATAGATAAAACCTTTTTAAAAAATGTCATCGACATAGCCAAGGTCATCTAGATCTTCTCCTATGAGATCTTCTAGTAATTTTATCATTTTGGAGTTTACATTTAGGTCTGTAATCCACTTTGAGTTAAAATTTGTGAAAGGTCTAAGGTCTATTCTATTTTTTTTTAATATAGATATCCAGTTGTTCTAGCAGCATTTATTGAAAAGATTATCCAGGGATGCCTGGGTGGTGTAGTTGGTTAAGCAGCAGACTCATGGTTTCAGTTCAGGTCATGTTCTCAGGATCATGAGATCAAGCCCAATGTTAGGCTCAATAAATAAGTAAATCTTAAAAAAAAAAAAAAAAAAGACTATCCAGAGAGGATCTTCAAAAATTTTTGTAAATGGATTACCTCCTGAGATTAACAATTAGCTGTAACGTAAATACAATGGGATACCAGCAGTCTGACTGAATCTGTGGCCATAGCTTATATTCAGAGACTGATAGGAATACTTTTTAATACTTAAACAAATTGAAGGTAATGTAGTTGTATAGGTGGATTAATTTATGATGCTATTTAAGGTGTAACCCAATTTTTTGAGGAATTGAAATCAACCGTCTTTATCTTTCAAATCTTTGCAAAACTAGAAATGCAATTCTAGAAGCAGTTCAAGTTCACCTGTTCTTTTTTTGCAATCCCCAAACCTCCTGTTTATCTTAAAAGACTTAAACTTATATTCTTCCCTGTGCCTGAGATATATAGGTTGAAGTACAAAATTCAGGGAGGTTATTCTTACCAGTAGAGAAACAAAAGAGAAAAGATCACTTAAACTTAGTTTTAGATGTTTATAGCAGCATTATCAACAATAGCCAAATTATGGAAATAGCCCAAACATCCATCGATCTATGAATGGATAAAGAAGATGCGTGTCTGTGTGTGTCTATATATATATATATATATATATATATATATATAGTGGGATATTACTCAGACACCAAAAAGAATGAAATCTTACCATTAGTGGTGGATGGAGATAGAGTGTATTGTGCTGAGTGATATAAGTCAGTTAAACAAAGAAAAATACCATATGATTTCACTCATATGAAGAATTTAAGAAACAAAACAGATGAACATAGGGGGAGGGGAAAAAAAGAGAAGGAAGAACACCATAAGAGACTCTTAAAAATAGAGAACAAACTGAGGGTTGACTGAGGGGAGGTGAGTGGGGGATGGGCTAACTGGGTGATGGGTATTAAGGTGGGCGCTTGTGATGAGCATTGGGTATTATGTGTAAGTAATGAATCATTAAATTCTATACCTGAAACCAATTTTACCATATATATTAACTAACTAGAATTGAAATAAAAATTTGAAGAAAAAGAAAAAGGTTAGTTTTAGCCATTGGAACAGGCAGCTTCATTTACCAGAAAAACAACCTAAAACAACCTCCATACCGTTTTCCAGAGCGGCTGCACCAGCTTGCATTCCCACCAACAGTGTAGGAGGGTTTCCCCTTTCTCCACATCCCCGCCAACATCTGTCATTTCCTAACTTGTTAATTTTAGCCATTCTGACTGGTGTGAGGTGATATCTCATTGAGGTTTTGATTTGGATTTCCCTGATGCCGAGCGATGTGGAGCACTTTTTCATGTGTCTGTTGGCTGTTTGGATGTCTTCTTTGGAAAAATGTCAGTTCATGTCTTCTGTCCATTTCTTGATTGGATCATTTGTTCTTTGGGTGTTGAGTTGAATAAGTTCTTTATAGATTTTGGGTACTAGCCCTTTATCTGATATGTCATTTGCAAATATCTTCTCCCATTCTATTGGTTGTCTTTTGGTTTTGTTGACTGTTTCTTTTGCTGGGCAAAAGCTTTTTATCTTGATGAGGTCCCAATAGTTCATTTTTACCCTTGCTTCCCTTGCCTTTGGTGATGTTTCTAGGAAGAAGTTGCTGTGGCTGAAGTCGAAGAGGTTGCTGCCTGTGTTCTCCTTTAGGATGTTGATGGACTCCTGTCTCACATTGAGGCCTTCAACCATTTTGAGTCTATTTTTGTGTGTGGTGTAAGGAAATGGTCCAGTTTCATTCTACTGCATGTGGCTGTCCAATTTTCCCAAAACCATTTGTTGAAGAGACTGTCTTTTTTCCATTGGACATTCCTTCCTGCTTTGTCAAAGATGAGTTGACCATAGAGTTGAGGGTCCATTTCTGGGCTCTCTGTTCTGTTCCATTGATCTATGTGTCTGTTTTTGTGCCAGTACTATACTGTCTTGATGATGACACCTTTGTAATAGAGCTTGAAGTCCGGAATTGTGATGCTGCCAGCATTGCTTTTCTTTTTCAACATTCCTCTGGCTATTTGGGATCTTTTCTGGTTCCATAAAAATTTTAGGATTATTTGTTCCATTTCTTTGAAAAAAGTGGATGGTATTTTGATGGGGATTCCACTGAATGTGTAGATTGCTCTAGGTAGCATTGGGACATCTTCACAATATTTGTTCTTCCAATCCATAAGCATGGAACATTTTTCATTTTCTTTGTGTCTTCCTCAATTTCTTTTATGATTATTTTATAGATTTCTGAGTGCAGATTCTTTTCCTCTTCAGTTGGATTTATTCCTAGGTATCTTATGGTTTTGGGTGCAATTGTAAATGGGATTGACTCCTTAATTTCTCTTTCTTCTGTCTTGTTGTTGTTGTATAGGAATGCCACTGATTTCTGTGCATTGATTTTATATCCTGCCAATTTACTGAATTCCTGTATGAGTTCTAGCAGTTTTGGGGTGGAGTCTTTTGGGTTTTCCACATAAAGTATCATATCATCTGCAAAGAGTGACAGTTTGACTTCTTTGCCAATTTGGATGCCTTTTATTTCTTCTTATGTCTGATTGCTGTGGCTAGGACTTCTAGTACTATGTTGAATAGCCATGCTGGTACTGGACATCCCTGCTGCGTTCCTGACCTTAGGGGGATAGCTCTCAGGTTTTCCCCCTTGAGAATGATATTCGCTGTGGGTTTTTCATAGATGGCTTTTATGATATTGAGGTATGTACCCTCTATGCCTATACTCTGAAGAGTTTGATCAAGAAAGGATGCTGTACTTTGTCAAATGCTTTTTCTGCATCTATTGAGAGGATCATATGGTTCTTTTTCTTTCTTTTATTAATGTATTGTATCACATTGATTGATTTGCAGATGTTGAACCAACCTTGCAGCCCAGGGATAAATCGCACTTGGTCGTGGGGGTCCTTTTAATGTACTGTTGGATCCTATTCGCTAGCATTTTGGTGAGAATTTTTGCATCCATGTTCATCAAGGATATTGGTCTGTAATTCTCATTTTTGATGGGGTCTTTGTCTGGTTTTGGGTCAAGGTAATGGTGGCCTCATAAAACGAGTTTAGAAGTTTTCCTTCCATTTCTATTTTTTGGAACAGTTTCAGAAGAATAGGTATTAATTCTTCTTGAAATGTTTGGTAGAATTCCCCTGGGAAGCCATCTGGCCCTGGGCTTTTGTTTGTTGGGAGATTTTTGATGACTGCTTCAATGTCCTTAGTGGTTATAGGTCTGTTCAGGTTTTCTATTTCTTCTTGGTTCAGTTTTGGTAGTTGATACATCTCTAGGAATGCATCCATTTCTTCCAGTTTATCTAATTTGCTGCCATAGAGTTGCTCATAATATGTTCTTATAATTGTTAGTATTTCTTTGGTGTTGGTTGTGATCTCTCCTTTTTCATTCATGATTTTATTTATTTGGGTCATTTCTCTTTTCTTTTTGATAAGTCTGGCCAGGGGATTATCAATTTTGTTAATTCTTTCAAAGAACCAGCTCCTAGTTTCATTGATCTGTTCTACTGGTCTTTTAGTTTCTATTTCATTGATTTCTGCTCTGATCTTTATTATTTCTCTTCTTCTACTGGGGAAGGCTTTCTTTGCTGTCCTTTCTCCAGCTCCTTTAGGTATAGGTTTAGGTTGTATATTTGAGACCTTTCTTGTTTCTTGAGAAAGGCTTGTATTGCTATATACTTTCCTCTTAGGACTGCCTTTACTGTATCCCAAAGATTTTGAACAGTTGTGTTTTCATTTTCACTTGTTTCCATGAATTTTTTAAATTCTTCTTTAATTTCCTGGTTGACCCATTCATTCTTCAGTAGGATGTGCTTTAGCCTCCATGTATTTGAGTTCTTTCCGACTTTCCTATTGTGATTGAGTTGTAGTTTCAAAGCATTGTGGTCCAAAAATATGCAGGGAATGATCCCAATCTTTTGTTACCAGTTGAGACCTGATTGGTGACCTAGGATGTGATCTATTCTGGAGAATGTTCCATGGGCACTAGAAAAGAATGTGTATTCTGTTGCTTTGAGATGGAATATTATGAATATATCTGTGAAGTCCATTTGGTCCAGTGTGTCTTTTAAAGTCTTTATTTCCTTGTTGATCTTTTGCTTAGATGACCTGTCCATTTCAGTGAGAGGGGTGTTAAAGTCCCCCACTATTATTTTAATGTTGTTGATGTGTTTCTTTGCTTTTGTCATTAAGTGGCTTATATAATTGGCTGCTCCCATGTTAGGGGCATAGATATTTACAATTGTTAGATCTTCTTGTTGTATAGATCCTTTAAGTAGGATATAGTGTCCTTCCTCATCTCTTATTACAGTCTTTAGTTTAATATCTATTTTGTCTGATATAAGGATTGCCACCCCAGCTTTCTTTGGTGTCCATTAGCATGGTAAATCATTTTCCACCCCTTCACTTTCAATTTGGGGGTGTCTTTAGGTCTAAAATGAGTCTCTTGTAGACAGCATATCGATGGATCTTGTTTTTTTTTATTCTTATGTTAATCCCCATACATTACATCATTAGTTTTAGATGAAGTGTTCCATGATTCATTGTTTGTGCATAACACCCAGTGCTCCATGCAGAATGTGCCCTCCTCAATACCCACCACCAGGCTAACCCATCCTCCCACCCCCCTCCCCTCTAGAACCCTGTTTGTTTTTCAGAGTCCATCGTCTCTCATGGTTCGTCTACCCCTCCGATTTCCCCCACTTCATTCTTCCCTCCCGCTACCTTCTTCTTCTTCTTTTTTTTTTTCTTAACATATATTGCATTATTTGTTTCAGAGGTACAGTGGATCTTGTTTTTTAATCCAATCTGATAGCCTGTGTCTTTTGATTGGGGCATTTAGCCCATTTACATTCAGGGTAACTAACAAAATATATGAATTTAGTGCCATTATATTGCCTGTAAAGGGACTGTTACTGTATATTGTCTCTGTTCCTTTCTGGTCTATGTTGCTTTTAGGGTGTCTCTTTGCTTAGAGGACCCCTTTCAATATTTCTTGTAGGGCTGGTTTGGTGTTTGCAAATTCCTTTAGTTTTTGTTTGTCCTGGAAGCTTTTTTTTTTTTAAAGATTTTATTTATTTATTTGAGAGAGAGAAAAAGAGAGAGAGAGAGAAACAGCATGAGAGGGGATAGGGTCAGAGGGAGAAGCAGGCTCCCCGCTGAGCCAGGAGCCTGATGCAGGACTCAATCCCAGGTCTCCAGGATCATGACCTGAGCCGAAGGCAGTCGCTTAACCAACTGAGCCACCCAGGCGCCCCTGTCCTGGAAGCTTTTGATCTCTCCTTCTATTTTTAATGACAGCCTAGCTGGATATAGTATTCTTGGCTGCATATTTTTCTCATTTAGTGCTCTGAAGATATCATGCCAGTCCTTTCTGGCCTGCCAGGTCTCTTTGGATAGGTTTGTTGCCAACCTAATATTTCTACCTTTGTAGGTTACAGATTTCTTCTCCTGAGCTGCTTTCAGGATTTTCTCTTTGTCTCTGAGACTTGTAAGTTTTACTATTAGATGTCGGGGTGTTGACCTATTTTTATTGATTTTGAGAGGGGTTTTGATGCCTGTTTCCTTCCCCAAATTAGGGAAGTTCTCTGCTATAATTTGCTCCAATATATCTTCTGCCCCTCTCTCTCTTTCTTCTTCTTCTGGGATCCCAATTATTCTAATGTTGTTTTGTCTTATGGTATCACTTATCTCTCGAATTCTGCCCTCATGGTCCAGTAGTTGTTTATCTCTCTTTTTCTCAGCTTCTTTATTTTCCATCATTTGGTGTTCTATATCACTAATTCTCTCTTCTGCCTCATTTATCCTAGCAGTTAGAGCCCCCATTTTTGATTGCACCTCATTAATAGCCTTTTTGATTTAGACTTGGTTAGATTTTAGTTCTTTCATTTCTCCAGAAAGCATTTCTCTCATAACTTCCATGCTTTTTTCAAGCCCAGCTAGTATCTTTAAAGTGATATTTCTGAACTCTTGATCTGACATTGTACTAATGTCTGTATTGAGTAGTTCCCTGGCAGTTGGTACTACCTCTTGTTCTTTTTTTTCAGGTGATTTTTTCCATCTTGTCATTTGGTCCAGAGGAGAATAAATGAATGAGAGAACAAAATGCTAACAGGGTAACAACATCCCCAGAAAATATACTCTAAACAAATCAGAAAAGACCTGAAGCTGGGGGAAATGAAAGGGAATGAAAGCAAAAGAGAAAAGAAAAAAAAGAAAAACAAAAAGATAAAAACAAAAACAGAACAAAAGAAAACAAAAAAAAACCAGAATATGATCCAATACGATCAGGCTGGTGTATAAATCAGTGCCACACACTAGATTTTGGGTGTATTTTGGTCTGTTAGAAGAAAGTGCCTCCCAAAATTTTAAAGAAAGAAAAACTTATATATGTATAAAAATAAGGGTTAATATGATGAAGGGATGGAATATGACTCTAAAGATGAAAATTATAAAAGATTTTATAAAAGGAATTGATAAGATAAGAAGTTGTTTGAAAAAAAAAAGAGGATTTTAAAAAAAAGGGTGAGAATGTGATCAGGCAGGAGACTAGAACAAAGCCATACATTAGAGATTTATGGTATATTTTGATCTGTTAGAAGAGACTGTATCTCAAAATTTTAGAGAGTACAACTTATATATATATATATGCCAAAAATAAGGGTAACTATTATGAAGGGATAGAATATGACTCTAAAAATAAAAAATAAAAATGTTTTTTTTAAAAAAGGGATTGATAAGATGTTGGTTGAAAAAAAGTAAAAAGAAAAATTCAAAAAAAAAATTAACTTTGAAAGACTAAAGATTCATGGGAAAAAAGCCATGGATTCTATGTGCAGTATTCCCCTAGCGCTGGAGTTCTGCCGTTCTCATTGATCATTAAACTTGGTCTTGGCTGGCTGTTCTTGCTGATCTTCTGGGGCCGGTTGCCGGGGTTCCCAAATGTTTTTGCTGGAGGCAGAATTGCCCTGCCCTTACCAGTCCAGGCTAAGTAATCTGCTTGGGTTTGCTCTCAGGAGCTTTTGTTCCCTGCAATCTTTCCGTACAGCTTTGGAGGATGAGAGTGAAAATGGCAGCCTCCCGGTCTCCACCCCAGAGGAGCCAAGAACTTGGGGCCCCGCTCCCCAGTGCGCCCCCAGAGAAAAGCAGTCAGTCACTCCCGTCTCCACGGTCTCCGGCCGCACTCTGCTCACCCGGCCTGTGACCCAGCATTTCTATGTCTGGCACAGGACCCTGTGTGGAGTCTCCAAACCCAGCAGATCCCTCCGGTGTGCTTCCCTGCCTCTCCTCCCAGGGGAGGAAGGGGAGTCTCCCCCAATCTGCCACTTGTTGGGTTCCTGCTGGAAGAGCAGTGGCCCGACTGTGCTGTGGATCAGGGTTTATGGCAACCTCGAGCTGAGAGCCCACTTCTCTGCCCCGTCTTTGCAGCTGGCTTCCCTGCACTGATACCTGGGAGCTCTGCTGCACTCAGGCACCCCCGGTCTTTCTGTGACCCTGAGGGCCCTGAGACCACACTGTCCCACGAGAGTTCCACCCCCTGCTTAGCTACTGGAGCGACATCCCTCAGTGGAGCTGACTTCTAAATGTTCCGATTTTGTGCTCCACTGCTCTATCAGGTGCCAGAAGTGGCTGACGGAGGCCCCCTTCCCCACTGTTTACCTTCCCAAACATTGCCTCGGATTCACCTTTCCACACATCCTACCTTCCAGAATGTGGTCGCTTTTCTGTTCAAGCATTGTTGCTATTCTTTTCTTCAATCTCCCGTTGAGTTCGTAGGTGTTCAGAATGGTTTGATCCCTACCCAGCTGAATTCCTGGGAGTAGATGAAATCCAGGTCTCCTACTTCTCTGCCATATTACTCCGCCCCCCTAGGTGAACTTTTTAAATGGTTTCCCCAACTCTTTTGGGTAACCTGAAACCTTAAAATTTTGCCTAGTTAAGTAATAAGTTAAATTCATTGACTGTTCAGATAATTTCAAATAGGATAAAATACTGAAACATAACTTACTAAACACAGGTTTATCCACTTTTGATTTCCTTTTACAGAGGAACTAAGGATATTTGAATCTATTAGTAAACACATTTTAAGCTATGCTGAGAAATTTTCTATAAAAAAACACGTTTTCAGAAATCATAGAAAGTATTTATACTTTCACAGAATGCTAATGTAAAAGATAGTTCATAACTGTTTATTTCTTTGTTAAGTTTCCTAAGTGTTAAGAATTCTGATTAATATATGTGATTTAAGCTACTAGAAATAACAAGGGAAGCATCTCTATAATAAGAAAAGTAGGAGGTGTGCTTTTGGTAAAAGAAAGTATCGGGGATAGGAATACTTTCTTGTTGATGGAAAAGAAAGTAATTTTGTGCTAAATTGAGGCAGGTTATTTAAAGAGGGGAATTATAGGATAAAATATGAATGTAAAAAAAGAAAGTTGTAGAGTGTTTGTGGAAAAGGAATCTTTGAAGAAGAATTTTAATGTGTAGTCCAGCTGGCTAAAATTAAAATGAATTCATTTGAAAAAGAGTTTAAGTAAACTGGTGCTGATTGGTCCCAAGATGGTGGCAGATCAAGAGGACCCTAGGCTTGTCTCATCCTATGAACACAACTAGGTAACTATCAAATCATCCTAAATACCCCAGAAATTGGCCTGAAGACTGATAGAACAAACTCCACAACTAAAGGGAGAAAAGAGGCCACATCAAAGAAGGTAGGAGGTGCAGAGATGTGGCTAAGGGGAGAAACAGACTGCGGCTGCTGCAGAGGGAAGGGAGCCATGGTCTCAGAGAAGGACAAAAGAGAAAGGAATACACAGGGGAATGCACAAGGAGAATGTTTCCCCAAAGCCATTGGCTTAAAAAACAAAAGGGGCTGAAATTTCATGAGTTCTTGCAACCAGTGTGGCTTAAAGCCTATAATTTTAAAGGTTAGTGGGTTTGGCTCTGATATAGCCCTGAGGGCATTCCCTACTCCTGGAGAGAAGGCAGACAAACAGCCCAGGGAGCAGACAGTGTGGAAATAGTGATCTGAAGAATGCCTGGGACATACAGTGGGGGAATGATTCGCTTGTCTTGGAAAGAATCCCTGGGAGGCAGCATTATCAGATACACCTCTCTGGAGAAAGTGGAGCTGGCCAGTGCCATTTCCCTTCCCCTTCCCCACCCCTCAGCATAAACACAGAGCCACCAGCAGGAGGCAGCACAGCTATAAGTCTGCCTAAATTGTTTACACCAAGCCCCAGCCCTTATGCTCTGGTGGGACTGCCATTCTAAGTCAAACTTGCCTCAGTCCCAGCATGGCAGGCCCCTCCCCCAGCAGACCAGCACAAGCCCCTGCACCCACTCCATCTCCCAACCAGAGACTTCTGCAGGGCCTCAGTTCTCATGGAAGTGATGTTAGCTCTCATTTCACAAGCAGACCAGAGCACACCTAGTTAAAACTCACCACATTTAGGCCAGGAACCAAACACTGTGCACAGCAGGCAAGGAGAACCTCTGCAGATGACTGGCCTGAAGGATAAAGCAGCTGAAACACAACAGCAGAATGCACACACCACACACTGCAGACACTCACTGAAGCACCAGGCCCTGAGTACTATATGAACTCTTCTTCATAAATCCATTACCTTCAGGAGCAGAATACATAACTGGCTTTTCTAACATAGATAAGAAGGCAGAAACTTAGATAGAATGACAAGATGGAGGAATTTATCCCAAATGAAACAAGATAAGGCCATAGCCAGAGATCTAACTGGAATAGATATAAGTAACATGCCTGATGGAGAATTTAAAGCAACAATCATAAGTATGCTCACTGGGCTTGAGAAAAGGATAGATGACATCAGGGAGACCCAACCACAGAGATAAGAGCTAAAAAAAAATCAATCAGAGATGAAGAATGCAATAAATGAGGTTGGAAACAAGCTTGATGCAATGAACAGCAGGCTGGAAGGAAAGGAGGAATGAGTTAGTGATCTAGAAGACAAAATAATGGAAAATAATGAAGCTGAACAAAAGAGAGAAAGAACAATTATGCAACACAAGAATAGACTGAGGGAATTCAGTGACTCCTTTAAACATAATAACATTCATATTATAGGAGTCCCAGAAAAAAGGGAGAGAAAAGGGGGAAGAAAATTTAAAGAAATAACAGCAGAAAATGTCCCTAATCTGGGGAAGGAAACAGAAATACACACAGAGATCCAGGAGGCACACAGGACCCCCTTGGGGTGGAGGGGGAGGGGTAGGGAGCAAGCCAACACCAAGACATAGTGTAATTAAATAGGCAAAATAAAGTGATAAGACAAAAATCTTAAAAGCAGCAAGACAAAAGAAGTCCTTAACTTACAAGGGAAAATCCATAGGCTAGCTGGAGATTTCTCAACACAATCCTGACAAGCTAGAAGGGAGTGGAAAAGATATATTCAAAGTGATGAATGGGAAAAATCTGCCGTCAAGAATACTCTATCCAGCAAGGCTGTCATTCAGAATAGGAGAGATAAAGAGATTCCAAGACAAACAAAGACTAAAGGAATTTATGACCCCTAAACCAGCCCTGCAAGAAATATTAAAGGGGACTCTTGGAGTGGAAAAGAGAGACCAGAAGTGACAAAGACAAAAAAGATCAGAGAAAATCTCCAGAAACAATGACAAAACAAGTAATAAAATGGCAATAAATACATATCTATCAAAAATTAGTTTGAATGTAAATGGACTAAATGCTCCAATCAAAAGACATAGGGTGTCAGAATGGATAAAAAAACAAGACACTTCTATATGATGCCTACAAGAGACTCATTTTAGACCTAAAGCCCCTTTCAAATTGAAAGTGAGAGGGTGGAGAAACATCACACAAATGGATGTCAAAAGAAAGTCCAAGTATATCAGAAAACTAGACTTTTTTACTCTTGTATTATTTTTATCCTGCTTTGGTATCAGGGTAGTACTGGCTTCATGGAATGATTTTGAATGTGTTCCCTCTATTCCATTATTTGTAAGATTTTGATAAAGATTGCCATTATTATTATTTTTTTAATGTTTGGTAGAATTCACCAATGAAACCCTGTGCTCTTGGGCTCTCTGTGCTGGGAGAGTTTTGATTCCTAATTCAACTTTTTTTCTTGTTATTGGTGTAAAATGATTTCCTGTTTCTTGGATTCAAGATTCATGATTCAATCTTGGTAACTTGTGTATTTTTAGGAATTATCTGCTTTTTTCCCCTAAGTTATCAGATCTGTTAGTATATAGTTGTCTATAGTAACCTGTTATCATACTATGTATTTTTGTGGTTATCTGTTGTATTATTTTCTCTTCCATTTCTCACTTTGGTCTTTGAGTTGTCTCTCTCTCTCTTTTTTTTTTTTCTTTGTTAATGCAGTTAAAACATTGCCAATTTTGTTTTTGTTTCTGAAAAACTGGTCATTACTTTCAATGTTATATCATTATTTATTCTGGTCTCTATTTATTTCTGATTTTTCTTTGTTCTTTTTTCCTCTACTAAATTTCAGCTAAGCTTCTTTTTTTTTAGTTCTTTAAGGTGTGATGTTAAGTTTTTATTTGAATTTTTTTTTCTTAATACAAACATTTACTGCATAAATTTCATTAATGTCTGCTTCTGCTCCATCTCATAGGTTTTGGAATATTGTGTTGTTTTTTTTTTTTTCCTTTTGTTTTGAGACATACTTTGATTTGCAATTTGATTTCTTATTTGGCCCATTGCTTGTGCAGTAGTGTGTTGTTTAATACTTACATATTAAATATTTAATATTTACACTGTATATTTCCCAGCTTTGTTTTATTGTTGATTTTTAGTTTTGTACCATTGTAGTTGGAAAATGCACTTGGTATGATTTCAGTCTTCTTAAGTTTGTAATATTTGTTATATCTCTTTTTACGTGATTTAACCAGGGGATTCTTCTGTGTGTACTTGAAGAAAATGTGTATTCTATTTTTCTTGCATGGAATGTTTTACATATATTTTTAGAACCATGTATTCTGAAGTATGCTTCATGTAAACAAATCTTTAAAAAAAATAACTTTAACTCAGAGTTTTTTAAAATAAAGCATATCAAAGAGGAGGCAGGGGGATGGGTGAAATAGGTGAAGGAGATTTATCGTGATGAACACTGAAGATGATGTATAGTATTTTTGAATCACTATATTGTACACCTGAGATTCATATAGCATTGTATGTTAACTATACTGGAATTAAAATTAAAAAACTTAATAAAAAAAGTACACTGGCTAACCAAGTTAGGATTTGTTTTTTCTCTGTTAAAAGAACAAAATTTTCTTAGATTATTGGTCTGCTTTTTTTTTTTTTAAGATTTTATTTATTTATTTGACACAGAGAGAGGGAGATAGTGAGAGAGAGAAAGCACAAGTGAGGGAGCGGCAGGCAGGCAGAGGCAGAGGGAGAAGCAGGCTCTCCGCTGAGCAGGGAGCCTGATCCCAGGACCCTGGGTTCATGACCTGAGCTGAAAGCAGACGCTTAACCAACTGAGCCACCCAGGCGCCCCTATTGGTCTGCTCTTAATACAACATTTTAAACAAAGGTTTTTCTTTACCTTTAATGCAATCTCCCTAGAAAAATAAGGTCAGGTCTTTGATTACTTGGGGAAAAAAAAAAAACAACTGAGTCTTTTCAATACTAAAAAAGCTAAGGCTTTGTACAACTGTTTAACTTCCCCTGTATTTGCTTGTGAAGTCTTAAATTGTTACTTTGGCTAAATAGATAACTAAGTATTGTTTCACAGTGACCTAATCCTATTGGATGAAGTGTGCAAGTCTTTTGATATTTTTGACAAACTTCCCCCAAATCAAATTCTAAAGTCTTTCCCACCTTGAAGTAACTTTTGTTTTGTTTTGTTTTGTTTTGTTTTGTTTTGTTCTTTTTTTAGATGGCCCTTGGGCCATCTCAAAAGATTGGTTCTCTTGCCTTATATATGAAACTACTTAAGCTTATTTGGCATGTTAACTTACATATTAAACATTGTGAAATAGGTAATTCTAGGCCTTCTTTGACTACATTTGTGTGGCTATATGTTATTAATACAAGTGTTCCAGTAATTATAAAAAATTCCTGAAGATTTGATATCTCTTAATGTAATACTAACACTTGTAGTTGTAGTTACTATCTTAAAATGTATTTCAGAAGGATAACCAAATCTCCTTGTCAATTGCATTACAATGAATTTTCATCAGATCTTTAACCATGCTATTTTTAAGTCCTTTGTCATGTACAGTTATTGTTTTATTCTGATAGTTTCACAAAAAGTGTTCCTGTGAAGAAAATTCAAGGAAATGGCTTTTGACAAATAGTATTTTCAGGTAATTTTAAAATCTTAAAACTTAACTGGGTAAAAATTTCCACATCTAGTGGAAAAACTGGATTCAAGCAGAAAAAGGATCAATAACATTGGACTGAATTAACTGAGGAAGATGATTATAATTTTTATGACCTCTTATTTAAAACCTTGTTGGTTCTCTAATGGTTTTCTTTTCCAGATTTTAGGAAATTTCTTTTCTTATTTTCTCTTACACTACAGTTTTATAAGATACACCTTTATGAACAAAGGTAAAGCACTTTTTTCTCCCCACCTGTTCCCTCCAGAATTCAGAAACTTTTAGTAAGTATTCTTATTTATGAAAATACAGTTATCTGTAAAGGTTCAATAAGAGTACATTCTCCTTGTAAGAAAACACAATTGAAAACATTAGTCATATTACCAAAGCTTTGGAATATCATATTTGAGAAGGATGTGCATACAGTCAGATATGACCAGATAGGTTTAAGGAACTAAGGTTGGCTTTTCAGAGTGAATAAACCCCTTAGAGAAAATCAACCTGGTAATTTGCTTACATGGTTCCAGAAAAGTGGTCTTAAAAAGAGCTTGTATGGTCAATCATTATTCTTGCTGCACTTATGTAAATAATCAGACAAAGTTTAATGCAAACAAATTAGTCTTACTATTAAAAATGAGGGCAATTATAGGGAGAAGAAATTATGTTTATACCTTTGCCTGTATTAGATTCTGATTCTGTTAATATACCTGTAAATTGGACTGGATCCTGAATTCTTTTTTTCTCAAAAATCTGGCTATGACTTTCCAAACTAATGCTTCCAATTTTCTTCCAATCTTCTGATTTGGAACCATTAAGAACGGAGTGCTTTTGGGGTGCTCAGTCAGTTTAGCATCTGCCATCGGCTCAGGTGATGATTCTAGGGTCCTGGGGCTCATCCCAAGTTGGGCCCCCTGCTCAGTGGAGAACCGGCTTCTCCCTCTGCCTCTGTCTGCCACTTCTCCTGCTTGTGCTCTCTCTCAAATAAATAAGTAAAATCTTTTTTTAAAAAATAAAAAGAACAGAGTGCTCTTGAATCTTCTTGGAAGAGACTATACCAGGTCCTCTTCATTACCCAGATGATAGTCAAATTTCAGAGACTTAAATCTTGGATATGCATCTCACAGCCAAAGAAGGTTCCATCTGACATCTGGTCCTATACAAGCATTGGAGACCTCCCAATCAAATTGACTAGGAAGAGAAGTAGATGATACTGAGGTAGACTGCTTCCTCTAAGCATCAGATCAAAATTTCATACTTATCTGAACTTGAAACTTTTTTTTGTTCCTTCTTTTTCTTTCCTTTACTCTGACATTGATCTGGAAAGATAATGCCCTCATTTATTTTTCCCAGACCATTACTAACTCAGGTAACCTTTGCCTTTCAGACTGCTAGATTTATCATCAGAAACTCCCATCTGTCTATTCACAGTGCCACCTTAGCAGGGATGATTACTAACCTGACAGGATGTATCTTTGTCTGTGGTGGTTACTGATGTGGGAAACAAAGGCAGAGGAGAAATTATAAAATTTTCTTACTACCTACAGCCCACTGACAAGTCCTTGAAATAGGTAGAGTGACATTCCTCTAGGAACTCAACTGCCTCAATGTTAACACTTTGCTAAGGGCAAAAGGCAACCTTAGCCTGACTCCCCAGGATCCTGTAAGTCTACTTTAACATATAAAAATTCCTTTAAAAATTTCCTTTATCTCTAAATTCCCAAGATACATGTTGGTAGTCATTCCTAAAACATATGACCTACCAATATACATCTGAAGGGTCTCCTGACTAAGGTTTTATTAGACGGTAATAAATTACCTTTTCCCAACAATGGCTAGCCCCTTCAAGGTCCTGGAAACCTTGCTTCCAAAATTCCTTAGACAATTACACTATCCTTAACCCACTCCCAACTTGAAAGTATAAAATGGGCGGCTCCTCATGATCCCAGTGCAGCTCTTTC
Organism: Neomonachus schauinslandi; assembly: GCF_002201575.2. NCBI lineage: Eukaryota > Metazoa > Chordata > Mammalia > Carnivora > Phocidae > Neomonachus > Neomonachus schauinslandi. The sequence goes on along the minus strand of NC_058406.1, from coordinate 109,274,501 downwards.
TGCCCAAAAGTCCTGTCCCTATGCTTTAATAAAACCACCTTTTTGCACCAAAGACATCTCAAGAATTCTTTCTTGGCCATTGGCTTCAAATCCTAACATCTTTCCTACATCAGTTACCATTGTCCTGGGGACTATAAATGCCTGGATAGCTGGTGCATAGCCAGGCAATACCTCTTAGTTATCTGTGACCCTAACTTTCCACCAACAAAGATACTTCATTGGTTGACTCCTCTGGATTTTGATCATTAAGTTAGAAAGGAATTACCAAGAGGCTTTCATGATTTAGGATTCATTTCCTTTGTGACCACACTTCCCTGATTAGGAGTAAATGTAAATGAGAATATGATCAGAAATCTCTCCTTAATTCTTAAAGATATTACAGAATCTTCTAAGACAATAGCTGCCCCACAAAGATACTTAGACTTTCTGTCCAAAGTTTTTTTGATAATTAGATAATCTTTGATTATCTTTTAGCTGAGCAATAAGGTGTCTATGCTGTGGCCAACACCACTTGCTGCAGCTGAATTAACATTTCTGGAGAGGTTGAAACTCAGTTCCATGAAATCACTGAGCAAGCCACTTGGTTTCAAAAGGAATGTGACCTTTAACCAGCCAACCTGGCATTTCCAAGTCAGTGCTAGGAGATTTGGTGGTAGAAGTGGGACCAAAAGAGACTTCCAGTGGCTTTGGGGATAATGAGAAATCCAGTCGTGGTACCCATGAACCACTTTTTGAGTTAACTGTCTTTCTTACCAATTCTGAGGGCTGTGAAAATGATGAATGAAACAGAATAATAGTGCAGTGCTTTGAGATGATCTCCAATGCTTACAACCTCAACAAGATATGAACTTAAGAAGGGGAAGTCCCTGAGATCCTCTCCTTCTATTTCTCCTATTACTCAAATGTGGCTCTATGGTTTCTGGTCAGTACTTATTCTTTCCTCCTTCCTCCAACTTGGGACATGACTCCTGGGAAAGGTTCTTCCCAGAGCTGAGGGACAAATATATAGACAAAACTATTTCAACCAAAATGGACAACTTGATGCTTGACCAATGATGCCTTGGATATCACTGGATCAAAAGGAGGAAATATAAAGAAAACAACAATGGCTAGCCCCTTCAAGGTCCTGGAAACCTTGCTTCCAAAATTCCTTAGAGAATTACACTATCCTTAACCCCCTCCCAACTTGAAAGTATAAAATGGCCGCTCCTCATGATCCCAGTGCAGCTCTTTCTGCCCAGAAGTCCTGTCCCTATGCTTTGAATTAAGGTAGAGGAGATGCATATCTCCCAAATACAATCATCTTTATATTCTACCCAGCCTCCTATGCTTTCAGACAGCAACATCAACAGCATCTACCAAATCTATATATCTGGTTTTAATTACATTTCCAGGAGATTTCTAAAAAAAAAAAAAAAAAACAAACAAACAAACAAAAAAAACAAAAAAAAAATGCACCTACCCTGACCATATCATGCACCACTGCAACCACTGTGTACCTCAAAGTATCCACTCCTGTTACTTCTAGGAGAAAAATCTTTCTGTGGAGCCCTGGGGTTGCACCACCTTGGACTGGCTCACCCCCCTTTATATTCTTCAGATTCAATGGACACCACTCCTAGGAGTTCAAGCCATTCAGCTCAAGTAACAAACTAGACTGTCTCATCACAGCCTTTGATGTATTTGGCATCAAGTTCACCCTCCCTCTCATACCAGGATGCAGCTTGCTTCCAGGTTCCCAGGATAGCAATCAAAGCTACTCCTTCGGTCCCTTTTAGGAAATCATCCCTCTGTCCAACCCCATTGTAATGTCAATTACTTACTGTTTGCTAAATATTTCACCAGGTGTTTTTATTTTTGTGGGGGCTTTTACAAGACTTTTGCTGTGTTAAGGTTTATCCAAGAGAAATCTTTTTTTTTTTAAAGATTTTATTTATTTATTCATGAGAGATAGAGAGAGAGAGGCAGAGGCAGAGGGAGAAGCAGGCTCCCCACGGAGCAGGGAGCCCAATGCAGGACTCGATCCCAGGACCCTGGGATCATGACCTGAGCCGAAGGCAGACGCTTAACCAACTGAGCCACCCAGGCATCCCCCAAGAGAAATCTTAACAAAATGAATCTCAAGAAGAGCTTTAAATGAAAACGAAGTTTCAAAATGAGCTAAATGTACCCGAGTGCTCTGGTATAAGCAAAAAGAAGTAATCTTCACTTTTGGTAGAAGGGCACATGGTTGATTGTGAGTTTACAAATAAGCCTATTGTTATTTTTATATCAGCTGTAAAAAAACATCTCCTTTCCCTCTTGCCAGCTGGTTCCCTGAAAATCACTGGTGAGCCAGCAATTATTGTAGCAGCACAAAGCCCCTCAAATGGGGGACCATGGCAATTACCCTGATTTGTCACTGCAAAGGGTTGGCTACAAAGGCCCCTTTCAAGACATTGAAATTAGGCAGCTTGGGACTGCGCCGGGGTATTTTGGAGAGTAGCAATCAGGAAAACAAAAAAGAGACACCCTTGTCAGCACAAGAAAGCAGGTAGACCTGGCAGCAGAGGCTGAGTATGTTAACTGGAAATAGGATGGCTATTTTCTGGCAACAAGTCAGTGTTATCTGAAATACATTGTTCATCTTAGGCTAACTTCTCTCTGACAATTAAAATAATTCTAGGCCATCTTGATTTACAGTTAAAAAGTAAAACTCAAGATTTGTTTTGTTCTGTTTTGTATTTTGGCTAGGAGATACATCAGATCTAATACCATCCAAGATTTCTACACATAAAGGTAATGTTTTCAGATGATTGGTAACTTGAACATTTTCCCCAACACACTCACAAAATAGGGTAATTCAGTCAAGTCTCTGTTATAAGCACTGTAGATACAGCAGTGAACTAAATACAGCAATAATGTAACTTAGATTCTCCTTTGGAAGACTGAAAATGAAAAGATAAAAAAAAAATATATGTTATGTCAGGAAGTAAGAGGTCCTAAAGGAAACAAAGTAAAGAAATGAGGGAAGGGAAAATGGGAAAAAGCGGACAGGGGCTGAGATTTTGGATGAAATTACCATAAGGTCTCTTCTGAGTACAGGCTCAAAGGAACTGAGAGAGTTCCCCATATGGACACCTGGGGAAAGAACATTAGGGCAGAAAAGACAACGAAGGCAAAGGCTGGATTTCAGGGCTTGCCTTGGGGGCTTGTGAAGCCTTGACAGCCAGAGAGATAAAATGGAAGTTGACCTCAGATGTATATACCCTTAGGACCACTGTGAAGACTCTGGCTTTTGTTCTGAGTGAGATGGTAAGTCACTGGAGGATCTGAGGAGAGGAAAGACAGAATCTGAGTTGTGTCTGAACAGTACCACTTGACAGAAAGGGAAGGGACATAAGAGGCACAGAGGCAGGAAAGATGCTATTGCAGTGATCCTTGGAGAGAGGAGAGAAGCTACAAAAGATTGACAGCAGAGGAGGTTTTAGGAGGTTTTGGATTCTGGATATATTTTGAAAGTCTAATTTCATCATATGGTGTGAAAGAAAAAATGAAGTTAAGGACGATACAGGTTTTTGAACTTTATGAACAGAAGAATGGTGATGAACGTTGTGAGATGGGAAAACCTTTGAAAAAAATCAGCTTTGAAGGGAAAATCAGGAGCTTAGTTTTAGACATTTTAAGATTGTGATAATTTTAGATATAAAGTGGGCATATCAAGAGACAAATTGCATAAACCATTGTGGTGTTCATGGGAGTGGTCAAGTCTTGAATCTTGATTCATTAGTTTAAGACTGTTATTTAACGACTTGAGTTGGATAGATCTGTAAGGAAGAGAGAAGAGACTGAAAATAGGGTTCTGAAACAGCAGATGTTTTGGGGTGTCAGAGAAAAGAAGAAAACAACAAAAATGTAGGAGAAAACTCATGCAATTTTGATGGAATGAGAGACAAGTGAAAAGAGGGTGAACAGCCACATCAAATCCCTCTGACAACTCAAATACCATGATGACTAAATTGATCATTGATCTAGCAAAACAGCACTCCTTTGTGACCTTGTTTTAAACCCAAGAAAAAGTGGGCAAGACTAACTAAAGACAATGAAAATAGCGTCTCTTTCAAGGAGGTTTGCTCTCAAGGATAGCAAAGAACAGAGTGGTCCTGAGAAACCCTGGGTGGAGAGAGAAAGGTGGGTGACAATGGCATGTGGAGAGAAGAGAGGCTATGCAGCAGCACAGGGGCATGAGGAGTGTGGGAAGAGCTCAGAGCTCAAGGTTCCCTCAGAGCAATGACAGAGCACAGATGCAGAGAGTGGGCAGATGTTCTCCACTGATTGCTTCCATTTTCTCAGTGAAGCAGGAAGCAAAACTGTCTTTTGATTCTGAGGATAAGGGCAGTGGTTTGGAGGTTTAAAGAGACAGCAGAGATCCATTTAAAAGAGGAAACAACAGGACTGGAGAAGGTAGAATAACTGCCCTGCTGCCTTAGGACCCCACTTGGGGATCAGGAATGTGAGATGTCACCATGGCTGTTTGATTTTCTTTAGCTATATTTAGCTAAATGAGAACAGCCCTAGGGTAAAAGGAGAGTTGGATTTAATCAGAATGATTTTTTCCCAAGTGAGAATAAGGAAGCAAGTGAGCTGAAGATATATGTGAAGGAATGACAATACTAAATGGTCATGGAATTTCCCTTGTGTAAAGGCCATAAAATACAAGGATGAGATCAAGCAGTCCAAGACTCCATTAGTGTCGAGTATTGTGGAGTTTGGGGTGCCTGAAGGGCTGAGGTGGAAGGGTGGAAGGTATCACTCTAGAGCAGAATGTTTGGAATTTATTATCACACTGTAGGTTCTCATAATGACAAGGTGCAGAGAACAACCAAAGCAACACATAGTTTTGAGAAAGCGTGAACATCAAGGCAGTTGCATAAGAGCAGGTCAAGTATCTGAAAGGCCAGGATGCTTTCCTATATCTTTCTTCATATGGCAAGAAATATTGAGGGACCAATTGTGGAGATGTAATGATCCAGGGACTAAAATTATCACCCGGCTGGGCAGATATCTGGGATAGTGGATGGTGATATTGCATGGTGGAAAGAGCATGTTTATGTGAGAGAGAGAAATACAGACAGAGATGGAGAAAAGATTATGAGGACAGTGCAGTGGGAGCAAGTAGATTGCCTTGCCTCTCTAAGTTTAGTAAGAGGAAGAGTTAGGGAAAGAAGCCAGATTCCATTTGAGAACTACAGGATCAAACAATTTTCCGCAGGAGAGCCAGGTTTCAATTAGCACAAGAAGGTGAGAAAGTGTAGATTAAAGAACTAAGGGAAAAGAGGATTTACAAAGGAGTGCCCTTAAATTGTTTATATAAATCTCTTTACCTCTGTTCAGAGTAAGAGAGTAGGAAGGGAAGAAAAACCTGGAGTATAAATACTATAAAGCAAGAAAAGCATTCCTCTTGACAAGTAAAGGCAGGACGCATAGTAAAGGAAGTCAAACTTCTTTATTCCTCTACCTCTACATATATCTGCTCATACAGCTAAGGTTTTAATAAGGCAATTTGATTAATACATATTAAGTTTTCAATATTTGCTTTTGTATTGCTAAATCAACTTTTCAGGCTATTTGCTTAATTCATTTTTGATGGTAAGATTAAAGTCTTCTCAAACAACAATGACAGAAATCCCAAAATTTCATGACCACAGAAGACCTTGCAACCACTGAAACATGAGGACACAACACAACTGGTCATGAAAACATAAAATCCAGGGGCGCCTCAGTGGCTCAGTCGCTTCCTCCAATTCTTGATTTCATCTCAGGTCCTGATCCCATGGGTGGTAGGATTTAACCCCACCTTGGGCTCCCTGCTCAGCGGGGGTCTGCTTGAAGATTCTCTCCTTTTGCCCCTTCCCCCACTCACTCTCTCTAAATAAGTAAACAGATCTTTTTTTTTTTCAAGAAAAAGTAAAATTAAGTATGTCACATAATTTAATAAATGTTTCAGATGGGAAAGCTTCTGTTGATAAATATCATGGATAAAGGAAACTCCCATTTGAATGGTTTGTTGAAAAGATCAAAAGTCTTTTATCACTATACACAAACAGATAAGATTTGTCAATAGTTACAGGTTTTAGTTTATAAATATTCAGGCCTGGGCTGGGGATTTAATTGACACATTACTTGAATGTATCTTTAAATATGCATTACTATAACACAGGTGTAACTGAATTTCTTGCTGTCAATAAATGTATAACTCTGCAAATAGGATGTTGTAAGCATGATCATAGAGGATTCCGTTGGGATCAGCAATATATGTCTTAGTACTGTAAGAAAATATAGACTATTTAAAATTAATATAGAAGGAATAAAATCGAATCACACATTTTATAATTCATTTAAATTTCATTGCTATGCTATTACAATTTTTTTCTCCTACATAATTTCAGAGAAGAAGAAAAAGGCAATAAGTTCCACATATAAAAGAAGCATATGAAGGAAATCAAATTACTAAAAATTTAAAGAGCCCAGTGAGACATTGGCCATAATTTCCCATTCTGATAAAGGCCAGTGACTAAAGGGATGCTGTGAAAATAAGTAAACCATTGAAATAAGGTGATAGTTTTATTTTGAAAAGCATTTCTGTCACTAACAAATTATTTTGTGACAGAGAATAATTAGCTTCTTTTTTTATAGAACTTTAAAGTTGCATTTCCACTTACTATATTTTTAGTTTCTACTTTTGCTTAAATAATACATTTTCCTTAATACGTAGGCAGTAGTTGAGTTCTTACACAATTAAAACAGTATTATATAGACTCCAACAATTGAATAGTTAAAAAAATGGAGAATAACATTGAACATTTTTCAGCCTTTTGAGCATAACAATGATCTTTTTTGCTAATTTCAGTCGATTAAATCAATCATGAATCTCAATCCAGACAGAGGGAATATACACTATAGTAAACATTTATGACTTTGTAGACATCTGATTATTTTGTTGATGCAGGAAAACTGTACTGTATTAGCATACTCTACTCTAAATTCCAATTTTAATCAATCATTAAACAAATTCTACATGAAATGAAATAGTGTCTAAAGTGGAAAACTTGACAGGGTTTTCCTCTGTTAGAAAGTATGTCTACCGATGGACTCTGAAAAACAAACTGAGGGTTCTAGAGGGGAGGGGGGTGGGAGGATGGGTTAGCCTGGTGATGGGTATTAAAGAGGGCATGTTCTGCATGGAGCACTGGATGTTATACGCAAACAATGAATCATGGAACACTACATCAAAAACTAATGATATAATCTATGGTGATTAATATAACAATAAAAAATTAAAAAAAAAAAGAAAGTATGTCTACTATACTATGGTTATTTCCTCTTCTGGAGTAGAGAGGGGTATTCATAAAATCTCAAGAACAGTCTCAGGAATAACTCAAGACCTCAAGAATAACTGCTTTATTCCTCATCTGAATATCTCAGTACTTTGTAAGGCATTTTCTACTCAGACCACTGAGGGAGAGATGCTATCCTGCTCCACCTACTTCCATTGGACTACCCAATGTTCTTTAAAAATATTCTTGGAAACATGAGGACACTTACTTTTTCACTCAAAAAACATAACAGAAGGCAGATGAGGAAAATCATTATTGTTATATGAATCTTTGAATCTACACTAACTTATGAACAATTACAGATTTGGTTCTTTATAGTGGCACCTCACTTCTAGATACCAAATCTGCACTCATTTCCTGTTGCAACTATTAAAATTACCACAGACTTAGTGGCTTAAAAACAGCACAAAATTATTATATTACAGTTCTGTTGGTCAGAAGTCTGAAACATGCTTTATTGGGTTAAAATCAAGCTGTCAGTAGGTTGTACTCTTTTCTGGGGGCCTTATAGAAGAATCTATTTCTTTGCCTTTTCCAGTTTATAGAGGCTACCTATACTCTGTATCACATGACCCACTTCCTCCATCTTCAAAGCCAGCAGCAAAGTATCTCTGTCCTTCTTCCATGGTCACATTATCACGTTAATATCTCTCTTTCTCTCTCATTCACTTATCTGAGCCTGAAAACGTTCTCAGCTTTTAAGGACTCATTATTTGAGTGGACACACTTAGATAATACAGGATAATGTCTCCATCTCAATGTCCTCAACCAAAATCATACTTGAAAAATCTTACTTTCCATATAAGGTAATATATTCATAGGTTCCAGAGATTAGGACATGGACACCTCTCTGATGGCCATTATTCTGCCAATCATATTATTGGTAACATTTTTGGAAAGTAACCTAGAATCGATGTGTTGAGAAATGTGCTCATGCAATTTATCCTCAATATATTAGTGCAAATTAAAGGAAATATTTCACAAAGAATTACACTATTTGATTTTTAATTAACTCTTGCACCTTAAAATATTTTAATTAGACAACAAAATAATATCTAGATAGATAAATCTGAATAAATTATTTGAAAAACTAAACCAAATCAATGTTGATATGACTCATTTAAATAAATTAGCAAATGATTCAAATTAATCCTGGGATTTTTTGTTACCTATCTTCCCTCTGTCAAAAACATAAAGCATCCAGTTTTGTGTCTTGCTTGGATCAAAAATAAAATAAAAGCCAGTCAGTAACTAAGGACTACACTAAGTAGTGTAGTGAAAATATTTATGAAACCTGTATCCTAAGTCTAATTCTAAAATTCACTTGCTCTATGACCTTGGGTAAGTCATTTAACCAAAGCTATATCTTAAGTTTCTTGAGATAAGATAACTTATTCATAATGGACCATCAAAACCTTAAAAAAAAAAAAGTTATCTTACAGAGATAACAGAAAGAACTTGTTGAATTGTACTAACCTTTGGGGGCTTTCTCTCTGTAAAATGAGAAAACTAAACTCAAGATTTCCTAAAGTTAAATCTAAATTAAAGGTTTCACAATTTTAATGAATATGATAGTATAACAAGAATATTTTATTCACCTTAAGTCACTTGCACCCAAATAAGCAAGGATCAAATGCTAAGGTTTAGAGATCATTTTAGTAAATGAAATTGAAAAATACAGTGAAGTATCCAGAAGTGCTGCATTTCCTAAGCTTCTTTTCAGGTGTATATGACCATGTGACTAGAACTCACCCATGTAATATGAGCTGAGATGATCTGTGCCACTTCCAGGCAGCTTCTCTATACTATTCACTATTTGGGAGAGAATAGAATAGAAAAATGCAAATGGATGCATTTTGATACCAAGACCCTAACAGATGGTGGAGCTACAAGATGAATTTCAAAATCATGGTGTGGAGGGAAGTTGTCTTCCTGCTTTGAACACCTGTGTTAAACTGTTAGGTGAGAAAAAAATTAAACTCACAAGTTTGAGACCTTATACTTATGGGACTCTATTTGTTTTGGCAGCTCATTTACCCAATTAATACAATAATTAGAGAAATTAATATGGTTATCATTAGCTTTTATCCCAGAAAATAGAAGCATTATAATATTCCTTAAAAAGGCTTTTATGATATAATGACATCCTGGTCTATCTCAGGAACCAAGAAGTGATATCTCTTTAAAGATTAATGTCTCACTTATACAACAAGAAGGCGATAAATTTACAATAAGTCTTCCTTTCTTAGTTGTCATCAAATCCTTACTGGCTGCCTAAACTTGTCAGGCACTATACAGGACATGGGAAATGAAGAGATTAACTCATGCAACAAAGTACTAACGGAGTCTCTAGATTATCATGAGACATTATTCTAGGTGATCGTGAAACAGTTTTAAGAGAATATTTAACAATTGTTTAGAAATTCTGGAGGTATAATAAGTCTGTTAGGGAGAATAAAAAGTAAAAATAAATAAAAGGGAATGCTACCACTATGCCCAATAGCCCTTGTATTAATCCCCTTTCCCTGAGTATGGGTAAGAACCTGTGAATATAGTAGATGTCACTCCATTGGTTTTATAATGTTATATGGTAAAAGTGAAGAGGTATTACATATGTAATTGAAATCTCTAATAATTTCACTTTAATCAAAAGGGTTTTTTAATCTTGGTGGAGCTTACTCAAGTAAGCCATTTAAAGGAGATTGGAAACAGCAGGAGTACATGGCTATTCTTGAAGAAGCAAACTGCTGTGTTGTGGAGAAGGCCATGTGTTAGGTAATGGCAGGCAGCCCCTGGTAGCTGGGAATCTTAGTCTCACAATCTGAGTTGAACCCTTGATGAGGACTCCAAGCCTCATGTAAGATAATAGCCAAGGCCAAAACCTTGACTGCAGCCCTGTTAGATTCTCAGTAGAGGACTCACCTAAACCAAGCTTGTACCCTTGACCAACAGAAACTATGAAAGAGTAGGTGTATTGTTTAAAGTCACTACATTTGTGGTCATTTGTTACGCCACAGTACAAAATTAATACAGACTTTGGGACCAGAAGTAGAGTGCTGCTTTAATAAATCCCTAAAAGGTGGGAGCAGCTTTGGAATTGGGAAGGGAGTGGACAGAGGCTGGAAAAGTTTTAAGGCGCATAATAGAGCAAGCTTAAATCAGATCACAAAAAGACAATTAACTTGAAGTGACTATTAGAAGGAATGTGGACTTTAGTAATGCTACCTACCAGTGAGGGCTCTGAAGAGAATAAGGACACATTACTGGAAACTGGAAGAAAGGATATCTTGCTAGGTAGTATCAGCAAACGTGGCAATAGTGTCTCCTACATTTATGGGGAATGCAAAACTTGTAAAGAATAAACCTAGTTATATTCTTATGGATATTTTCAAGCAAAATGTTGACGGTACTGCCTGGTTTCTTCTTGTTGCAAACAGTCAAAACGTGAGAGGAGAGAAGCAAGAGGAGAACTTGGTGAAGGACTATTCAATACAAATGAAATGGGCTTGATGATTTTGAAAGTTCTCAGTTTTTCCAGATGGCAAAATATGTCAAGAGTTGGGTGTCTCCTGAAATGTTAGCAGAGAGGAAAGCCTAGCTATGTGACTACACAACCTTGCCCCCAAATACCGGAAAGATCAATATTTCACACAGAGGATCCTTCTAAGAGTTTAAGGATGTGATTCAGAGATCTCAATTAACCTGGAGGATCTTTAGGAGTCTCAAGAGTGTTATTCCCAGGCCTCTCAGGATGAACCCAAGATACAGAGGAGATTATCTCAGAAAGATCTGTGAAGATAACTTTTATCTAATGGAGCGGATACATTTGAAATCTGTGAGCAACCTCCAAACACAAAAATCATTTCAGCAGCAATACTGCTAGCTTGAACTACAAAAGGGACAGAGAGAACACAATATTAAAGGGGGCTCTTGGATTCTCTAAATTTTATTGGCAAGGAACAGTTGCTAGTATGGATATTGGCCAAAGATGTGATATTCTTGGTTCAGAGACAAAACTTTATTAATCATGGCACAGCACACATCATGTGTACCAGCATATTTGTGTCAGATGCACCTGCACATGTGGTGTGCTACATTCCAAGAGAGGATTCCTGAGTTTAGGGAAACTAACTAAAACATTTGTGATGGGCAGTAGGCACACCTCCCCTTTACTCTGGAAGGAGATATTATCTCTATTCTCTAAGACTGTAAACAACTCTTCCCTTTGCTCTGGAGAGAAACACTATTTTCTAAGGCTGTTTGCTATATAAACATCCTTGCAAAAATAGTCTGGAAATTAGTGTTTCTTCTCAGAAGACATGCCAAAGTGCCATAGAGAAATGTTTCCCAATACTTGGACATCTTTTTGGTGATGCTCTTACTCCTTTCTTTTCCCTGATCATAGAAGGTCTGGAAGATCTATTTCTGTTATTCTTCAAAGGAAAAATGACATGAGCTATAGTCCATATGCTGAATATGCATTTCCCTCTTGTGTCACTGGGTCCTAATGATGCCTGACACAATGATCACTTTTCATTTGAAAATCAACTCTTTGCCTTCATTAGTACAAAATGTTTTCCTTCACTCACTGATTTGTCCTGTCATGTACAGTTCTCTTTACCTTGGAAGCCATCATTCTTTATCTTCTGTAGATAAAGTACTCTAGTATACACACAACATAGACAACTGAACTTCACAATTTTCCACTTCGACACCTCATCCCCCACCAATTTACTCAACTGACATCTTGCTTCTCATACTTCAATGTTCAATTTCTACCTCACTTTTCATATTTATGAGTTAGCAGAATTTGTCACTAATAACTAGTCCCTTCCTTAGCTATGGTATCTCAGGTAAATGGCTATCTAGTTTAAATGGGTTTGGAGTCCTTCCACCTAGGGACTTTGCTTGGTACACTTGCCAGCAACCTCATTTTGGGCCTGCAAGTGCAAACAAATAGCTTCAAACTTCATTTGCCATATAACCACAATTTCTTATTGAATATGAAAGTCTTCTCCATAATTTTGGCTTTGGGTTTGCAAATATTGTACTGGTTTTATAATATCTGGCTCTCAGTTATACATGATTTAGCTCTTTTATTTGTTTATTATTTCATCATCATAATAGTCCACTATATATATTTTTTATTTACTTTTTATTATGTTCAGTTAGCCACTTTATAGTACATCATTGGTTTTTGATGTAGTGTTCAATGATTCATTAGTTGCATATAAAATATATTTTTAAGTTAATAAAAGATAATAAAATGTCTGTGACATAACATTTATCATTTTATAATATATTTCCCCAACTCTTAAACTTATACCAATCTTTTACTGGCAGAAAGATAACTGTAAATATAAATATAATTTAATAGACAGTTCTGAATTTTGAGCTATTTTTTTTCCTTCAGTTAATGGCATAAACCATGGCTGTGAAAAATAACCACTGTTGAAAAATGTGTTTCCTAAACAGTGCAGTATTTCTGTTCCACATGAGCTTGTTTTAAAAGTACTTCTTAATGACAAATCACTTAACAGTTTAGTCACATTGTCTGAGTTATACTTCAATGCTTCAAATAGCCCTAAAAACTAGTCTAGTAAAATATAGCAGACATAAGCATTGATTTAGTGCCTAAATCATCAAAACTGGTAGAAAGGGAATGCTGGCAATAAAGAAGGTTTCTGTAGAGTCAATCCATTAAACCCCAAATGGGATGAATTGGTCTCTTAAGGAAAACATTCTTACTATGCTTTTCTGTGACACTAATCACTTCTATCTTCCTTCATAAGCCAAGGGAAATGGATTACATGGTTTGGCCAATTAAATCACACTTAAGGAAGTGATAAAGGAAACAAAATATAACAGTTGTCTTACCTATGCATTATTTAAAAAGATAAGCTTCTCACCTAGGGGGCTTGTCTCTATTTATCCTTTGTTAATTTACCTACTTAACATGCAATCATCCCCTTGAACAAACCTTTTGATTATGTGATTCAGACCCATTCATTGTTAATTTGATGAAGTCAGTGTAACGTTAAAAACTATTTCAAAATGTGGAAAGAATGTTATGCAGGCAAGCATACAAAATGTGTTCTGGTTACACTAGATTCATCATAGCCTAGTATTATAATACAATCAGAATCATGATTGATGATTATTGAGAAACAAGGTTAAAGAAAATGTAATGTTAGGGGCCCCTGAATGGCTCAGTCGTTAAGCGTCTGCCTTCGGCTCAGGTCATGATCCCAGGGTCCTGGGATCGAGCCCCACATCGGGCTCCCTGCTCCGCGGGGAAGCCTGCTTCTCCCTCTCCCACTCCCCCTGCTTGTGTTCCCTCTCTCGCTGTCTCTCTCTCTGTCAAATAAATAAATAAAATCTTTAAAAAAAAAAAAGAAAATGTAATGTTAAAGAAAACGTCATATTAACTTCAAAATATCTGTGCCCACTTACCTTACTATGAAGAAAGGAACTCTGGATTTCTCCATGCTCTTACTAAAAACCCTAACCTCCTGACGCAAAGGAATGTGTTAAAAAAAAAAAAAAAGCAAGAATGTTTGCCTTTATTTCTACTAGAAACATTTTTTTCTTTTCACATACCAGGAGAATTAAATCTGTAGCTATTTTTCTAGTTAATTACTCTGATCTGAAATAAAAGGATAATAAAACTTTCCTTAATCTCCCTAAGAGAGCCAAATGGTTACAGCCCAGAAGTTCCCAGGCTAAACCCCAAGGTGCAGGAAAAGTGAATTGCTTTCTCCTTAGGTATGTACATTTCACAAAGCAGAAAGGCAGCCCCTGGGCTGGCTCAGTTGGTAGAACATGGAATTCTTCATCTCTGGGTTGTGAGTTTGTAGAGTCAATCCATTAAACCAGTTGGTAGAACATAGAACTGTTCTACTAGTTCATGTTAAGTGTAGTGGTTATGTAAAAATAAAATCATGAGAACAAAAGACCAAAGCCGAGTTTGGAGATATCTGTAGATCATAAAGTCCACAGACACCTAGGGTTTACCTGGCCACAGGAGAGACATTTACAGTCCAAAAGTTTAGGCAGAGAGCCCAGGATCTTTTCATCCTGCCTCAAAAAGACAAGTTTTCTATCTGTCCTTCAGGAGTGGAGGAGACTGTCGTCTTTTGCCTGTGCATAATCAAAGAAATATTGTTCTCCCTCACTTCTCTTCTAAGGGTGTGACTTGACACTCAGGTAGAAACTTACATCAGTTCTCACTGTATTCCTGCAGGTCTAGATGTGGTGACAGACACTGATGGTACTTTGGCTGTAGGTCTGGTTGTGAGAACCACAACCTAAAGTATTTGTTTCAATGACCCACGTGCCTCATGTTTCTGCAGTATTAACATATATAAAGTGCATAATGTTGTAATTGGGGTAACATCTGAGAATTTTTGCAGTTCTTGACAAAGCTGGTGTATTTACTATGTGACAGATATAATGCTGTGCTATTTCCATCTATTAAATCAAATCCTACATTAAAACAACACATTTACAGGTAAGACAACTAGAAGACAGAGTTTGTGACAACTACAGGACATTCATTCAGCCAGGAAGAAGTATAGAAATAAGTTTGGTTTGTAGAACTCCAAATTTGCTTACTTACTATGATCCCTTAATCACACATGGCATCAACCAGGATTTAGAAGTTTAAGGCAGAAAATTTCTTTTATTATTATTTTTTTTAAAAGATTTTATTTATTTATTTGACAGAGAGAGAGAGAGCACAAGCAGGGGGAGCGGGAGAGGAAGAAGCAGTCTTCCTGCTGAGCAGGGAGCCCAATGAGGGCCTTGATCCCAGGACCCTGGGATCATGAACTGAGCTGAAGGCAGACACTTAACCAACTGAGCCACCCAGGCACCCCAAGGCAGATAATTTCTATTTTTTGTTCTCTTAAAATCTTACACTAATATAATTCCCTATTTCTCTTTTTTAAGGAGACTTAAAGTATGATATTCTTCTTTTATTACCCAGGTATAGTAAGATACAAATACAGAATAAATTAAGTTTCAAGCCTCATTTTATATTTCATTATCTTACATAAATACATATATATATGAAATTACATAAGTAATTTAAGCCTTTCATAAATCCCTTCTTAGCTTTTGTCATCTCTGATTTCTTACCAACATGCCCAAAGGAAATTGAATCTTAAAATGGTTGCAAAATTATCAGATATTAAAGAAAAAGCAACTGATTTATCACATGAAAGAAATCAAATACTTCCCATGCATAGTCCCTGGACTAAGTGATGAGGTCATACATGTTAATAATATTGGAAGAGCATTATTATATATTTCCGTTCACACGGCAGCAAAGTCCATCAGAAAACATATCTTCCCAACACTTTTAGATTATGAGATATGCCAGTTACAATAATAACAAGTTAAAAAACAGAAAAAATAAGTACTTTACAGTTTATATGAACATGAGATGACCCAATCAGCATGACTCTGAAATCATAAAGTGTTCTGTGTAAATCTTACAGAAGTGTAAACAGTAGATGAGTGCTGAAATGAATCTTCTATGAGGAGGGATTCATGTCTAATTTTAAGTATTCAATTATCCTCTGTTTATAACAATCGTTCATAACACTGATGACATATTTGAATAATTTCCAGTCATGAGAAGCATACAGGATTAGCAATATTATATATCTCAGGGAAAAAATACTTTCAAATGTTTTATTTCATAACCAGAATTTGTATTAGTTTCTGAGTATGGTTAATAAAGATTTGTTAGGTTACATTTATTTGAGGAAAGTTTCTGCATATCTGAATAGAGATGGCTTCTCTAATACAGCCTTGACCAGGAAAAATTTACTTCATCTGGAGAAACATTCGTAGTTGCTCTTTAAAGTTACTATAACACAAGAGAAATGATGAACAGAAAATTCATTTCAAAATAAAGAGTATAAAAAAAGAAATATTGCAATAAAAATTAAATTATGATAAAAAAATTACATAAATTAAAGAATATGAAAAAACATTTTCCTTATATGACAAGAAAACAAAGCAGTTCTAAAGACCACAAGAAAGATACTAAAGCAAAAAGGAAAAGAAACAGAGGTCGTTCATCTCAGAAGAGAAATGGAAACAAAAATTTTAAAATTCACAGAAATGAAGGTCAAATTGAAAGGTACTATTAGAAAAGACACTACTGAGAACTCAAACATAGAGGACTGAGAAAATGAGAGGAACAAAACAGAAAAGATGAAAAACATAAAAAGATTCATTAGACAATATCCATGGAAAAGAAGTAAAGGACACCCAAAATGGACATAAAACTGGTGTTTTTACTATGTACAAGACATAATACTGTGCTAATCATTAAAAGAAAAATAAAGATATATTTAAAGAAAAATTTTGTAAAATATAAGATTATTTGAACTTATATAGACATATGGTGTTCCAGGAATAATTGAACCAAAAGAGTGAATCCTGAGGCCTAAATCAATCAAGTTATTAAGCTTCAAAGAAAAGGAAAGGAGATTTTGGTCAGTTAGGCCAGGTCAACAAAGAAATCTCCTGAGAGGGGAAAAAGAAAATCAACTTTGTTTTAGTCATCTTTACTATAAAATTTAACAAGGTAGTGCAATAATATTCTTAAAGAAAGAAAATATGCATTTTTAAATATGAACATGCTATTCAAGAGTAAAGAACACACTTTAAACATTCTGAACATGTAAAAACAAATGGAAACACCATTCTCCTGAGCACTTCTAATGGAAAATACAAGAAGGCAAATTTCTGCCAGTCAGAGAAATGAGATGAGTTGAAAATAAATAAACCAAGTTGGCACTGGATAGTAGAAACTATACTCTCTGTTAAAAAAAAAAAAAAAAAAAAGACTAAACTTGAATTGGCACTTACTGTTACAAAAGAAGATTTAAATGTTGCAAATTATTGCACTAGAGAATTTAAAATAAATTAAAATAGTTAGGAGCAGTTGGACAAAGGAAACCACCAGTAGCATGATTAGGCTAACTTTATCTTCCATTATAGCCAGTTATCAAAATATATCATTCAATGCTAAAAAATCAAGTAATAAGGTAGTAAGTATAGTAAAGATATAAAAGTAATTTATTGAAGCAATGGGACATTAGGAAAGGAAAAAGGAAGAATAAATGTATGCATTCTCTTATTTTTCAAATTAGGGATTCTAACAGTTCAAATCTAAGGAAGTAGAGAATGATTGTAAATTAGAAGATTATAAAAGACAAGCCTTCTTAACTAAAAGTAAGCACAAACAGGAAGTATTAAATAATACAATTTGTTCATTAAAACTCATAAAATATGATTATAGGATTAAACCACACATAGCTAATATTTAATTAGCATAAATGAAGTAAATTTTTATTAAAAGATGTCTGTCATATTAGTTCACAGAGAAAAACACAACTATATAATATTTACAGAAATCATATAAAACAAAGTGACTCAGGAAAGTTGGAATAAAAAATGAGCAAAGGCAGACATGCAGACAAATGAAATAAAATGGAAGGGATAGTGTTCATATCAGAAAAAATAGAACTCAGGGAAAAAGCATTAAGTGAGGCTAGGAAGGATACTTTATAATAATAAAATATTCAACCTACAATATCAATACACAAGTAACAAAACTTCAAAATCAATAATGGAAAGTAAATGGGAATTATAATGAGAAATAAACTGACACTTTTAATTTACATTTATTTTTTCATGACAGACCAAATAGATAAAACATAAGTAATGACATAGAAGATTATGTTCTGTCTAATCTAGGAACATATTTTACTTAATTTCTTGAACTGAATTACATAATATAACTGCTGCCTTTGTTATTTATTTCAATGTGTAGCCAGTTAATAATAGCCTACAATTAATACTCTCAGCATACTTTTGAAATACTTTTTTTTTTTTTTAAGATTTTATTTATTTATTTGACAGAGAGAGACAGCGAGAGAGGGAACACAAGCAGGGGGAGTGGGAGAGAGAGAAGCAGGCTTCCCGCCGAGCAGGGAGCCCGATGTGGGGCTCGATCCCAGAACCCTGGGATCATGACCTGAGCCGAAGGCAGACGCTTAACGACTGAGCCACCCAGGTGCCCCACTTTTGAAATACTTTAACAGATTCTAACAAAAATACACAGTGAAGGGAGGTTTTCAGCAAAGGAAACTTAACCCACATATTCTCATAAGTGTGGTAATGCCCCAAAATATATCTAAGAAGCTTCTGAATCTAGAAGAATAATCTGAAAAAACATATGTTCTCAGACAGGCAAAGCTACATTTGAATTCTGATATCAGAAGGAACTTTGAACACCTTATGTAACTGGTCTGAAATTGTACACATAGCTGAAGGAAATGTATGTAATCCCTCTACCACAGTAGCCCTGGAAAGAAAAGCAGATATGAGGTGTCTGTCCTCTGAAAGATTTAAAAAATAATTCGATAAATATGTATTCTTGTTCCCATCCTAGCTGTATGAATCATATCCAAACAGATCAGAAAACCCCAGTCATTTTTAACAATTTTATGACTAATCTGGACAAAAGCAGAAAGTATTTTTTTTTAAGATTTTATTTATCTGTTTGACAGAGAGATAGAGAGAGCCAGAGAGCACAAGTGGGCGGGGTTGGGGGTGTGTGAAATGGCAGAGGGAGAAGTTCCCTCAGCAGGGATCCCGAAGTGGGGCTGGATCTCGAAGTGGGGTTCGATCCCAGGATCCTGGAATCATGACCTGAGCCGAAGGGACTGAGCGACCCAGGCGCCCCATATGTATTCCTGTCAGAACTGCAGTGGCACAAAGTTGGGAATATTAGCTAATCCACTGGAATGAAAGAGCAGATCCAAATAATTTTTTGTCAGACTAAAACTGGTGAAATTTAAGAGGATTAAATGTGAAGTATTTATTTAATTTCAGAACGTTAGCTATCTGAGCATGAGTGAGGTAATCTATGATGGAAATATTTTCAAAAAAAAAAAAAGAAAGTAGCTGCTTGAAAGATCAATATAAGTAGATGATTTGATATAACTGTCCGATGGTGTCCTCCACAATATTCATTTAATATAGTGCTTACAAAGGAAGTAACAACACTTTGTGATCTACATGGACTGCCATATCTGGAGTTATGCATGTAAAATAAGTTGAGTAGGGTTGCATTTTTTGAGTCTAGCACCTATCATGTCAGTAACTAGCTGTGTAATCTGCTCAAGCTCCTTTACCTCCATGAACAATAGAGTCATCATCTGGAATGTGGCGTAATAGAATTAAGCACAT
Source organism: Neomonachus schauinslandi (assembly GCF_002201575.2). Classification (NCBI taxonomy): domain Eukaryota; kingdom Metazoa; phylum Chordata; class Mammalia; order Carnivora; family Phocidae; genus Neomonachus; species Neomonachus schauinslandi. The sequence goes on along the minus strand of NC_058406.1, from coordinate 109,254,852 downwards.
ATATGTGATGTGGGATTCAGTGGGATAGTATAAGTAAATAACTTAGAAGAGATCCATTATTATTATCATTATTCTGGCACCAAATTTTAATAGGGCAATTGACCAATTAAAGTATGCTCAAAGAAGTTCAATAAAAATGTTAAAGATTCTGAAAGGCAAGTACCAAAGAAAACAGGTAAAGAAATTGAGTGTGTTTAGATCATATAAGAGAAGACAGAGAGGAAGAAATATTTCTTTGCTTCTATGAATATCTTACATGGTAGAGAGAATAAACTTCCTTGGCTTCCTCCAGAGAACACAATGATATCATTGATTGGATAGTGCCAGGAATATGACTTCCAGTCATTGTAAGAAAAGTTTTAAATAACAATCTCATCATGAATAGAAAGGACTAACTTACAAATAAAAGAAATGGCTATTGTGAAAGTATATCACAGAAATGAAGTACTGACAGAATGACAGTGATATTAAGAAATGGAGGGTCAAGTTATAGAACATATAAGATCTCCCTTGATTTGCAACAAAATGGATGGAACTAGAGGGTATTATGCTGAGCAAAATAAGTCAATCATAGAAAGACATATATCATATGACCTCACTGATATGAGGAATTCTTAATCTCAGGAAACAAACTGAGGGTTGCTGGAGTGGTGGGGGTTGGGAGGGATGGGGTGGCTGGGTGATAGACATCGGGGAGTGTATGTGCTATGGTGAGCGCTGTGAATTGTGTAAGACTGTTGAATCACAGACCTGTACCTCTGAAACAAATGATACATTATATGGGTGCCTGGGTGGCTCAGTTGGTTAAGCGACTGCCTTCGGCTCAGGTCATGATCCCAGAGTCCTGGGATCGAGCCCCACATCAGGCTCCCTGCTCCTCAGGGAGCCTGCTTCTTCTGGAGCCTGCTTCTCCCTCTCCCTCTGCCTGCCGCTCCACCTGCTTGTGCTTTCTCTCTCTTTCTCTCTCTGTGTGTCAAATAAATAAATAAAATCTTAAAAAAAATGATACATTATATGTTAAAAAAAAAGAAGAAGATAGTAGGAAGGGAGAAATGAAGGGGGGGAAATTGGTGGGGGAGACCAACCATGAGAGACTATGGACTCTGAGAAACAAACTGAGGGTTCTAGAGGGGAAGGGGTGGGGGGATGGGTTAGCCTGGTGATGGGTATTAAAGAGGGCACATTCTGCATGGAGCACTGGGTGCTTTATGTAAACAATGAATCATGGAACACTACATCAGAAACTAATGATGTAATGTATGGTGATTAACATAACATAATAATAATAAAAAAAAAGAACTTCCTTGAGACTAGAATCCCATAGCTCAGTAAAGGGGTATCAATACTGCTTTAGAATACTGTAGCTCAAAACTATTATGTTTTCTAAGAGCACTACTAACATGATAACTTGGTCTTGAACTCATTCTCTCAGAGAATTTAGAGTATTATCTTCTCTTTGTTCTTCCTTTGACTTAAAATGACCTCCTGGGCCATTTTGCTCATCTTAGCAAAGTTGACTACAGTTGATATGTGGCCAGAGTGACCCAAACAACAAACAGAAATTCCTGATATGTGAGCAAAGAAAACATTCCATTAGAACTGCCAAATAATCAAAACTACCCACTATTATTCATCAATAGTAGTTTTCTGGCAGAGATGAAAAAAATAAATCATCATGTGAAAGGAAAGTAAATATGTGAATTCTAACATGAGGTCCTGAAATTAAAATGGCACTAGTGGCCACTCTAATGTGGCTGTAGAGAGACATTTTTGATAACATTTTTAAGGGCAATTTTGTGATATAGAACTATATATATATATATATAACCATAGTCATGAAAATCATCTCTGACTCAATAATTCTGTTAGGAATTCTCTAAGGAAATGATCAGAAATGCACACAAACAAGCATACATGTGCTATGTATTGAATCAATAGTTGTAAGTGTAAAGAATAGAAAAAATAAATTTATGTTAATAGAGGATTATATCTATACACCTTGATACAACTATTGAAATTTAGATTTTAAAGGAATATGGGGAAAAGCTCACAATAAAGCAACTGAGTATAACTTTTAAGTTATAATGATAAAAAAAATAGTATCTCTAGTAAAAATTACATAATGTATGATATATACAAAAAATGTACTGGATTAACAGCTAACCTTAAGAAGATGAGACAAAAGTTACATTCACAGAGGGGGAGGAACAAGATGGCAGAGGAGTAGGAGACCTAAATGTTGTCTGGTCCCAGGAATTCAGCTGGATAGGGATCAAACCATTCTGAACACCTACGAACTCAACAGGAGATTGAAGAAAAGAATAGCAGCAACACTCTGAACAGAAAAGCGACCACTTTCTGGAAGGTAGGATGTGCAGAGAAGTGAATCCGAGGTGATATTTGGGAAGATAGACGGGAGGGGAAGGGGCCTCCAGCGGCCGCTCCTGGTAAGTGATAGAGCCCCGGAGCACAAAATCGGAACTTTTAGAAGTCAGCTCCGCTGAGGGATGTTGCTCCAGTGGCTAAGAAGGTAGGACGTGCAGAGAAGTGAATCCCAGGTGATATTCGGGAGGATAGACGGCGGGGGAGGGGGTCTCTGTCAGCCACTTCTGGCAAGTGATAGATTCGCGGAGCACAAAATTGGAACTTGTAGAAGTCTGCTCTGCTGAGGGACGTCGCTCGGGTGGCCAAGCAGGGGGTGGAACCCTCATGGGACAGTATGGTCTCAGGACCCTGTGGGTCACAGGAAGACCAGGGGTGCCTGGGTGCACAGAGCTCCCAGGTATCAGAGCAGGGAAGCCGGCTGCAGAGACAGAGCCGAGGAGTGAGCTCTCAGCTCAGGGTTGTCATAAACTGTGATCCGCGGCACAGTTGGGCCACTGCTCCTACAGCAGGGACCCAACAAGCGGCTGATCAGGGGAGACTCCCCTTCCTCTCCCTGGAGGAGCAGCGTGGGAGCGCACCACAGGGATCTGCTGGGTTTGGAGACTCCACACCGGGTCAGGTGCCAGAGATAGAAATGCTCAGTCACAGGCTGGGTGAGCACGGAGTGAGGCTGGGGACCATGGAGACGGGAGTGACTGACTACTTTTCTCTGAGGGCTCACTGAGGAGTGGGGCCCCGAGTTCTCGGCTCTTTCGGGGTGGAGATTGGGAGGCTGCCATTTTCACTCTCATCCTCCAAAGCTGTACCGAAAGCTTTCAGGGAACAAAAGCTCCTGAGAGCAAACCCAAGCAGATTACTTAGCCCGGACCCGGCAAAGGCAGGGCAATTCTGCCTCTGGCAAAGACATTTGGGAACCATGGCAACAGGCTCCACCCCCAGAAGATCAGCAAGAACAGCCAGCCAAGACCACGTTCACCAATCAATGAGAACAGCAGAACTCCAGAGCTAGGAATACTGCACATAGCATTCATGGCTTTTCCCCCATGATTCTTTAGTCTTTCAAAGTTAATTTTTTTTAACTTTCTTTCTCTCTTTTTTTTTTTTTTTGAATTTTTCTTTTTCCTTTTTTCAACGAACATCTTATCAATCCCTTTTTAAAAAATCTTTTTTATTTTTCATTTTTAGAGTCATATTCTATCCCTTCATAGTAGTTAACCTTATTTTTGGTACATATATATATATATATATATATATATATAAGTTGGTCTCTCTTTAAAATTTGGGGATACAGTTTCTTCTAACAGATCAAAATATACCCTAAATCTCTAGTGTATGGCTTTGTCCTAGTCTCCTGCCTGATCACATTCTCTCCATTTTTTTTTAATCCTCTTCTTTCTTTTTTCAACCAACTTCTTATCTTATCAATTCCTTTCATAAAATCTTTTATAAGTTTCACCTTTACAGTCATATTCCATCCCTTTATTGTATTTACCCTTATTTTTGTACATATATAAGATTATCTTTCTTTAAAATTTTGGGAGGCACTTTCTTCTAACAGACCAAAATACACCCAAAATATACTGTGTGGTACTGATCTATGCCCCAGCTTGATTATATTTGTTCATATTCTTTTTTATTTCCTTTTCTTTTCATTTTCTTTTCTTTTTCTTTTTTCTTTCTTTCCCTTTCTTTTCCCCTAGTTCCAGGACTCTTCTGATTTGTTTAGTGTATATTTTTCTGGGGTCGTTGTTACCCTGTTAGCATTTTGTTCTCTCATTCATCTATTCTCTGGACAAAATGACAAGATGGAAAAAATCACCTCAAAAAAAAAGAACAAGATGCAGGACAGACTGCCAGGGACCTAATCAATATGGCCATTAGTAAGATGTCAGAACTAGAGTTCAGAAAGACAATTTTAAAGATACTAGCTGGGCTTGAGAAAAGCATGGAAGTTATTAGAGAAACCCTTTCTAGAGAAATAAAAGAACTGAAATCTAACCAAGTTGAAATCAAAAAGGCTGTTAATGAGGTGCAATAAAAAATGGAGGCTCTAACTTCTAGGATAAATGAGGCAGAAGAGAGAATTAGTGATATAGAAGACCAAATGATGGAAAATAAAGAAGCTGAGAAAAAGAGAGATAAACAATTACTGGATCACCAGGGCAGAATTTGAGATATAAGCAATACCATAAGACAAAGCAAAATTAGAACAATTGGGATCCCAGAAGAAGAAGAAAGAAAGAGAGGGGCAGAACGTATATTGGAGCAAATTATAGCAGAGAACTTCCCTAATTTTGGGAAAGAACAGGCATCAAAATCCAGGAGGCACAGAGAATCCCTCTCAAAATCAATAAAAATAGGTCAACACCCCGACATCTAATAGTAAAACTTACGAGTCTCAGAGATAAAGAGAGAATCCTGAAAGCAGCTCGGGACAAGAGATCTGTAACCTACAAAGGTAGAAACATTAGATTGGCAACAGACCTATCCACAGAGACCTGGCAGGCCAGAAAGGACTGGCATAATATATTCAGAGCACTAAAGGAGAAAAATATGCAGCCAAGAATAGTATATCCAGCTAGACTGTCATTGAAAATAGAAGGAGTGATAAAAACTTCCAGGACAAAAAAAACTAAAGGAATTTGCAAATACAAAACCAGTCTTAGAAGAAATCTTGAAAGGGGTCCTCTAAGCAAAGAGAGAGCCTAAAAGCAACATAGACCAGAAATGAACACAGACAATATACAGTAACAGTCACCTTACAGGCAATACAGTGACACTAAATTCATATCTTTCAATACTTACCCTGAATGTAAATGGGCAAAATGCTGCAATCAAAAGCAACAGGGTATCAGATTGGATAAAAAAAGAAGACCCATTGATATGCCATCTTCAAGAGACTCATTTTAGACCAAAGCACTCCCAAATTGAAAGTAAGGGGGTGGAAAACAATTTACCCTGCTAATGGACACCAAAAGAAAGCTGGGGTGGTAACCCTTATATCAGACAAATTCAATTTTAAACCAAAGATTATAATAAGAGATGAGGAAGGACACTATATCCTACTTAAAGGATCTATCCAACAAGAAGATCTAACAATTGTAAATATCTATGCCCCTAAAATGGGAGCAGCCAATTTTATAAGCTAATTAATAACAAAAGCAAAGAAACACATTGACAACATTAAAATAATAGTGGGGGACTTTAACACCCCCCTCACTGAAATGGACAGATCATCTAAGCAAAATATCAACAAGGAAATAAAGACTTTAAATGACACACTGGACCAAATGGACTTCACAGATATATTCAGAACATTCCATTCCAAAGCAACAGAATACACATTCTTTTCTAGTGCCCATGGAACATTCTCCAGAATAGATCACATCCTAGGTCACAAATCAGGTCTGAACCACTACCAAAAGATTGGGATCATTCCCTGCCTATTTTCAGACCACAGTACTTTGAAACTAGAACTCAATCACAAGAGGAAAGTCAGAAAGAACTCAAATACATGGAGGCTAAAGAGCATCCTACTACAGAATGAATGGGTCAACCAGGAAATTAAAGAATTAAAAATATTCATGGAAACAAATGAAAATGAAAACACAAATGTTCAAAATCTTTGGGATGAAGCAAAGGCAATCCAAAGAGGAAAGTATATAGCAATACCACCCTTTCTCAAGAAACAAGAAAGGTTTCAAATTCACAACCTAACCCTACACCTAAAGGAGTTGGAGAGAGAACAGCAAATAGAGCCTAAACCCAGCAGGAGAAGAGAAATAATAAAGATCAGAGCAGAAATCAATGAAATAAAAACCAAAAGAACAGTAGAACAGATCAACGAAACTTGGAGCTGGTTCTTTGAAAGAATTAACAAAATTGATAATCCCCTGGCCATACTTATCAAAAAGAAAAGAGAAATGACCCAAATTAATAAAATCATGAATGAAAGAGGAGAGATCACAACCAACACCAAAGAAATACAAACAATTTTAAGAACATATTACGAGCAACTCTATGAGAGCAAATTAGATAATCTGGAAGAAATGGATGCATTCTTAGAGATGTATCAACTACCAAAACTGAACCAGGAAGAAAGAGAAAACCTGAACAGATCTATACCCACTAAGGACATTGAAGTAGTCATCAAAAATCTCCCAAAAAACAAAAGCCCAGGGCCAGATGGCTTCCCAGGGGAATTCTACCAAACATTTCAAGAAGAATTAGTACCTATTTTTTTGAAACTCTTCCAAAAAATAGAAATGGAAGGAAAACTTCCAAACTTGTTTATGAGGCCAGCATTACCTTGATCCCAAAACCAGACAAAGACCCCATCAAAAAGGAGAATTACAGACCAATATCCCTGATGAACATGGATGCAAAAATTCTCACCAAAATACTAGCCAATAGGATCCAACAGCACATTAAAAGGATTATTCACCACAACCAAGTGGATTTATCCCTGGGCTGCAAGGTTGGTTCAACATCTGCAAATCAATCAATGTGATACAATACATTAATAAAAGAAAGAACAAGAACCACATGATCCTCTCAATAGATGCAGAAAAAGCATTTGACAAAGTACAGCATCCTTTCTTGACCAAAACTCTTCAGAGTGTAGGGATAGATTTTATATACCTCAATATCATAAAAGCCATCCATGAAAAACACAGAGTGAATATCATTCTCAATGGGGAAAAACTGAGAGCTATCCCCCTAAGGTCAGGAACATGGCAAGGATGTCCACTACTACCACTGCTATTCAACATAGTATTGGAAGTCCTAGCCACAGCAATCAGACAACAAAAAGAAATAAAAGGCATCCAAATTGGCAAAGAAGTCAAACTCTCACTCTTTGCAGATGATATGATATTTTATGTGGAAAACCTGAAAGACTCCACCCCAAAACTGCTAGAACTCATACAGGAATTCAGTAAATTGGCAGGATATAAAATCAATGCACAGAAATCAGTGGCATTCCTATACAACAACAACAAGACAGAAGAAAGGGAAATTAAGGAGTCGATCCCATTTATAATTGCACCCAAAACCATAAGATACCTAGGACTAAATCTAACCAAAGAGGCAAAGAATCTGTTCTCAGAAAACTATAAAATACTCATGAAAGAAATTGAGGAAGACACAAAGAAATGGAAAAACGTTCCATGCTCATGGATTGGAAGAACAAATTGTGAAGATGTCAATGCTACCTAGAGCATTCTACACATTCAATGCAATCCCCATCAAAATACCATCCACTTTTTTCAAAGAAATTGAACAAATAATCCTAAAATTTGTATGGAACCAGAAAAGACCCTGAATAGCTAGAGGAATGTTGAAAAGAAAAGCGAAGCTGGTGGCATCACAATTCCGGACTTCCAGCTCTATTACAAAGCTGTCGTCATCAAGACAGTTGGTATTGGAACAAAAACAGACACATAGATCAGTGGAACAGAATAGAGAGCCCAGAAATGGACCCTCAACTCTATGGTCATCTAATCTTCAACAAAGCAGGAAAGAATGTTCAATGGAAAAAAGACAGTCTCTTCAGCAGTGTTGGGAAAACTGGACAGCCACATGCAGAAGAATGAAACTGGACCATTTCCTTATGCCATACACAAAAAAGACTCAAAATAGTTGAAAGACCTAAATGTGAGACAGGAGTCCATCAAAATCCTAAAGGAGAACATAAGCAGCAACCTCTTTGACCTCAGCCACACCAACTTCTTCCTAGAAACATCACCAAAGGCAAGGGAAGCAAGGGCAAAAAGGAACTATTGGGACTTCATCAAGATAAGAAGCTTTTGCACAGCAAAAGAAACAGTCAACAAAACGAAAAGACAACCAACAGAATGGGAGATGATATTTGCAAATGACATATCAGATAAAGGGCTAGTACCCAAAATCTATAAAGAACTTATTCAACTCAACACCCAAAGAACAAATGATCCAATCAAGAAATGGGCAGAAGACATCCTAATGGCCAATAGACACATGAAAAAGTGCTCAACATTGCTCGGCATCAGGGAAATCCAAATCAAAACCTCAATGAGATACCACCTCACACCAGTTAGAATGGCTAAAATTAAGAAGTCAGGAAATGACAGATATTTGCGGGGTTGCGGAGAAAGGGTAACCCTCCTACACTGTTGGTGGGAATGCAAGCTGGTGCAGCCACTCTGGAAAACAGTTTGGAGGTTCCCCAAAAAGATGAAAATAGAGCTACCATATGACCCAGCAATTGCAGTACTGGGTATTTACCCCAAAGATACAAATGTAGGGATCCGAAGGGGTACATGCACCCTGATGTTTATAGCAGCAGTGTCCACAATAGCCAAACTGTGGAAAGAGCCAAGATGTCCATCGACAGATGAATGGATAAAGAAGATTTGGTCTATATATACAATGGAATATTATGCAGCCATCAAAAGGAATGAAATCTTGCCATTTTCAACAACGTGGATGGAACTGGAGGGTATTATGTTGAGCAAAATAAGTCAATCAGAGAAAGACATGTATCATATGATCTCACTGATATGAGGAATTCTTAATCATAAGAAGTAAACTGCGGATTGCTGGAGTGGTGGGGTGTGGGAGGGTTGGGGTTGCTGGGCGATAGACATTGGGGAGTGTTTGTGCTATGGTGAGCACTGTAAATTGCATAAGAATGTTGAATCACAGACCTGTACCTCTGAAACAAATAATACATTATGTGTTAAAAAAAAAAAAAAGTTAGTAGGAAAGGAAAAATGAAGGGGGGGAAATTGGAGGGAGAGACGAACCATGGGAGACTATGGACTCTTAGAAACAAACTCAGGGTTCTAGAGGGGAGGGGAGTGGGGGGAATGTGTTAGCCTGTTGATGGGTATTAAGGAGGGCACATTCTGATGGGAGCACTGGGTGTTATACACAAACAATGAATCATGGAACACTACATCAAAAACTAATGATGTAATGTATGGTGATTAACATAACATAATAAAAAATAAAAAGTTACATCCATATATCTGTTATTATATGTTATATTATTCACACATAAGTTGTCATAAAATTTAATTTCTTACTTATTCTATATGGTTTACTAATAAAAGGAGAAATCTTGAAATATTTAATAATTACAGGGAGTTTTGAATTGTAAACCTCAGGTTATAAATGTTTGTTGAGGAAACTATTTGTAAAGATTTCAAAATTTAATGTAGAAAACTGTGTCTGTTCACTTAAAGTTGTATTTAAGGCTTGCCATTTACTAAGTACCTTGTTAAAATCAACACATTGACTGTAACCTCACTGTCTTATTTTATGGAACTCAGGGGTATAAGTTATACTAAAGCTGCTTTTAAAACTATGAACATAGGTAAAGGTATTCCTTATGAAAATGGATCCTCTAATAAATATTAAAACTTACACTTTTCTTCAATTCCACAGAAAACAAAACTTAACACCTTAAAGAACAAATTAAACCTCAAATAAGCAGAAGAAAGGAAATAATAAAGATTAAAGCAGAGACAAACAAAATGGAAAATGCAAAAGCAAATAGACAAAATAAATAAAACTACCAGTTGGTTCTTTAAGAAGATTTAAAAAATTACAATTTTTGGCTAGATTGATTAAGAAAAAAGAAAAAAGACCCAAGTAACTAAAATTAGAAATAAAAGCGGTGCCATTGCTATCAGTTCTATAAAAATAAAAATTATGAGAGAGTACCATAAATGACTGTATGCCAAGACACTGAATATCCTAGATTCAATGAAAAAAAATTTAGAAATACACAGTCTACCACCACTGGATCTTGAAGAAAGAGAAAATCTGAAGAGACCTAACTAGTAAGGAGATTGAATTAGTAATCAAAACCTCCCAGCAGAAAAAAGTCCAAGACTAGATGGCTTCACTGGTGAATTCTACCAAACATTTATAGAAGAATTAATACTAATTAATACTAATTAATACTAATTCTCCCCAAATTATTAAAAATTATTAAAAGAAACTGAAGAAGAGGAAAACTTCCAAATTTATTCTATGAGGGTAACATTACTTTGATATCAAATCTAGATAAAAATTCTGCCAGAAATGAAAACTAAAGACCAATATCCCTGATGAATATAGATTCAAAAATCCTCAACAAAATGTTAGCAAATAGAATTCAACACACATTAAAAAGATTTTATACTTTGGGGGCGCCTGGGTGGATCAGTTGGTTGAGCATCTGCCTTTGGCTCAAGTCATGATCTCAGGGTCCTGGAATTGAGTCTTGTGTTGGACTTCCTGTTCAGGGAGGAGTCTGCTTCTCTCTCTCTCTCCTTCTCCCTCTGCTCCCCACCTCACTTAGGCATTCTCCCTTCTCTCTCAAATAAATAAAATCTTTTAAAAAAATAGATTATATGCAATGACCAAATAGTACTTATTCCTGGAATGCAAAGATGGTTCTACATATGAAAAGCAATCAATCAATGTAATAAACCACATTAACAGAATGAGGGGAAAGCTACATGATCATTTCAATTGATGCCCAAAAAAAAAGAAAAAAAAGGATTTGACAAATCCAACACATATTCTCAACAAACTAGAAATAGAAGGAAATTTCCTCAACAAACAAAGACTGTCGAGAGAAGCCCACAGCTAACCTTACACTCAATGATGAAAGACTGAAAACTTTCCCAGTAAGATCAGCAAGAGGACAGGGTTGACTGCTTTTACCACTTCTATTCAAAATCTAGCCAGAGCAAATGGTCAAGAAAAAAATAAATAAAATGCTTCCAAATTGGAAAGAAGGAAGTAAAATAATCTGTTCATAGACAACATGATCTTATATGTAGAGTATGCTAAGATTCTACTGAAAAAAAAAAAAAAACGTTTAGAGTTAATAAACATATTCAGCAAAATTGCAGGACACAAAGTCAACCCATAAAGGCCAGTTTCATTTCTGTAGTATAACAATAAGCAATTCAGAAAGAAAAAAAAAAAAAACTCTTAAAGGTGGAGTTTCAATAAACATGTTCATACAAAACATCCCCCAATTAGTTTAGAAATATTTAATTCTGAGGAGATATATTTAGTTTTGGAGATATATAATTGAAATTCTCCAAACCCTTAATTATTCAAATATTCTTTTTTTTTTTTTAAGATTTTATTTATTTATTTGACAGAGAGAGAGAGACACAGCGAGAGAGGGAACACAAGCAGGGGGAGTGGGAGAGGGAGAAGCAGGCCTCCCACAGAGCAGGGAGCCCGATGCGGGGCTCGATCCCAGGACCCTGGGATCATGACCTGAGCCGAAGGCAGACGCTTAACGACTGAGCCACCCAGGCGCCCCTCAAATATTCTTAATTTAGTATGTCCTCAGGAACTAATTTTAGTCTACTAAAGTCTTTGAAATAACAAGAAAGCAAAAAATGTTGGCACAATTTTTCAATTTGATTTCATTTATGATACCTTATTAACTATTTTTGTAATTCTATATATTTTGCTATTTTCAGATGTATTTTTCCTTTTGGCCAAAATCACAGTTTCAAGAGGAATATGGAAATATCATTGCCAACATGCAATTTTTAAATATAAGTTGATCTGATGCTTAATTCACAAAGAATGAGATATCCTCACTAAATGATTATTGAAAAAAAAATATGATGGTGAGTTCCCAAGGACAATAAGGACAAATACCAACCACATACCAATACACATACCCACTTTTTTTTCTAAGTTATCTGTAACAATTAAATCTGAGGAAAGAAAATACAGATTAATAGAAAAATATGTCATTATAACAGGATCAACTCTACACACGTTGAAGCGTTTGGAAGTAATGAAAATATAATTAGGCATCATTTATATAATGTTATGCATTCTGTAATTCAGCAAATAATTACTGAGCTCTATTTTGGCTCTTTAGGATATACCTAATAAAACTAATAAATGTTTTTCTACTGTGTTTTTTTAATATTCTAGAGGAATGAAAAAATAGATCAGGACATGGGATAAGGTGGTTGCAAGTAGGTTAATTAGAGAAGTCAGGTAGGGTCAGGGAGAAAGGCACCTATGAGCATAATCTTGAGGCAGATGAAGAGTTGGCATGGGAATACCAGGTGGAAGAACACTGCTGGCAGATGGAAATCAGCACAAAGACCTGAGAATGAGAACCTTCAGTGTGTTTGAGAGACGGCCAGGATACCAGAATGGCTGCAGCAGAGGAAATCAAGATGGAAAGCAACTGGATATAAAATCTGAGAGATGTACTTCATCATTTTTTCTCCATAATCCTTAAGAGTTTTACATAATTAAAATAAAATTAAATGTTTTTAGATTATAACAATGTTAAAATTTGTTTCCAAATTAACTTCTACATCAATCAGTGTTGTATATGTACATAAGTCATCAATATATACTTGTCAGGATGATTGATCAAATTAGGCTTTGCTCTTATCATTTTGCTTTCTTAGGTTGTAGAATTAAATTTCAACAGCTTCTTTTTGATCAACTTTTAAGTTTATATTAAGACTTGTTAATTATGCTCTTTATTTTATCTATTCTCTAAAGAATTAGAAAACCATCGATAATACATCTTTGCTTTTTATCATTGTTAACCAAGATCGGCTATAATACCTTAGTAAAACCCCTGCTTAAATCTGCTTGGACCAAATATTTGGAAGGAAATAAGGGACAAGAGCCTCCTTCCCCCACCCTTACATCTTTTACATTTTGGAAGACCTGTGTTATTACTACATGAATCCATCACTTTGTACCTATATCTCAGGATGGCCATAACTCAAGTTCTGTGGTGAGGATGCTTTATCTTATCTCTGAATATATGAGCTGTTGCCCCAAGAGGGATGCATGTGACATAATATGATTCATATCTCAAAGAATGCTATATTTCCTTGAAAAATTTTAAACAGTATAAAATTATGACTATCACAATGAAAATAAATTGCTTAGAAAGTAAAATTTTCATGAAATAACTGCATCTCAAATAATGGTATCTCTTTATGCTCACAGTTCCACTTAACCCTCTTGCCTTTCCATTTCAGTTAATGAATTTCAATCCCCTTGCCCTGGATTGCAAAGCACTGCATGACCTAGTAACTGCCTGCCTTTCCAGGCTCATTTGGGACCACTTTCTTTGTCATCAAGTATACTCTAGCCAAAATAACTTTATTCGATTCTAGGAGAAACCCAAAATCAGTTCCCCCTGAACAGGCTTGACTTAGAACTTTGCTTCATTCCTCTACATCTTTCCCAGGCATGTGTCACTTCTAGGTGAGACCTTTATTCAATACACAGACTAAAATGGCCCCCAATCTCCTCTAGATGGGACAACCTGATACTTTCCCTATAAATATGTATTTGCTCACTGTTTGCTTCTCTTAACCAGAATCACTATTTCCATTCTACAGATATGGAATTGGAAGTCCAAAAAGGGTAAAAAACTTAAAAGGCCCACAGCAAATATGAGCTGTGTCCAGTTTCAAAAGCTATGTATGCTATCTACCCTGTCATCTCCATTATGGTGGAAATGATTATTACCTTCCAAACATGTCCATGTGAATATGCTCCTTCACATGCCAAAAGGGACTCAGCAAATGTGATTAAAGTTAAGGACTTTGGGATGCAGGTATTATCCTGAAATATCCCCATGAGCTCAATCTAATCTCATAAATCTTTAACAGTACAAGATGGTGGCAGAAGAATCCATCAGAGAAATGTGATAGAAGAAAGAGCAGAGATTCAAAGCATGAGAGGGATTCAATCATTATTCTTGTTTTGAATGTGGTAGAAGAGAGCCAAGTAATACAGCGATGTCTAGAATCATGGGATGTCTCTCAGCTTACAGCCAGCAAGGTACAACCGGCCAGGAAGTGGGGACCTCAGACCTATAACCACAGGATCTGCAGTCTGCCAAGAACCTTGGAAAAGTTTGAGCAAGGAAATAAGTTTTTCCTTAGATCCTCCAGGAAGAACACAATCCTCCCAGGACCTTAGTTTTTAACCTGATGAAACCATGTCCTACTTCTGGCTTACAGAAATAAAAGGTAATAAATACGTGTTGTTTAAGTTGCTAAATTTGTGTTAATTTGTTATGGTGGCAATAGAAAACTGATACAACCATATTACTTTACCACAGATATGTCTAGGAGGGAAGCTGAAGATTATGAACCACTACATTCCAAGTAGAAAGCTGTTAAATCAGGGGCCTTTGAAAGGAAAAAGATAATGGGCATTTAGTAGAATGGACAAGAGGCCCAAACTGATATGGCTTTCTTTGAGCCATGTATCCTATGCTGGCTCAGAGATGAAGGCAGAGAAATCCCTCACACACACTGTACAGGTACTATAAACTGGTATACCCTTTTTGCTATTACTATTAAAAGAATTTCAAATATTCATCATATTTGAAATAAAAATCCATTTTTAAAATGTATCTCAAATTCATATCTGAATCATTGAACACTTGCATGTGCCATGATATTTATCATCGTGCTATTAATGAGAGCATGACTCCTATAATGCTCCAAAGTAGAGAATCTCCATAATAGAGAATGGAAATATGCACATAATTTAAATGTGAAGTTGTACAGGATAAAACATTGTTATACATACAATATGCTACTGTACAAAAAATTAACAAGCACATGCATAAGACAAATATGGGAAAAACTGTGTTTATAGTGGTTGCCCTTGGGAAGTGAAGTAATTATCTGTTTCTACATTCAGTGATTTCTAAACTTTAACAATTAGACTGTAAAAAAATGAAAGTGTGGGGCGCCTGGGTGGCTCAGTCGTTAAGCGTCTGCCTTCGGCTCAGGTCATGATCCCAGGGTCCTGGGATCGAGTCCCACATCGGGCTCCCTGTTCAGCAGGAAGCCTGCTTCTCCCTCTTCCACTCCCCTGCTTGTGTTCCTGCTCTCGCTATATCTCTCTCTGTCAAATAAATAAATAAAATCTTTAAAAAAAATGAAAGTGTGTTTATTTCAGGAGAAATCTAGATGATGTTAATAAAAAGGCAAGTCCACTAAAACCTGGAAATAATATCAATAAAGGGGTGGATGAGAGTGAGGACATACAGAGTTTAGTGGTTCATTTTGTATTGCTGGATGTTACCCTTGAAAGTAGCTAAAAATTAGGTTGTCATTTAAATAGACCCCACCACGGGCGCCTGGGTGGCTCAGTGAGTTGAGCATCTGCCTTTGGCTCAGGTCATGGTCCCAGGGTCCTGGGATTGAGTCCCGCATTGGGCTTTCTGCTCACGGGGAGCCTGCTTCTCCCTCTCCTCCCAGCTCAGTGCTCTCTCTATCTCTCTCTCTAATAAATAAATAAAATTTAAAAAAATAAAAATTAGGCACACCAATTTTGAATACCTGCTGTGTGATAGGCTGAATAGTGTCCCCCCCTGCCCCCAATATCCATGTCCTAATTTCTGGAACCTGTGGATGTTACCTTATATGGTAACAGGGAATTTGCAAGTGTGATTAATTTAAACACTATGAAATGAGTAATTTACCCTGCATTTTCTGGGTAGGCCCAAATGTATTTACAGTCATCCCTATGAGAGAGAGGTAGAGAGAGAGTTGAGGGCAGAGAGAAGAAAGATGATGTGAAATGAAAACAGGGAAAGATGAGGTGATGGGAGTGGGGCCATGAGGAGGACAGCCTCTAAAAGCAGGAAAAGATAAAGAAATGGATTCTTCCCTAGAGCTTCTGTAAAGAGTGCACCTTGTTGACACCTTGATTTCAGCCCAGTGAAATCCATATCTGACTTCTGGCCTAGAGAAGTATAAGAGAATAAATGTGTGCTATTTTAATCACCAAGTTTGAGGTAATTTGTCACAGAGCAATAGGAATGTAATTCATCTGCCAATGAGAAAATAACTATGAAACACTGAAATTATGTAAGAAGTAAATAGCAAAGTAAATTTTGGGTTTATTTTTTGGGTGTTTGTGAATTAGTCATTTGTTTTGTGTAGTTTTGTGGTGAACACATACACAGGTGACTGCAGATGAGTCACATAGTCATATACTTATAAAATTTCCTACCCTGAGGGACCTGTGACTTGCTTCTAACCAATAGAATATTTGGCTAGCAAAAAAATCATCTTGTTGGCACACTCTAGAGAATTACCTGCTGGCCTTGAAGAGGAAACAGCCGTGTTGTGAACATGTGAACAGCTTATGAAGGGGGCCACTTGATAGGGGATTGCAGGTAGTTTTTAGTATTTGAAATCTCCAGCTGACAAGCAGTAAGAAGCCAGGCTCATAGTCATAGAGCTGAAAGAAACTGAATTCTGCCCATAACCTAATGAGTTTGGAAGTGGATTCTATCTCAGTCAAGCTTCCAGATGAGAACACATCTGGCCAACCACTTGATTGCAGCCTTAGGAGATGCTGAGCAGAGGAAAAAGCTAAGTTATGGAGGAATCCTGACCTGGAGAACTGTGAGCTTATGTAATGTTTATCATTTTAAGTTGCTTTACTTCTGGGTAATTTCCTACATCAGCAATGGAAAACTAAAATAAGTTTCTAGTTCATTTGGTGGGGGGAATTTCTTATCATAGAGAAAAATCTACTAAATGATGAGAAAATAGTATGATATTATATGGATTTTAAAATAGCAACCATGAATATAACAGGGGAAATGCTTAAGATATAAAATATGAAATGAACACATAGGAAATAAAATTATTTGGTTAACAAAAAGGAAATGCACAGAAAATAATTTACAACAAATTACCAGTTTTTAGATTTAGGTATTTTGTTGCTATTATCATCGTGGTGGTATTTTTTTTTCTCTGTTGACTATTTTCCTATTATTTATGATTTTTTACAATTTTTTACAATTTTACAATAAAACCCACAACATTATAAAAAAAATTTTAAATAAACATTATAACAACTTAGGCACAAATAAGTACTGTCTTTTGCTTGGACTTTTCTTAATTAATTTAATTATTGAGAAGTTGCTGTCTATCAAACAGTTCTAGCATTCTGGGTACAATGATAAAAGAGCAGCAAAACCCCTGTTTTTATGGATATTATATTCTTAAATTATCTTGACTTTCCTAGTGAGTCACAAATTCAGGTTTTTCTTTCTTTTTTTTTTTAGAGCACATTGTGAAATTCTTACCATAGTTTACTGGCATTGTCACATTGACACTTGGGTTATGCATGCCAAGATTCATTTGCTCATTGAAAAAATTTAGTTTGATTTGACAGTATGTCAGGTACAGTGATGGCTGAGGGAAAGATCAGTGAACACACAAGTTCCATACTCTTACAAGTTTGTATTACTTCAGGTGAGGTATATAATAAAGAAGTAAACAGATGAACAGTGCGGTATCACTTGTATAGTATTGTATGTATAGTATCATTGTATGCAGTGATAAGTGATAAGCAGAAAAATAAGACAAGGTGAGTGGCATAGAGAACCATGGAGTGATTGAGTTGCTATATTAGTTACAATATTCTAGAAAAATGTGCTCAATAGTGATATTTGATCAGATCTAAATGAAGTGAGTGACTAAAGTAAGTGCTTATCTGATAGAAAGGCATGTGGACAGAAGCAAAAGCAAATGCCCAGTCCTTCGGTTAGGAGTGTGCTTAGGAAGATAGATGAGAAGCAAGAAGACAGTGCAGCTAGAGTTGCATGAAGGAGAGAATGAAGAGTTGGGGTATAATTTTGACTGGTATGCAAAAGGCAGGTCATGGGGGCATCTGGGTGGCTCAGTCGGTTATGTGTCTGCCTTCAGCTCAGATCATAATCCTGGAGTCCAAGGATCGAGCCCCAAGTCTGGCTATCTGCTCAGCGGGGTGTCTGCTTCTCCCTCTCCCTCTGCCCCTCCCCCTCCTTCTCTCTCTCACTCTCTCTCTCAAATGAATAAATAAAATCTTAAAAAAAAAAAAAGGCAGGTCATGTATATTTGCCACAAGCTTGTGTCAGGAGAATGTCAACTCTCCTGCTCTTTTCTATAGTATAGTCCACAGAGAGCTTGCTTATCTTGATATTCTTCACAGTATAACTCAGGTCTACTACACTGATGAAATTTTGCTGATTGATTCTAGCACTGTGTACTCTGGGAAGCAGAGGAGGTGGGCTCAAGAAAGAAACAGCAAGGTTGAAGAAGGGACTTTGTTGTTTGTTCTCTACTGCTTCCTGTTTACTGCTGGTGGACTTCCTGCTTGCTCATGTTTCCTGTGAACATTACCCCAGAAAGACTTCTTCACCTGGACAGCAGCAATTCCCTCCTGTACCAGCAACTGTATCCTGTTTACAGTTTTTCCAGTGTTTTCATCACCAAATTTGTTGAGCCGTTCTACTGGGTCCCTCTTCTAGCTCAGAGACACGATCGCTAGCCAAACAATGCTCTATTCTTTTCATACATCTGAATTTCATTTCCTCAAAACACCATCTAAGTGTTTATGTTTTAATTACTCCTACCTGTGAAGCTATTTTGTAATATGATTAACATTTGCAATAAGTTAACTTTAAGTAAAGCTGGTTACCCTCCATAATGTGGGCCTCTCCCAATTGTTGAGGGACTTCAGAGTAAAACCTGAATTCCTGGAGAAGAAGGAATTCTGTCTCAAAGCTGTAATATATTTATCAATAAAAATATATATTATATTGTTTCTGTTTTTCTAGAGTATCCTGACTCAGGTACTGCCTCTTTCCTTTTTTCTTTCAGCCCTAGGTGTGTGGGCTGCTTTCTGCTACCTCTGTGATAACCCTTGTGTAATCTCTTTATACTTTTTCAGTTACTTATTTAATACTTTATATCTAGTTCTTTACATTAAATGCTCTCTGTTCAAATACCTAGTGTGGTTTCTGTCTCTTGATGGGACTCTGAATGATGCTTTCTTGTAAAGACTTTGGGTATTATTCAGAGTGATTGGAAGTTATTGGAGAGATCTTATGAAATGACAATTTCTCCTCTCTCTACCTCTAACAAGTAATCTAACACTCATCAAAACTGTGATGTCTATTGTCCATGCCCTTAGCATGTCCATACTTTCTCCTTCAGCATCTTTTCAAGTTCACTATGAAGGGGTAGTGGTATCCACACAGAAGCCCCAAAATGCTCTAATTGAACAGAATGTCAAAATAAACTGATAAGTGTTTATTTTTGTCTTTCTTCCTCCAGCCATAGTTCTATTCTGCTTCTAGATCTCCTTCCTTTCAATGTATTATCATAGACTATTTAATATTTACTAACTTCTAAATGTACTATATCATTTTCTCTAGAGAAAATAACTGTTCCTCAACACTTCTGATTATCTTAAAATATTACATAATTATAAATTTTTAAGCTTTTTTACTATGTAATCATTAATATTTTATTATATTTTAATATGCTTTGATATACATGCTGCATTTATTGCTTTGCTCATGGGACAAAATAAACTATTACACAGAGTATAAGAAATCCAAACAAATTTCATTTTTAAAAAATTGTACAGTTTCAATCATTAAAACAAGTATTAAGCATAGTCATTCTCCTAAATCTGTCTGTTGTTCAAACTGTGTATAAAAATCACTCATGCCTCAGTGGATAAGATTATGTAATTAAAATGCAAATTTCAGTATAGGTCATGGCTCACTGAGTAGTTAAAAATAACTTTAAATGTTATCATGACATTCCACTGTATGTCAATTTGTCGGAATATATTTTGAGACTTCACAAATTAATTCTTCCACTAGATTTCTAATTTCATTTTTTAGAATGAAAATGAAAATGAACAAATCAGGAATGTTTTCAAATTTGGTGAAAGAAAATTATCTCTCAATTCCTTGTTATTGTAAATGGCATGACTCTCCTGCTATGAGGATCGTAGGCACTCTAATCCAGAAACAATTAATCTCCTTCAAGTTTAATAATATCAAGTGCTCTTTTTCTGTATTTCAGAAATATGTTGGTATTTTTTCAAAATATAAATAAGGGTTAAAGTTTAAACTTGAAAGTTTAAGAATTGCTATGTCACAGAAAAGTATATATCCTATCTAGATTTTCTTATTTTTTTGTGTAATAAACTATATATGTGATTATTTTTGTTTTATTTTTCATTTTTAAGCTAATAAATAATATCTAAATATATGTTCATTAAAAACAAGTCAAACACATAAAATATATAAAATAAACATGAAAGTGGATCTCTCCATCAGCTCCAATGCTTTTTTAGAGAACATTCAAGATTAACCATCTCAATAGATAACCATCCTAAAACTTGAAAAAGAAAAGAAACCTGTGCACATAGGCATAAAAGACTCCAAACGATGAAATCATCGTATGTGAATGTTTATTTTTGAACTTTTATTTCTGCGCATATAGAACTATTTGAGTTTGTTGCTATTATAATCCATAGAATGATTGTAAAAATTTATGTAACCATTCCGTTATTGATGTCACAATTGTTTTGTCTTAATTTTTCTATTATATGTAATTTTTTTCTGTTCACAATATCCTTTAAAAACGATTAGTATTGTGCCAAATAATATTGATACATAATACAAAACCACCCTCCAAAAACTATAACAATTCACACTCACCAATAGCATGAGAATATCTGAATATTTAAATGATTAAATTTTATTTTTTAAAGATTTTATTTTAAATGATTAAATTAAAAAAACAAATATATCAGTTAACTGATGGTATCTGTGCTTCAAAAAATAACTGTATTCACCAGTTCATTAAGGTATGAGATAATATAGCTAAAATGTACTTTCTTACATTTTCTATGTCTCTATGTATTTCACTTGACCATAATGAAATAATAAATCATCGAATTCATATTTTTTATTTGGATTTTTGAATATAATTGCAATTTATCATTGCCTTCTTACAAGAAATACAATCTTGGTGATAAATACACAAGCTCAAGGAAGATATTCTTTTGTTCCAAATCTCAAAATCAAGATAACCTAAACTCAGGAAATTTTGAGCTATTGATACCACTCTACACGTCTCATCACAAGCTTAACTTCACCCAAGTCTTTCATATACATTCTACATACAGAAATTGTGGATTTGAATTTAGTAGATTAATACTTGGAGACTCACCTGAAACTCTGCAATTTTTCCATCATTACCATCAGACACCTACTCATGGATTCTAATCTTGTACTCAGATTTTGATAAAAAGGCAAGATCCAACTTTACGCTTTCTAGAATAAACATGCTTTAACTTCACTAATGGAGAACAGATGGAATGTAAAAGATTAGAACAGGAGTCACTGAGAAAATAAGAATCAAAAAATTAAAAATAGAACTTCCCTACCATCAGTAATTGCACTACTGGGTATTTATTCAAATAATACAAAAACATTAGTTCAAAAGGATATATGCACCCCTATGCTTATCACAGCATTATTTACAATAGCCAAATTATGGAAAGAGCCGAAGTGTCCATTGATAGAAGAAAGGATAAAGATACATAATGGAATATTATTCAGCCATAAAAAAGAATGGAATCTTGCCATTTGCAACTACATGGATGGAGCTAGAGAGTATAATGCTAGGCAAAATAAGTTAGTCAGAGAAAGACAAATACCATATGATTTCTCTCATATATGGAATTTAAAAAATAAAACAAATGAACAAAAGGAAAAAAGAAAGAAAGAGATAAACAAGAAACAAACCCTTAACTATAGAGAACAAACTGATGTTACCAGAGGTGGGTGGGGGATGGGTAAATAGGTGATGGGGATTAAAAGTAAGTACACTTATCATGATGAGCACTGAGTAATGTATAGAATTGTTGAATCACTATATTGTACACCTGAAACTTATTGAACAATGTATGTTAACTATACTGGAATTAAAATAAAAACCTTTAAAAAAACACGAATCATAAGAAAGATGGAGCAGCAACATTAACATCAGAGAAAATAGACTTTAGGCTAAGAAATATAGAAAAGACATCTCATGATGACAAAAATATCAGTATCTTACTAATATATGGCAATTATAAATGTAGAAACCTAGTATATAATGAACAAATGACAAAACTAAAATTTTTTTTAAATGATAGTTGGAGAATTAGACATTATCATAATACTTGATAAAACAACTAATCAAAAAGTCGGTAAAAATATATAAGACTTAAATAACACTATCAACCATTTTGACATACCTGACATTTGAAAAACATGTTTTACCCCAAATCAACAGAGTACATGCATACGTTTTATAAACATATATGTATTATGTTCCAGGATAAACTATAACATAAACCTCAATGAAATTTAAAGATTTGGAATCATATGAAATATGCTCTCTGACTAAATCTATATTAAATTAGAAATTAAAAACAGTAAGAAATAGGGAAGATTCAAAAACATTTGGAAATTAAACACTTCTCTAAACTACCATGGTTAGAAGAATAAATCACTAATAAAGTGACAAAATATTGTGAGTGTATTGTAAATGAAAATACAACATATCAAACTTGAGGAGAGTCAGTCAAACACTACTTAAGAAGAATTTAGAACTCTTAAAATATATATTAGAGAAGAATAATGAATTTTTGTTAACAACTTAGATTAAAATAAAATGCATGCATTTCTAGAAAGACCTAAATTACCAAGTCTTACTCAAAAAAAAAGCAAATGGCCTGAATAGTCCTATCCTTTCAAAAGAATATAAATTTTAGTTACAAACCTACAAATAAATAAAACTCCTGGTCTAGATAGCTTAACTGGGGGAATTTTGCCAAATACTTGAAGAAAAAGTAATCCCAGTGCTGCACAAACTTTTTCAGAAAATTCAAGAAGAGTGAATATTTCCCAACTGAATCTCTAAACCTACAATTACTCTGATATTAGGTCATATAAATCCCTAAATATTTGGAAATTAAACAACATTCTTCCAAATATTTATGGGCAAAATAAGAACACAATAATAAGTTAGAAACTATCTTGAATGAAGTAAGTGAAAATATAGCACATCACATTTAATTTCACATAAAGGCATTAAAAGAAGAGAAAATTACAAACCAATATCTCAGAAACATATATGCAAAAATTCTTGACAACTTTTTTGAAAATTGAATCCAATAACATATAAAAAACTTAAACCATTTTGATCAAGTGGGGTATATCCAAAAAATGAAAGATTGGTTTAACTTCTGAAAATAAATTAATATAATACACTATATTAATAGACTACAAGGCATTTGACAAAATCTAGCATTCATTCATGATAAAAACTTTTCAACAAAGTCATAATGAAAGGGATTTCTTCAACATGATGAAGGGCATATCATACTTAATGTTGAAACAGTTAATGCTCTCTCCCAAAGATCAGAAACAAAGTATGAATGTCCACTCTCACCAAATGTAGTGTGCATTTTACTGGAGAATCTTACATTGCCATAAATCAATGAAAGATAAAATAAAATGTACCTATGTTGGAAAGGAATAATTAAAAATATATTTATTCACAGACAAACATGATCATCTATAGATCCTAGAAATTAGAATGATTTTTGCAAGATTAAAGAACACAAAATCAAAATAACAATCATTTGTATCTCTATTACATTAGCAAAGAAAAACTAGAAATTGAATTTAAGAAATGTTAAAATGTTTATACCATCTAAAAAATATGAACTACTTAGGGATAAATCTGGTAAAATATATACAACATCTACGCACTGAACAATAAAAACTATTTCTGAGAGAAATTAAAGAAAATTTAAAAAATGGAGAGATATGCCCAGTACAAGGATCTCAAAACTCAATATTGGTAAATGTCAACTTTCCTAAATTTAGTTACAGATTCAAAGCAATCCCTATAAAAATCTAAATACCCCTAAAAATAGAGCGGCAATTTGATTTTTTTTTAAATGTAGAAACAGCAAGAGCTTCAAGTAGTTAAAATAATTTCATGTAAGAATTACATAGCTAAGGAACCTAAACTCCTGATTTCATATTAAAAGGCTACAGTAACTGAGATGGTGTGATATTAGTGTCAAAATATATAAATAGACCGGCTCAACAAAATTGAATGTCCAGAAATTCATCTGCACATAATTATCAATTTATTTTTTGATAAAAGCATGAAACAATTCAATTGATAAAGAATAGTATTTTCAACAAACACTGAAACAATTAGTTATTAATTTAAAAATAACTTGCCTCTCTACCTCAGTCTTAAAACAAGCATTAGCACCAAATAGATCAAAGACATGAGAGAACATTATAAAACAAAAATATCTTAAGAATAAACATAGGTGAAAATTTCTGTTTTGGATTAGTCAAAGATTTCTTTTTTTTTTAAATATTTTTATTTATTTTTTTGACAGAGAGATGGAGCCAGAGAGCACAAGCGGAGGGGGCCATGGCAGAGGGAGAAGGAGAAGCAGGCTCCCCACTGAGCAGAGATCATGATGCGGAGCTCAATGAGGGGCTCGATCCCAGGACCCTAGGATGATGACCTGACCTGAAGGCAAACATTTAACTTACTGAGCCACCCAGGCACCCCTAGTCAAAGATTTCTTAAATATAATGCCAAAAGCATGATCCATTAAAATATGATAAATTGGACTTCATCATAATTAAGAACTTCTAATTTGGGGCAGCATATTTGAATACACACTTCACAAAAGAAAATATATCGATGGCAAATAAGCACATGAAAAGATGCTCAACATTATTAGTCATTAGAGAAATGCAAATTAAAACCACAATGAGAGATCATAACTGGTCTTTCTATTAGAATGCCTAAATCTAAAAACTGACCATACCAGGAACTCTTTTTACACGGCTAGTATGACAAATGGTCAGCTGGGAAAACATACACCCCAATATTATCCAGCTATTCCGTGACTAGTATTTTACCCCCAAAATAAGAGCATATGTCAACACAAAGACTTGTCCAAAAATATTTATAGAAGCTTTATCTGTAGTACACTTTCGTGTAAGTTTTGCTTGCAACAGAACAAATGTACATTACCAGGTGAATGGATGGTTATGTAAGTGGTGGTATAGCCAGCAATGAAATATTACTCAGTAATAAATGGAATGAAGAACTGATGCATAAGGTAACAAGGACAAAACTAAAAATAATTATGCTATGTGAAACAAGCCAGATGAATAATTATACATACTGATGATTTCATTTAGATAAAATTCTGGAAAATGTAAACCGATCTGTAGTGGCAGAAAGAAGGCTGGGGATGAAGTAAGGGTGGGATTGAGGGAGGATAAGATTAGGCACCTCCCCTGGCTATGCACAAGCTGTCTCCTCTCAAGCTGGATTTTGTATTTCCCAAATTGGAATGTGCAAGGATCTAAATGTCATTTTAAGTCTGGAAAAGTAATAGAGAGTAGATCCTGAGGAGAATTCTTTATGAGCATTTCTTTGTGAGGCAACTTCTACAGGTGAAACATTGCTGCAAAGAAAGTTCATGGAAAGTTGAGCTTTTACCTATTCATCCTTGGCTGTAACTGTACAAATGATCCCATCCCTTATCTAGTGTTCCACTGTTTCCCCATCAGTGCCTTCTCCTTAATATAAAATTCTGTGTACACTGTATA
This sequence comes from Neomonachus schauinslandi, assembly GCF_002201575.2. NCBI lineage: Eukaryota > Metazoa > Chordata > Mammalia > Carnivora > Phocidae > Neomonachus > Neomonachus schauinslandi. The sequence goes on along the minus strand of NC_058406.1, from coordinate 109,228,943 downwards.
ATATATATTATCTTATCCTATCATCCTATCATCTACTGATTCATCAATGTATTTTCCTACCAGTTAAACAACTCTCTTCCAAGATTTCTAAAATGTAGTTAATTTTATCATTATACTAACTAATTTTTGTGCATAATTTGGTGTGTGTTCAACTGTAAAATACTTTTTGTCCTCTTTTTCCTATGAAACCTCTGCCACTATCTTTTCACACTGATTTATAAGCTAGTTGCTTTTACAAGAATTCATTTATAGGGAAATACTAATTTTGAGGAGGATTCTCCTTTAAATCATAGAATGCCATGATATTTTATCACCAAGTATTATAAAATGGACTAAAACAATAACCGGTTCATTATCCCCAGATTATGTGACTCTGTTTTGTTGTCAACATTTATAAAAGTTTTCTTTCCTATTGAAAAGAACCTGGGTTTTGAAATCCAAAATAAAAACAAATTGCCATCTCATTAATAGAATATTTTGCTTAAAAATGACACACAGGGGGCACCTGGTGGCTCAGTCTGTTAAGCATCTGGGGTCCTGGGGTCCTGGGATCAAGCCCCAAGTCAGGCTTCTTGCTCAGTGGGGAGTCTGCTTTTCCTTCTCCTTCTGCCCCTCCCCCCCTTGTGCTCTTTCTCTCTCCTTCTCTCAAATAAATAAGATCTTTTTTAAAAAAAGGATTAAAAATTATACACAGATGCACACATTTCAAGGAAGTTTAAATGAGTGAAGGAAATACACATCTCATTAGATTATAAATCTTAGGCTAGCTGGTTTCAAATGATGCCTGGGGCAGGACCAGACAATGAGTAGGTCTGAGCAGACAGGCTGCCCTGGGAATGTGAGTTGCCAATTTCAGGGTCCCTGTGTTGCTGGAGAAGAGGCACTGGAACTAGATCAAGTTAAAATACCACAGAACTGACTGTCTTACCAAGATTCAGCTGTTTTTCTTGAATATAGGCACACCTCATTTTATTTTGCTTTGCAGGTACCACAATTTTTTTTTTTTTTTTTTTACAAATTGAAGGCTTACAGCAACTCAATGTTGAACAAGTCTCTCAGTGCTATTTGCTCACCTTGTGTATCTGTCAAATTCCGGTAGTTCTTGCAATATTTCAAACTTTTTCATTATTGTTGTATTTGTTATGGTGATCTGTGATCGATGACCTTTCATGTTACTATGGTAATTATTTGGAGGCTCCACAGACTGTCCCCATATAAGATGGAGAACCCAATCAATAAATGTTATTTGTGGGGGCGCCTGGGTGGCTCAGCCATTTAAGCATCTGCCTTCGGCTCAGGTCATGTTCCTGGGGTCCTGGGATCAAGCCCCACATCGGGCTCCCTGCTCAGTGAGGAGCTTGCTTCTCCCTCTGCCTGCAGCTCCCCCTGCTTGTGCTCGCTCTCTCTTGCTCTCTTTCGAATAAATAAATAAATAAATAAACAAATAAAATCTCTAAAAAAAATGTTACTTGTGTTCTGACTGCTCCATTGGCCAGGCTGTTCCCCCATCTCCCTCCCTCTTCTCAAGTGTTTCTACAGTTTGAAACACAACAATCTTCAAATTAGGCCAATTAATAACCCTACAATGGCCTCTAAGAGTTCAAGTGAAAGGAAAAGTCACACATCTCTCACTTTAAATCAAAAGTCAGAAATGACTAAGCTTAGTAAGGAAGGTATTTCAAAAGTAATAGGCTGGGGACACCTGGGTGGCTCGGTCATTGAGCGTCTGCCTTCAGCTCAGGTCATGATCCCAGGGTCCTAGGATCAAGCCCTGCCTCATGCTCCCTGCTCAGCGGGGAGCCTGCTTCTCCCTCTCCCATTCCCCCTGCTTGTGTTTCCTCTCTCGCTGTGTCTCTCTCTGTCAAATAAATAAATAAAATCTTAAAAAAAATAAAAGTTAGATAGGCTGAAAGATATGCCAAATAGCCAACTTGTGAATGCAAAGGAACAGTTCTTGGGGGAAATTAAAAGTGCTACTCCAGTGAACACACAAATGATAAGAAAGTGAAACAGCCTTATTGCTGTTACAGAGAAAGTTGTAATGGTCTGAACAGAAGATCAAACCAGCCAACGCTTGCTTAAGCCAAATCTTTATCTAGAGTAAGGCCCTAACTCTCTTCAGTTCTATGAAGTGAGAGAAGTAAGCAAACTGCAGAAGAAAAATGTGAAGGTAGTAGAGGTTGGTTCATGAGGTTTAAAGAAAGAAACCACTTCCATAATATAAAAGTGCAAGGTGGAGCAGCAAGTACTGATGTAGAAGCTGCAGCAAGTTATCCAGAATATCTAGCTAAGATAATTAATGAAGGTGCCTACACTAAGCAACAGATTTTCAGTGTAGGTGAAATGGCCTTTTATTGGAAGAAGATGCCATCTAGACTTTCATAGCTAAAGAGGAGAAGTCAATGCCTTGCTTCAAAGCTTCAATGGACAGGCAGACTCTCCTGTTAGAGGCTAATGCAGCTGGTGACTTTAAGCTAAAGCCAATGCTCACTTACCATTCTGAAAATCCTAGGGCCCTTCATAATTATGCTACCTCTATTCAACCTGTGCTCTATCAATGGAAAAACAAAAGCTGGTCAACAGCACATCTGTTTACAACATGGTTTACTGAATATTTTACACCCACTGTTGAGGCCTACTTCTCAGGAAAAAAGTATTCCTTTCAAAGTATTACTGCTCATTGACATCTGGTCACCCAAGATCTCTGATGGAGATGTACAATGAGATTAATGTTGTTAGTATGCCTGCTAACACAACATCCATTCTGTAGCCCTTGGGTCAAGGAGTAATTTTGACTTTCAAGTCTCCTTATTAAAGAAACACATTTCATAAGGCTATAGCTGCCACAGATAGTGATTTCTCTGATGAATCTGGGCAAAGTAATTGAAAACCTTGTGAAAAGGATTGACCATCCCAGATGCCATTAAGAACATTTATGATTCATGGAAAAAGGTAAAATATCAACATTAAGTAGAGTCTGGAAGAAGTTTATTCCAACCCTCATGGGTGACTTTGAGGAGTTCCAGACTTCACGGAGGGAGTAACTACAGGCAGGGTGGAAATAGCAAAAGAACTAGAATTAGAAATGGAGCCTGCAGGTGTGACTGAATTGCTGCAATCTTGTGACCAGAGTTGAACAGATAAGGAGTTGCTTCTTATGGATGAGCAAAAAAAGGGGTTTTTTTTTGAGATAGATTCTACTCCTGGTGAGAATGCTGTTAAAATTGTTTAAACAACAAGAAAGAATTTAGAATGTTACATAAACTTAGTTGATAAAGCAGCGGAGGGTGGGGGGTGTTGAGAGGATTGACTCCAATTTTGAAAGAAGTTCTACTGTGGGTGAAATCCTGTTCAATAGCATTACACCCACATGAACATCACATGTAACAAAGAAATCATGCATCAAAGGACAAGTCAAATGATAAATCAAACTTCACTGTTGTCTTATTTTGAGAACTTATTACAGTCACCCCAACATTTCACAAACATCCCTTCCCTAATTTGTCAGCAACCACCAACATTGAGGCAAGACCCCCCAATCCAAGTCAGATTATGACTTGCCGAAAATTCAGATGATAGTTCACAATTTTGTTTTGATAGTTCACATTTTTACCAATAAAGTTTTTTTTTTAATTATGGTATGTACTTTTTTTAGACATAATGCTATTGCACACTTAATAGATTGAAGTACCATGTAAACAACTTTCATTTGTCCTGGGAAACAAAAAAAAATTCATTTGACTCACTGTATTGTGATATTCACTTTATACTGGTGGTCTGGAACTGAACCTGCAATATTCTCAAGGTGTGCCTATAAATGTTCCCTGGGTTCAGCAAGCCTTTGGTGAATTTTCAAAGTTGTGAAAAGTTTATTGGGACCATTTCCACAGCTTTTTGTTGCTTTTACAGAAAAGCAAACTTTTGGATGTCCTTAATCCTCTTTCTTCTTTGATGCTACTCCAAAAATGGATTTTTAAAGTGTTCTTTAATTTCTAGCTCTCCCAACACAATTAGAGACAATTGGTCACTCTTCTCCCTGTTGTCACCAGCATTCTATAAATTCTCTCTCTATATCTATAATTATGTATCCAAATTATTATAACTAGACAAGATGAATGCTTCTATAAGATAAACTACCTGAGATAACATTTTATTTATTTTGAATTAATATAATTTTTAATGTATTCAAACTATTATAATTTAATGATACTATTTCGCATAGTGCCTGATATAAAGGGAGCTCATTATATTAATATTTTTATGGTGAATTAATCCTCCTTAACCTTTCTCCTTGGTAATCACAGAAGATATTCATTGTAAAATGTTATTTTTATGAGAATAATGAGGTATGCTTCACAGTGAAGGAATTTTAGTTCATAATGATTAAAAATGGTGAATACAGTAAATTATTACATAGAGGATTTAAGTATATACAGCAGTGTGATATAGGTCTGCTCATCTAAATGATCTCTAATTTACTGAGTAAATCATCGCAACATAATTTTATACCTCTGAGTATCACTGTTTAACAGATACTTAACAGATACTTAACAGCAAGACCACTGTCACCCCTTTCCATGCTTTTTCAGTAAACATATCAATTGAAACTGAATTTCAGTGCATTTTTTTATAAATAAATTGGATCAAAATCATAATACAGAAAACAGATGGTTATGTTCTAGATGCACAGAGAAAATGAGAAAGTTACTCCTAATAAAAAAGTGAACTAGGAGATACACAATTGTAATTTCAAGCCTAGACAATAATTAAGATTAAACCAAATCCCAATAGCCTTGGTTTAATATAATTTTTAACTTATTTGATTCCCAGACATTTTAATAATAAAAATGGTTTAGAGTTTATTGAGGTATAATGCCGTAAACAAATAGCACATATTTAAAGGGTAAAGTTTAATAAGTTTTGCCATATTTATGCATCCATAAAACCATCACTACAATCAACATAATGAACATATCCATCACCACAAAGTTCCTCTATAATCCCTTTCTGTTGCCACCACCCCCGTTTCCCAGGCAACTGCTGATTTGCTGTACCTTAATTTGTAATTCCTAGAATATCATATCAATAGAAGCATGCGGCATATACTCTATTTTTGGAGGGAAGAGTGCCTGGTTACTTTCACTCAGTGCAATAATTTTGAGATTCATCTATGTTGTAGCATTTATCAAGAGTGTGTTCCTTTTTACTGGTAAGTAATATTCCATTATATAGATATGACACTAAATGTCCATTCGTCTTTTGGAATTTGAGTTGTTTCCAGTTTGGGGCTATTAACTTATAAAGCTACTATGAACATTTGTGAACAAGTCTTTGTAAGAACACATGCTTGCATTTCCTAGGAGTGGACTGGCTAGATCATATGGTAGGCGTAGATTTAACTTTTCATTAACTGCTAGACTCTTCAAAGTGTTTGTGCCATTTTATATTCCCACCAGCAGTGTATAACAATTCCACTTTCTCCTTGCCAATACTTAGCATGAACAGTTATAATTAGCCATTCTAGTGTATATGTAGTGGTATTTCATTGTGTTTTTAATTTGCATGTTCTTTATGGTTTATGAGGTTGAGTATTTTTTCATGTGCTTATTTGATATTTGGGTACATCTCTGGTGAAGTGTCTTTTCAAATTTTGACACATTTTCTTTTATTGAGTTTTTTTTCTAAATATTCAGTTTTCAGTTGTTAAAAAATATATTCTAGAGGCAAATCCTTTATTAGATATACAATTTGCAAATATTTTTTTTTTTTTTAAAGATTTTTATTTATTTATTTGAGACAGAGAGAATGAGAGAGACAGAGAGCACATGAGAGGGGGGAGGGTCAGAGGGAGAAGCAGGCTCCCTGCCAAGCAGGGAGCCCGATGCGGGACTCGATCCCGGGACTCCAGGATCATGACCTGAGCCGAAGGCAGTCGCTTAACCAACTGAGCCACCCAGGCGCCCAATTTGCAAATATTTTCTTCCAGTCTGTGCCCTGTATTTTTCTTTAAGAGTCTCTTTTGAAAAAATGAAGCTTTAAATTTTGAGGAATTCTCAGATTTCATTTCATTTCTTATTATTTAAAGACATTCCCAAAGACCTTTACCTTGAGGTGTCTACCAGAAGCATGATATGTAAGGAGCTAAGGATAGAACAAGAAATAATACCTTTATCTTTAGGAGTTTACAGTTGAGTTTGGGCTGGGAGAAGGAGGATGGGTTAATAGAGAATACCACAAAATGTGATAAATACAGTAAGAAAGAAATGTTGAAGATCCTGTAGAAACTTGTTGTTTAAGTGTAAAAATAAAAACCTAAAATTTCTAGACATAAACAGTGGATCATTTTTTACTTTTGTTAATCTTGAAATGAAAAAATCTTTCTAAGTACAACACAAATCCTATGAGCCATAAAAGTCTTTTATGCTGGGGCACCTGGGTGGCTTAGTCGGTTAAGGTCCAACACTTGATTTCTGCTCAAGTCATGATCTCAGGGTTGTGAGATCAAGTCCTGTGTCAGGCTCTGCAGTTGGCATGGAGCCTGCTTAAGATTCTCTTTCCTGGTGGCTCAGTCGTTAGGCGTCTGCCTTCAGCTCGGGTCATGATCCCAGGGTCCTGGGATCGAGCCCCGCATCGGGCTCCCTGCTAAGCAGGGAGCCTGCTTCTCCCTCTCCCACTCCCCCTGCTTGTGTTCCCTCTCTCGCTGTCTCTCTCTCTGTCAAAAAAAAAAAAAAAAACCTTAAAAAAAAAAAAGATTCTCTCTCCTCCCCCTACCCCCACTTGTGTTCTCTCTCTCTCTAAATAATTAAATAAATAATTAAATCTTTAAAAAAAATTTTTTGCTAACTTAGGCCACACAGAAATACAAGGGGTGAATTTCCTTCGTGTATTGTGTATGCAATACTAACAAATAAAAAAAAATGGAAGAAAATAGAAACATATTCAAAATTTGAAGATGGACCTATAAAAGTATAAACTAATGTCACTTAAAGATGCTCAACCTCGCACATCTTAGAAATGCATTTTAAATAGCAAGCACATACATTTTTCCAATTATTCCAATAGTAAAGACTGAAAGCCAAAGGATGGCGAATAAATAACTGTAGTCTGAGGTGATTCCTATATGCAGAATTGCAAAATAGAACTTGTATTGGGAACAACAGAGCTAACACACATCTGAGCTCAAAGCAAAACAAAACAAAATGCAATTTCTTGTTGCAGGAACTGAATAGGGAACTTAAATCAACAAAATGATTGGAAATTGAAAAGAGAGGGTTCTCCAGGGAAAGGCATAAGACTTAAGCACAGGAACTTGGGAATGAAATCCTCACAAGGGGAAGGAGGAAGGAGACTAGACCCTAATACTTTTCAGATTCAACACCTTCATCAGATTATTGTGTATCTTCTCGAGATTTTTTTTTATTTTTTCTTTTTTTATTCCTTTAAAAGAATATGTTTATGTATCATTTCAACCCCTTTATTAAAACACAGTGGCTTACTTTGTTCCCTATTCTTCACTTTGCTATTGCCACTTAATAAACTTTCTTGGATAACCTTCTATACTAGTACCAACAGAACTAGCTTATCCTTTTAATGGTTGCACAGTATTCCACTCATTGGATATTGAGGTCATTTCAGATCCTTTGTTGGTGTGGGTTTGTTTCTATTCACCCTGCTCAGGAGTTAGCTTGGTTCTTTAATCTGAAGACTCAAGGAAATTCTTAGCCATCATCTCTCTTCATACATTGCCTCTCATATGTTTTCTCCATTCTTTCTGCAGATTTTATTTTTTAAATTTTTTTTTAGTTTCTCAATTTAAAGTTCATGGCTTACATTAACTTTTATGTTTTTCACCCCTTTCTGTGTGTGCTGTGTTCTGATGACATTCTCTTTCAATTCATCTTCATCTATTCTATTGTTCAATTGGTTAATTGATTTTAATTTTAAATATGCTCTTTTTAAAATTTTTTAACTCCTATTTGATTCTTTTGCAAATCCACATTTTTTAACACCACATCCTGTTTTTGACTTATAATTTCCTTCCTTTACTTAAAAAGCACATGATAATTAAAAATAGTTTTAGATTTTTTGGAAGGGAACTGGGTGGTGCAGTCAGTTAAGTGTCCAGCTTTTGATTTTGGCTCAGATCATGATCTCAGGGTTGTGAGATTAAGTCCCATGTCAGGTTCTGTGCTGGACGTGGAACCTGCTTTAGATTCTGTTTCCTTCTCCCTCTATCCCTCCCCCACTCAAAAAATAAGTTTGGATTTTTTTAATCTCTAAATTATGTTTTCCCCTATCGTGGTCTATTTACTCAATAATTTAACATTTTGAATTCAAATCTCTTCTTTAATGAGAGTAGTTTTATTGAAAGTCTCATGCATTCTGGTTTGTGGGAGTGTCCCTACAGAGCTAAGTTCTAACTCTGGCCCCTATTAGACAGTAGTGATATCCCCCAGTCCCCTTTATGTTTTATTTTATTCTAATTTCTCCGGTTGGGGTAGCTGTACCACATGATAGCACAAATTCAAAATCGAATCCTACAGGAAGCAAAAGACTTCTGTTCAAGTGGGTGACATCCTTTCTTTTCTTTTTTGAGACCTAGGACATCAGGGATATGAGGGGATATGATTTTCATTCATAACACTTGAATATTTTAACATATACCTAAATTATTCAATCAAAAGCATATGTATAAACATATATCTTTATATCTAATCAAAGTTTCATAAAACTTTACATGAAAATTAAGTTAGAAAAAAAATTGAGATTCAAGTAAAACAATGTGGTTTAGTCCAAGATAAGAGTGCTGTTTGAATGCTAAATATGGAGGAAAAATGAGATTATATGTGTTTTCAAATTTTCATTCATTAAAGTGGTTCACATTTTATTAAATAGGGAATGTACCTTGGTCTCCTAATGCACTGGTATCAAGTTATGCAGGTGAGTTTTCCAATAGTGTGTATATATGAATATTGAACTATAAACAAATTCTATTTCCTGGAAGTCTTCATTTCCATGATGGAAAGTAGTAAGGTAAAAATCTATTAACTCTTGCTTTCAGTTTTTAAAATGCCAAGAAGAATTCATTATGATTTTAAAAAATGTTAAATGCTAAGAAATTTGAAATAAAATTTTGGTATAATAATATTAATAGGCTAGCAAATAAAAAGCTATGAATACTAATGCTTACCTACATTTATTATATATGTGTGGGTTGGAATATTGAACAGTTTTATTATTTACTTTATATTTAAGTTTTTTCCAGATTCTTTTTTACTTTACCATTATTCAAAACCTAGATAAACGCAGAGGTGGCAAAGAATGCCAATTGAGGGAAAATGTAGGAAGTGTCAAATGTAGTTGTCATCATAAATAAAGAATAACCGTGGGGTTATTAGGATTATGAAATATTTATAGTAACATAAATTACACTAATTATTAATACTTCACATGTTGAGGTTAGAAAGGGCAAGGATGGATGATAACACAAATATTAGAGTCATTCTTAAAGAAACATTCATCATTTATATTTTTGGCAAGAATTCCACAAATGAATAGATCTACATTTTATGTATCTGACTATAAAACAGCTATGTTTACTGATGGGCATTACAACCTTCCCCAGTGGCTGATGTTCCTTTCTATTTGAATAATTTCTCATTAAGGAATTCTCCCTCCACTACAGCCCTATACGCTTGTTAAACTGTATTTCCTATGTAACGTCCTACTGGCGTCAGAAGCATCTGGGATGGAATGAGAGCTACAGTGGGAGTTTCCCAGGTATCATCACAGAGTGAGTGGATCAGTAGCTCTGGGCTAGAGCCCTGTTCTCTGCACCTCAATCAAGGGCTGAGACATAACCACAGTGGAATGTCGTGAGACACATGACACGTACGTCTCTTCAACTTCTGCATCTACCTAAAACATCAGCATGACTCAGGTGTGAGGACCTGAGGCTAGGAAACAGGGTATGCCTATGGCTGGAGAGACACAGTTCAGAGCTTTGCAGACATATTGAGCTCTCCAGAGCTATTTTCAGTAGTGTTTCAGTCACACATAACTTTGTGGGCTAGTCTGGGCTAGTGGCACCATTAATAATATAAATTATACAAGAACATAAATTCTGTATTCTAAAGAACAAATTTAAAATTTTAACATATTAATGTTAATAATGGCATATATTGAGAATTTTATGTTTGTTATTTAATCTACAAAAATAAACATGTAAGGTAGTTGCACTTTTAAAATATTACCGATGAACAACTGAGGTTTGAGAAAAGTAACTTAGTTTCATAAGATGATTATTTAAAATTTCTACCATTGAAATTAACTTGTGATTGACCTACCATTTATAAATAGATAACTTAGATGTTTAGATTTTGATCAATGGTTGCACGTTGAGGTTGATGTTAACGGTAGGAAATGCATGGCCGGCCTTTGCTTCTCCACCATCACGTGAACCTGACACACGGCTGACTTGCGCGAGTCCAAAACTGACCTATACTTACTTTCCTCATTCAAACAAATATTTTTATAATGTTTATGAGGCAATGCAAATTTAAGTTCAGCTTAGTAAAATTATAAGTAGAACCAATTATTGTTTTCTATAATCATTTTATTCTATAATCAATTATCAGTCTATAAATCAACTAAATTCTTGGCTAGATTAATCAGACATCATTTTCATTCTATGCATTCATTTAGACTCATAAAATACCTCATCTAATTTTGAAAATTCCTTCTAACTTTTAGATCAATTAAACATATGTCTCCCATATAAAAATAGGTATTTGAAGGGGCACATGAACCCCAGTGCTTATAGCAGCCGTGTCCAAAATAGCCAAACTGTGGAAAGAGCCCAGAGTCCATCAATGGGTGAATGGATAAAGAAGATGTGGTGTGTGTGTACACACACACACACACACACACAATGCAATATTACTCAGCCATCAAAAGGAATGAAATCTTGCCATTTGTAACGATGTGGATGGAACAGGAGTGTATTATGCTAAGTGAAATAAATCAGTCAGAGAAAGACAAATGCCATATGATTTCACTCATGTGTGAAATTTAAGAAACAAAACAGGTGAACATAGAAGAAGGGAAGGAAAAATAAAATAAAATACAAACAGAGATGGGTGCCTGGGGGGCTCAGTTATTTAAGTGATTGCCTTTGGCTCAGGTCATGATCCTGGAGTCCCAGGATCGAGTCCTGCATCAGGCTCCCTGCTCAGTGGGGAGTCTGCTTCTCCCTCTGACTCTCCCCCCTCTCATGCTCTCTCTCTATCATTATCTCTCTCAATAAATAAATAAAAATCTTAAAAAAAAAATAAAAATAAAAACAGAGAGAGAAGCACACTCTTGACTATAGAGAACAAACTGAGGGTTGCTGGAAGGCAAGTGGGTCAGGGAATCAGGTAATTGGATGAAAGACATTAAGGAGGGCACTTGATGTAACGAGAACTGGGGGTTATATGCAACTGATGAATCACTAAATTCTACCCTTGAAACAAATAATACACTATATGTTAACTAACTCGAACTAAAATAAAATAGGTTTCCCACATGTTAAGATACAGTCAAACTATCTTATGTAAATATCTCTCCTAGGTCTTCAACATTATATTTAAATAAATATATGTATTTTGTCAAATAGAGTTTTTTTTTTTAAACTTTTTTTTTTAACCAACTGAGCCACCCAGGCGTCCCAGTCAAATAGAGTTTTGACTTAGTTTACTTAGATAAAATATTTTTTAAAACTGCTTTTAATATGATTAGAGAAACAGATATATCACATAATATGAAAGAAGTCTAATAAATTATGTATATTCCTGGAGAGCAAATGATAGTGCCAATTATTTCCACATATAAATTAAATGTAATCAAGATTATCTTCGATAATTGATAAAATGAAAGAAATATATGATTTGTCTCTCCAAATATTTTTCCATCTTACCTGCTGGTTTACAGGAAAGTTTCTGTTGATTTTTTTAATCTGCAACAATAAATAAATAATAAAAGTGAGAACAATAAACATAAGGTTACACAAGAGCCCCCAAATTTTATGAGACTCTATTTTTAGTGAGTTCATATATACTGATATTCTAAATTGACATACCAAAATCACTGCATGTCAAACACCAATTGCAATTTTTCTTTAAAATTTTGGCTATCAAAAGTATTCCAAATTTGATATGTAAACATTTTGAAAAATATTTTCATCTAATAATTTTTTCATTTATGAAAAATGAAAAGCTTGTGTTTCCATATAATGTTAAATGACAATCTATGGAGAATATAAAGTAACTTTTGTAATTTATTTCTTCACTTTGAAATATTATATTCAATTTATTTTAACACTCAAGAGAACAGAGGAAATAGAATACTCAAATACTAAAAGATAAAGTACATGTGCCAAAATATTTTCATTTGGGACCCTAAATAAAATATAATATTTACTTTAAGATAATTTAATGAGTGACATTTCAAAACAACTAAAATCAATCTTCGGAGAAAGGATTTCCTCTTTCATATAAACAAACTTCAAAATCCAACTGAAAATTAATATCAGATTTAGACAAATGACCTTCTAACACACAAAGTCTTTGTTCAACAGAATTTTTACTAATTAAAACTAATTTTTATTTTTCATTGATTTTCTAGATAACTTAAAGAATGCTAACTCTGTATGATATAATCATATACCACACTAAACACAGACTGTTTTCACTCAGAAATTGTTTTACTGAGTTATTTTATTGTTCCTTCTTTGTTAGTTTCGGTTCCCTTTGTCTTACTGATAAATGTGAAATGACAGGAAATTTAATGGATATGGTGCACAAAGTTGGAGAATCATTAAATGGCTCATGTACAAGAAAAGACTTACTGGCAACATATGTGTCATTTAAAATAGATAAGAAAAGAAAACTTGAGAAGATTTATGTGATTTCCACAGGGACATGTACAAAAAACATACATCTTTCTTACATAGCTATAGTCATTTCAAAATAGTTTTTGTTTCGGTGAGGAATCAGCTAAAGAAATTTCTAAAACTACTGGTATCCTCAACTAAAATCAGGATAGGTTAGAGACACAGACAGAAAAAACAGCTTCCTGAACATCTTTTATTAATCGATAAAAAAAATCCATATTGAATACTTCATGGAACTATGCTTTTTGCTAGTTCTTATGGATTATTATAAAAAATTGTAAAATTCTACCAATATTTTGCATGGACTCTTGTCTTCCAGCATGAACTATCTGGCGTTGTAACTTTTAATTTTTTAATCTGAAAAAAGTCTGAATAATTTGAATAATTGTAACAATGCTCAGGCCACAGTAATGTACGTAAATGTACACATGCACATACATGTATAGATTTGATAAATGCAAAAAAAAGTGTGGAGACTGTCTCATTCATTTCTAAAATCCTTTTAATGATCGACCAATGTGAGTCATGGTGCTGTAAGTGCTGGAACATGAAAACGAAAGTCTTTCCAAGCTGAGACAATAGCATAATGGGGCTATTTTACAGAGTCTGAAGAGTCCAAGTGGCTACAGTGTGGAGTAAACTTAAGTCAGGGCTGGAGCCACAATATAGATGCATAATAACATTGTCAAGTTTTACAGTCATAGAGACCTGGGTTTGAATTCCAGCTGTAACTATTACTAAATATCATTAAACAGGTTATTAATTATCCTGTGTCTAATTTCCATCTTTTGTAAAATGCCTATAACAATATTAACCACATATATTTGTTGGAAAAATTAAATGAAAAAACAAATGTCCTGAAGTTAGAGCTCAATAAGTGATGATTATCATTAATATAATAAATAATAATATATAAAATTAATATAAAAGAAGTTTAGATTTCTTTTGAAGACAATGAGAATGTTTTTATTTATTTATTTAGTTGTTTATTTATTTATTTTTATTTATTTGAGATAGAGAGAGAGAGAGGGAGAGAGAGCACAGGCAGGGAGAGCGGCAGGCAGAGGGAGAGAGAAGAAGGCTCCCCGCTGAGCAGGGGCTCGATCCCAGGACCTTGAGATCATGACCTGAGGTTCAGGCAGATGCTTAACCAACTGAGCCACCCAGGTGCCCCAACAATAAGAATGTTTTAAAGAAGTTAAACAAAGATGTCTTTTTTCTACTATCCTTTGCAAATACCTTTCTGTTTTCTTGGGCACTCTAAGTTAGGGTTTATATACTCAAGGACCAAGTGAGTGACAACCATGTGTGAACCAGGCTGGGTTCCAGAGTAGAGGTTGCCCACTGTTCACCTACAGAGCCTCAGTCACTTGCAGGCATGCCACAGTTAGAGGGATAAGGAATCAGTTGAAGTTTCTTCAGATGTGAAAGTGTTTATCAGTTGGAAACAGTATGCCTACTTTTACATTTACAAGCATATTCTAGGAAACCTCGATTATAAATAAACACTCAATGTAGAAAATGCTAAATGCTAGAAGTATATTGTTTTAAATTACTCATTTAGTAGTCATAAGAAATCATATCAATAAAATAGCTTGATAAGATAAAAATATTGGAAACATTAATGACAATTTATATTTATTTTTAAAAATAAAGCTGAATGTTATATGGTTGAAATAATGTTTAATTTATTAAATGTAATAAAATACCAAACTGTAAATAATATATTCTTAAATGCATTCATAGAGCAAAGTTTTAAAAATTGTCGGCATTTGGCAACAATATTAATTCTAAATAGTGGGAATCCTAAATTCTCTGCACCATTTTTAGACTGCTCTTCAAATAAGGAAAATTAAAATTTGTCCAAAAGATGTTTTTAATATTAAACTTCTTAGAAACCCATGCTAATTATGTATTATCAGAACCAATAATTTGTGTTATGAGAAGCAGAAAAATTAATATAATCTTGAACAAAAAGAGTCAGTGTCTGAACATGAAGTCTTGAAAAGATGAAAGGACATAACTGCAATCACATCAAACTAGCTCTTTATGGAGCGAGATTACTTAAAGCTATTAATCCTAAGAATGTAAAGGAAACAGTATGATTTTGACCAGGATTGCCTCACCTGTCATTCTACAAGAACAGCAAGTGACGTAGAAAACTACCAAGTAAAATGCATTCAGATGAAGGAAATCCATGTTACAGCTTTTAGTCCAAAAGACAAAGATAAATCTGTAAACACTGAATGTTTTAACATCATGTTGATTTAAGCTAAGAATGTGGAATATAATTAATGTCTATGTGGAAGTATAAGAGGATACAATTTGCATTGTGTATTTTTTTTCAGGAGCCCCTCACATCTTAATAAAAATAGGAAGTATACTTGAATCAGTACTCATAATATAAAGAAATAATAGGGAGAAAGAGGGAGGAGCGGTGGGAGGGAGGGAAGAATAAATAAATCTCCCAAGCAGAAGACTTTTATTTGTGTAGATATTCTACCTTCAAGGCTGAATACAGAATTAGAATTTATGTTGCTACCTTAGGGAAAGACATTTATTTCAAAGACAGCAAAGTTTTTCTATAAATCATTTTTAATCACATACCTCTTTACAAATCTGATGAAACTTATGCGACCTATTCTAAAAGATTTATAGATACTTTAAAACTTTATAGAGAGTTCCAGAAAAGAAGGAAAATTAATACAATGGCTCAAGAAATAGATGATTTGGCCTTCCATCAGGCAGTAAAACATGATTGTCCTACAGAGAAGATGACTACAGCAAAATGAGCTGAGACTGAGAGTGCTATGTCCAAAGCTCCTGCTGTTTGGCATGGCAGG
The DNA here is from genome assembly GCF_002201575.2 of Neomonachus schauinslandi. Lineage (NCBI taxonomy): Eukaryota > Metazoa > Chordata > Mammalia > Carnivora > Phocidae > Neomonachus > Neomonachus schauinslandi. The sequence goes on along the minus strand of NC_058406.1, from coordinate 109,213,169 downwards.
ACAAATTTTGAGGAAGTAGACACAGAAAGCACAAATTAGTTTGGGAAATCCCAGTGGAGAGCTTTGGACTCTCTTCCCCAAGTCCTCACAGAATCCCCATACCAAGCATGGTTTCAAAATGATAGAATAGCTGCAGCTAGAGGAAGTGTTTTAATCTGAAGAACAGAATCCAAAATTTCTCATGCCTGCCAGGCTGATGAGAAAATAATAGAAGTGCTGGAAGACAAGAAGAAGCTTCATGACATGTGAGCTGGAGATGTTGGTGGGATCACACACATCAGGAAATGCATCAGGGACAAAGGGTGACATTCAGAGCACATGGGAAGAACTCCACAGAGGAGTTTCCAGGGACCAATACTGAAGTGATACATTATTCCTGCAGGGAGAAGGGGAAGAAAAGGAGAAGAGAACTGGAATTTGAGTATTTACCCCAAAAGATTGAATTCTAATTTAGAAGTGATTAAGATACTAAGAATCACCAAGATTGAATTTACTGCATTAGTAGAAATGGCAGATTGAGTGCCATGAGATTTAAATAGATTTCTGTTAAGAAAATTTTTTAATGAAACCTGAGCACAGTGCTTAGCCAGTAAATTATTGTTTAACCTCTCAGTAGGATTTCCTATCATCTGCTTTTCCTGACTTTTGACAGTGACCTGCATCCATTCATTTGTAGAGGGGATTCTGGAATTTCATTATCCAATTTGTCATGTAACAAAAAAGGATATCACAGATGAAGGTGCACACTTCTGTAATTTTATATGTTCTTGATAAAAGGGAGATGATTAAAAACAATACCCTTCTATAATACTTATACCACACTTCTAAGACACTATTTTAAAAATGCAAATCTTAAATTGGCAGAATCCCATACCATTCAAATCCCTCCATGATCTGGTGCCTGCCTCTCTTGTGGGTCATCTGTATACTAGATCTCTGTATAGAACTACTGGATACATGCCTGGTGCCTTCACTCACACACCCTCTCTCTGACACCACACCACCGGCTCTCTTGCGCACACACACTCTCTCTCCTGTCCCTTTCCCTCCCTGACCCACACTCATTCCCTCTCTCTCTCTCTCTTTTTTTTTTTTTTTCTTTTTCACCTAGCAGGAATCTAGTCTTGTGTGTGTGTGTGTGTGTGTGTGTTTGCCTAAGGTGCACAGAAGTTAAACATCTTTTTTTTTTTTTATTTATTTTTTAAAGATTTTATTTATTTGAAAGAGAGAGACACAGCAAGAGAGGGAACACAAGCAGGGGGAGTGGGAGAGGGAGAAGCAGGCTTCCCACCGAGCAGGGAGCCCAATGCGGGGCTCGATCCCAGAACCCCGGGATCATGACCTGAGCCGAAGGCAGACGCTTAACGACTGAGTCACCCAGGCGCCCCGTTAAACATCTTTTAAATTCACCCTGAATATGGCACAGTCTGGTTCTGTCTGACACCAAAGGCTGTGCTGTTGTACTACCTAATCAAGAACAGTAACCACCACGAAAACGTTTCGAAAACCCTAGTGGAACTGGCCAGTAACTTTCTCTTTTGTATTCCCTGTGGGTCTAATTCTTACATTGTTCTCATTGCATGTGCTTACAGACCTCTGCATCACCATAACCCTTAATTGCACCGCCTTTATCCTCCCTTAGCTTAGCAGTGTGTCCAACTACCTAACAAGTATTGTCAATCACCATTAACCATCTTGTGGGGAATATTGAATGATATTCTTACCTTCTCAAACTCATTAATAATCCTAGATCTGAATCAAAATAATGCCAGTGTTCCTTCTGTTATTGGTGGTACTCTGCAGCTCATCACTAGGGCTCGATGTGAGGCTCTCTTCTGATTTGAAAATCTGTAACTGGTTTAGCTATCCTAATTCTTTTTTAACTAGAATCTGATTTAATCTTCTTTCTTAGTATAATCTTGTAATTATACTTATTACAGAGGCTTCTAATTTATTGAAGGAACCCCATTTTTCCACTTTGTTAATGATTTCCGCATGAGTAAAATTAACAGAAAGGCAAAAAATAATGGAAATCACTACATTAATATATATTTTGGACTAATGATAGCCGTTGGTATTAGGAACTGACATACTCTTGCTCTGCCAAAATATAACATGTTTTTTAATTTTATCAGAAATTCTGGAAATTAAAAAAAAAGAAATTCTGGAAATTTAATTTTTATGACAAATCTCAATATGTAAATTTTAACATTTATTTTAAATTTCAAAGACAGTGAGGACTACATACAAAAACCTATTTGTAAGCCAGGTATGGTTTATGGAAACACATCTAAGGGATGGTTATGTTAAGAAGAAAAGTAATTTAATCTCCTAAATAGATATGCAAAACTATTTTTTAAAATGCAATTCCAATCTTTATAAAAGAATGATAAAGGAAATAGAATAAGTGAAATAAGAAACTAATGATCTTTTTACATTATATAGAATCAACATTTATTTCAAATTAACAAATATCATGATTAAAAATTAAATATATGAAATCAATTTAACAAAAGAATATAAGGAATTGTCCTTATCATTATTATTTAACAGTGGCATTAAAAATTATAACCCAGATAATATGGTGAAAAATAGAATGAAAAATATGACTATTAAAAAAGGCAAAATGCATATGTCATTAGAGGAAGATAATCTACTATATGAAAAATGCCCAAGACAATTAGATTAAAAATGATTTGGGCGCCTGGGTGGCTCAATTGGTTAAGCGACTGCCTTCGGCTCAGGTCATGATCCTGGAGTCCCAGGATCAAGTCCCGCATTGGGCTCCCTGCTCAGCAGGGAGTCTGCTTCTCCCTCTGACCCTCCTCCCTCTCATGCTCTCTGTCTCTCATTCTCTCTCTCGCAGATAAATAAAATCTTAAAAAAAAAAATGATTTTAAGGTATTTGAATACCATGTACATATATCCAAACCAATAGTCTTCTTCAGTTTGAAAAAAAAAAAAAGGTACAGAAATGGAACAAAATACTTTTGATCACCCTAAGAATAAAATTCATAACAATTAACCTAATATGAAATATGGAGATTATGTAGATCCATGCCTGTCAGATTTCTTCCAAATTAAAATTTCTGGTGATATTATTTAAGTGCAACTATATTTAGACTTTATGGGCCCCTCAAGAATAAATGGTCAAATATATCAGAGAGTATTTAAGTTTAATCTCCAAGTCTATTCAAGTGCATTTAGAATTTTAAGTGCATGTAGAATTACAATAATTAAAACAGGGTTTTACCACTGCAAAACTAAATGAGCCAATGACTTTTAACAGATAATTAACTGAATAAATAATATTGAATAATAAATATACTAATAAAAACATAATACATAAATAAAAATAAAAATAAAATAATAAAAATAATTGAATCTAAAATGTATATACTGAGTTAATAATAAAGGTTGTATTTTAAATTTTAACAGAGAGCAATAGTGGAGCAAATGGTAAATTACTTGAACAATGTATCATCCACTAGCCTCCAATGCAGTCCATATTTAATGCAGACATATTTAAGAAAGAAAGCAAAATTATTACGTTCCTAAATAGGATGAGAAAGCATGAAGCACAGCTACCCTCCTGTTGATAACAACTAGAATGGAGTGGTGAACTGACTAAAAGCATTTTGTTTGAAGGCATTTGGGAGCACCTGCTGTCACAAGGGTGAGCATAGGTAAGGTCCCAGACAGATGAGCACACAGAGGTGAGCTGGACTTCTGTAGACACTGGATTGGACTGGAAGAGAGTGAGAAGCATAATTTGCCCAGACAGAGAAAGAAGCAGAAAATTTACTTTTCTCATAGGATAATATTGGCAGCATTTGTGATCTGTAGGGCTTTGAACATAAAATTGGTTTTCACCTCAAGATATTTGCTGAGTTCTAAATCAAGGCAGGACGAAAGGTTAAAAATATTAATCTGAAAATTATGCAAAAGCAGACAACAGTTTTAGAAATTTGCTGTGCTGAGAGGTAAGCAAAGAGAATTCAGAGCCGGCTAAGGAGAGCTCCCAGGAATAGACTGTACTCTCAGCTCAAAGGCCTGGAGGGCTATAGAATTGGGAAAGGAAAAAAAAAATAGAAATAAACAGAACCCTACAAAACTTCAACCCAGCCTTGATCCAGCTGATTGGATTAAGACATAATCTTGGTTTGTGGGACTAAAAAATGTTCATATTCTTTTTCTAAGTACTTATATTAAGATATAATCAGCAGTGTTTTAACTGATTAATATGCCCCCAAAATCCATAGTGCACTATTATTTAATGATATATTTTAAGTAATAATCATCCATTTATTATGTTAAGTAATAATAATCCATTTATTAATTATGATTATTAATTATGATATATGCAAAGTTAAGCACCTATTAGTCCAATAGAAGTAGGTAATCTCAGAATATGATTACTATCATGGGAAACTGTTCATGATTAAATCTTGATTGAACAAAGGATAATATCATCTACACAAAAGGGTGGTAATTTTATTTTATATATGTAAACAGAAATACACATATTTTAATGTATATGTAATAATATGCTAATAAAACACTAGCATTAAATATGTTATTATTGCAATAAATTTTCATGTTATACTCTTCTGCACTTTAATAAAAATCTAAAATTAAAAACAAATGAAAGGATATATTTTAAAATACATTTTTCTACCAACACTAATACTCCAAATGGCAAATGGAGGTTTTGTGTTTGATTTTCTAGAAAACAATAGGCCCAAGAAATATAAAAGTCAAGTAATATAGATATATTCTTGCAGAAGGAGGATTTTGAATAGATTTTTTTAGGGGGAAGAATAATTAAATACCCAACATGAGAAGAATCTTCATGTTTTGGATGAAATGAAATAGAAAAGAAAGTTATTTTCTAGATCTTATAATTAATTACTAAAAATTTTACTTGCTGCGTATCATCTACATAGTTCTATAGATATTAAATAATGTTAGAAAAATGATGCATTCTATTTTATAAAACATTTTCACCATTTATTCTGTCTTCTTATTTTATTCTATTACATTAGGGATAGGGAGTTTTTTTTCTTGTAGGAATCTTTGGTATTGATGAAGTCTTACATTTAAAGAAATAAGTATTTTGAAGCTCTATTATATGCAAGAATATATTCCTATAGTATTAAAAGTTTAATTTAAATTCAGTAGCACTGAATTTAAAGACTTTCATTTCATTAAAGACTTTTCATTAGAACTTTGAATTTTAAGTTTGAGACAGCTTCAAAAAGCTAGAAGGACAAATATAAAGTCATTGAATGCTCATATTACAAATTTTTTCAGATGAATTTCTTATACTAAAGAAATGAAAATAATCATGGTAAATCAACTAATTTAACCAACATCAAAAGTGAACATCTGATAAAATAAATATTATGAACTGTACTTTAAGGAGTAATATTCACTTTGACTAAATGCTGGGGAAAATTATAAGTATGTATCTTCCTTTTTCTTTAACAACATTTCAAAAATGTTAATGGAAACCCCTTAAAGGAAGCTTAATTATTGCAGTAGATCTGTTAAATTGAGATAAGCGTGATATACAACTGGTTGTAGTAAAGATTAGTTTGGAACTAACTGATTAAAAATAAAATTTGGTGTAATAGGACTGTCCATTTGTTTTAAATATCACTTTATTTTTTGAATCCCTTAATTTTGTATATTCATTTTTAGCACCATCAATTGTATCTAGAAACTAAAGTAGTAATATCCCCTTGTGACTATCTCTTCAGACCAAAAAAGAAATACAATAGGATATTCAAATATTCCTTTAAAAATTTTTTTTCCTCCTACTTTTAATGTCTTTAATCCCACTCAAATGTTTGAAGATAAGTGAGGATCTTATATTAAAAACTTTTTATCCAAGTTCTATTAATCTTTTATTTTTTTATACATCATAAACAAGTAAATTTTGGTGGCTGAAGCTGTGTGTTCTCAGAATGGATGCTGCAGGACCCTGCTAACAAGGTATATTTCCCCATGGAAATCAATTTTGAAGATTTACCCAAGCAAATCATTCTTATGGAAGCAAGAAACAGTCCTCCAATTCCCTTAAAGATTTGTGGCCAATATTATTTAACCTATGTGTGAGGACTAAGAGAGATCTTTATTCTATAGATATAAATCCACCTCATGACTAGTGATATTAGTGTGTGGGCACATAAGGCAATATATCCATTCTGCAGCTGCTGATAGAACTCTACCTTTACCATGTACAGGGAAGAATCAAAAAATGATTTTTGCTTCAGGAGCCTGCATTTTAACTCATATTTTTCATCCATTTTTTTTTTCAGGATATGGATTATAGAATGCCATTGCTACCTTGGTTACTCTCCATCCCTATGGATATAATTTTAAAAGTATGCCATGTTGTTTCTAAAAACATATCTATTAACAGTAAATCAATATTTCAGGATGATTTGGTATTATATGCAAATGAGTATTCTTAAACTTTATTTTTCCTAATACAAGAATTTTTCAATTCTACCTGTCATCATCTTTAAGATTAGCATATATATAAGCACTATAAATATACCACCACATCTATCTATATCTGTATCTATATATATCAACATCTACATCATCTATCTAATCTTACTGTGAATTAAAAGCCTAAAAGCTGAAAACAGGTTGCAACCATTTATAAATCATATGTTTATTCATTTGGAGCTGACTTATTCATTCTTCCATGAATTCACTAAACCTCAGAAAAGACTGTTATGTCAGACATCAAGTGAATGCCAAGGATATAGGATTCTTACCCTCAAAAATCATCTGGTGTAGCTGGCAAAACAAACATGCAACAAATAATTCTAAGTTTTGGAATGAGTGTTAAAACAGGTCACCTAAGATGCTATAAAAGTAAAAAAGAGGGAAAAACTGGCTGCAGGGTAGGTGTGCCTGCACAGTGTAGGAACCATGGGTTTCAGGAAGTGATGAAACATATTTTAATAAGTCAGTATTAATCATAGGTGAAGAAATCAGGTTTACCATGGCTAAGTTATTAGATAGGACTCTTTTTTTTTTTTTTTTTTTTTAAAGATTTTTTATTTATTTATTTGAGACAGAGAGAATGAGAGACAGAGAGCATGAGAGGGAGAAGCAGACTCCCCGCCGAGCAGGGAGCCAGATGCGGGACTCGATCCCGGGACTCCAGGATCATGACCTGAGCCGAAGGCAGTCGCTTAACCAACTGAGCCACCCAGGCGCCCTAGATAGGACTCTTGATGAAGAAAATGCACAGTGTTTCTACATAATAATTCAGACTCAATCCTCAGGAAATGTTTATAGCCACCTCTGCACCCTATTCAGGTATCCTCAGCTTTTAAGCTCCATCATAGAATAAGGGGTCTTTTAAGATGTATTCAATTGAGCAACTGCAAACTCAAAATGATTTCTTGCATAATTTTCTAATGGCCCTTCATCTACCTACTTAGCACACTTCATTTACACCTTTTCTTCCATATTGCACTGCTACTAGGCAAGAATGTATCCTCCATGGAATGCTTAGTACCCTATAATGAACATTTAGAGGGAAAAGGTATTTCCTTAGTCTTGCTTCCCTAGAAATATAACCTGAAGAAGTCACATAGGTTAAACCTTTATTAAGGGAGAATGTTCAATCCCAAGGAATCAAGAGTGAAAGGCAAAAGGAAGCAAGGCAGAACAGCAGAAGGCAAATATAAGGTGGTGAGTTGCCTGAGTCACTGAGCTAGCAATAGCTTCTCCATGAAACATTGTTGTTAAATCAAGTGTGGTAAGTAGAGCTTTATGCAATTACTGCATTTCCAAATAGTTCATCTATTGGGGAAGGGCAAGGAATTTGTTAGCTGGCTCCTTTTTGCCCCTTGTCTCCCACTGGATAATGTATGACCCATGGGGATCAGTTTGCACATTCCTACTGAGTTGCCATTAGTGTGAGGGCTGCTGGTGAGCCCAGTGGGATTGGCTCCTGCCACTATGGGCATGATGAAGGCCATCTTGAAGTCCAGCCCTAGGCACTGCAGGTATCTAAAAGGGTGGGCGTGTTAAGCTGAGGCCCCCTGGGAAGTTCCAGTGGCTCTAAAACTGGAGAACATTAAGAACTGGGAATGCTCTGGCCAGAAATAAAGGCAAAAGAATGAGTCCACCTGGGCGAGGGGGATGGGATCATGCAGGCAGAACCAGCTGGATCAAGGGTGGCATATAAATTGTGTCCAGGAACACTGCTCCATTTTAGAATGATTGCATTATTCAGCTAATATCAAAGTAGATGTTTTGGGTTGTACAAATGAAAATTAGCTAATATTGTTCAATATCAAAAATTTAGGAACTTTATTTAAGTTTTAGTTAGCAGTTTTCCAAGAAACAAAGTAGGTTATTTTACTCTAATTGTGTAAAAAGCAAAAATATGGTTGTCAAAAATATGCACACAGTGTAATGCCCAAACTTGCCCTTGGTTTTATTCTGATTTAAATTACTGACTCTGCAGGCCGCCTGGGTGGCTCAGTTGGTTAAGCGACTGCCTTCGGCTCAGGTCATGATCCTGGAGTCCCAGGATCGAGTCCCACATCGGGCTCCCTGCTCGGCGGGGAGTCTGCTTCTCCCTCTGACCCTCCTCCCTCTCATGCTCTCTGTCTCTCATTCTCTCTCTCTCAAATAAATAAAATCTTTAAAAAAAATAAAAAAAATAAATAAATTACTGACTCTGCAGTTTGATTTCACTCTCTATAACCCATTTTTAGTTGACACATGCATGTCTGACGTTCATATTTTGGTGCATGAGGAAAAACAATGTAGAAAACAACAACACGCTAGCACTAAAAAGTACATCTAAGGACTCAGAAATGTCAACAGCTATAAAAAGAAAGAAAAAGTCTACTTAAGTGACACCCATGCTTGTAAGAACCACACTCTGCAACCTCTGATCACACCCCTTCGTTCATTGTCGGTAAATCTTCTTTGTGCTCAGCTTTATTTTGTCATGACTTTCAATTCACCTACAAGCTTTGTCAAGCCTTTTCAATGTGGCAGACATAATAGTTTTTCCTTTAGCTTTTCACAACCAACATTTCTAGGGAAAAAATATTCTATGTTTTCAACCTTCAAGTGTTTGCCATCATTAGATGGAGATCTATTAGATTAGAGATGCAGATCTCTATGAATTAAACATATGACTCCAGAACGAGTTTGTTTTCACTTCTGAAGATAAATGTGTAAAAGACAGAAAATGAGTGAAATACCTGCTGAGTCAACTCAGAGGACTGATTAAAGTGTGTGTGTGTGTGTTGTGAGAGAGAGAGAGAGAGAAAGAGAGAGAATCCTGAAAGACTGTAATCATCTCACAAAAATCAGAGAAGGTATTGGTTATATACACATTTACTTTAGGATTAGTATGGTTTTAATATTAAATAATGTGGTAGATACTGTTAGTTATTTGTCTCAAAAGCTGTTCACAATCTCCTTTTCTCAATCATTTCCCACTGTAAACACCAAAAATGGTAGAGACTAGCCACCTTCACCTCCCTGCCCCCACCTCCATTAAGAAACTTTTCTCTCAGCCTGATAAAAGGGGAGATGTGTAGATGGTGCTACTTATCCTTCTTTCCTTTCTTTCCTGTTCCAAAAACTAAAGTTATGTTTGGAACTATTGAAGCCCTTGTGTGACCATGAGGTACAAACCAGGTAAAAGTCAACACTCTAATGGTAGTGGAGGGCAATAATGTGTATAGATAGGAGATGGGTTCTTGGTGGCTTCCCTGAACCACTGAAACAAAGCCAGTAAATGTCACCGACCAGAATTCTTGTCAGTTGGGAACAAAACCCAACTATTTACTCCATCAGTAGTTAGGGTTTCTTTTATTTGTCATTGAAAACATTCTTTTTTTTTTTAATTTTTTTTATTCTTATGTTAATCCCCATACATTACATCATTAGTTTTTGATATAGTGTTCCATGATTCATTGTTTGTGCATAACACCCAGTGCTCCATGCAGAATGTGCCCTCCTCAATACCCATCACCAGGCTAACCCATCCTCCCACCCCCCTCCCCTCTAGAACCCTCAGTTTGTTTTTCAGAGTCCATCGTCTCTCATGGTTCGTCTACCCCTCCGATTTCCCCCCCTTCATTCTTCCCCTCCTGCTACCTCCTTCTTCTTTTTTTTTTTTCTTAACATATATTGCATTATTTGTTTCAGAGGTACAGATCTGAGATTCAACAGTCTTGCACAGTTCACAGCGCTTACCAGAGCACATACCCTCCCCAGTGTCTATTACCCAGTCACCCCCTCCCTCCCACCCCACCGCCCACTCCAGCAACCCTCAGTTTGTTTCCTGCGATTAAGAATTCCTCATATCAGTGAGGTCATATGATACATGTCTTTCTCTGTTTGACTTATTTCGCTCAACATAATACCCTCCAGTTCCATCCACATCGTTGCAAATGGCAAGATCTCACTCCTTTTGATGGCTGCATAATATTCCATTGTATATATATACCACATCTTCTTTATCCATTCATCTGTCGATGGACATCTTGGCTCTTTCCACAGTTTGGCTATTGTGGACATTGCTGCTATAAACATCGGGGTGCATGTACCCCATTGAAAGCATTCCTAATTGATACAAACATCTGGGGAAGAGAATCTATTCTTTTTCACATGATACAATGTGAATTATATACTTTGAGATTCTCACATGTGCAATCATATATTCTTATTTAAGATCGTACTAATTTTCAATAAACCTTTGGGAATAGAAACACATAATATCTATCTATCTATCTATCATCTATCTATCTATCATCTATCTATCATCTATCTGTCTATCATCTACAAGCACATGCATACACACACACACAAGTAATACTTTTCAAGTTACACATTTCATTCCAATAAAAGAAATGCATGCTGAGAAAAAAAAATATATATATACACACACATTTAAATACATATACATATAAAAGAATTTAGAAAAGAGGAGGAGATATCCAAAGAATACAAAAATACAGATTTGAAGAGGCACATGAACCCCAATCTTTATAGAAGCACTATCAACAATAGCTAAATTATGGAAAAAGCCCGAATGATTGGATAAATAAGATGTAGTATATATATACTATGGAATATTACTCAGCCAACAAAAAGAATGAAATCTTGCCATTTGCAATGACATAGATAAAACTAGAGTGTATTATGCAAAGCGAAATAAGTCAGAGAAAGAAAAATACTATATGATTTCATTCATATGCGCAATTTAAGAAAGAAAACAGATGAACATAGGGGAAGGGAAGAAAAATTAAAATAAGAAAAACAGAGAGGAAGGCAAACCATAAGAGACTCTTAACTATAGGGAACAAACTGAGGGTTGAAGAAGGGGAGATTGGTGTGGGATGGACTAAATGGGTGATGGGTATTAAGGAAGGCACTTGTGATGAGCACTGGGTATTAATGCAAGTAATAAACCACTAAATTCTATTCCTGAAACCAATACTACAATTCCATATGTCAACTAACTTGAATTTAAATAAAATTTTGGAAGAAAAAAAGAAAAGAAGAGGGCATTCCTTTATGTTAGCACTTAACCTTGGAAATGTCAAATGAATCTATGTTCATCAATCAGGATTAGTTTAGTGGTGTAGTAGTAGAAAGTGATTGGGAAGATTGGATTTATGAGACACTGGTTGAAAGAAAGCTATATATTTTATCTGCCTCCTCTGTTTCTTTTTAAACATGAGAGAACTTTGGTGTAGACCTTTGGCTTGCCTAAAATTGAAGCTGCTTAATGGGTGTAGTCACTACTAGACACTCATTTTAACTCATTATATCCAGTTTCATCAACATTCTGTTACCCAAACAACCATCTTTCAGAATCTCAAATGACTGTTCTACAAAACAAAGAGATGCAACCTCATATACAATAAGCAAACTGATCCTGTCATTGATGGCTTATGGATTAAATAATTTCATTTAGAATGCAGCTGGAGAGAGGGAAAACTGCAAATGTCTCAGCATCACTTAAGGGCCACAATGTTTAACCCTCACATTGATTGAAACTTAACTTAGTGCCTCTTTATGAGGAAGAATATGAAGCCCAAGCCCTAGACCTCATAGGTAGAGAAACTAGGACTTCATGTCAAAGCTGATGATGCCAAAGCCCATGCTTTTTTTCTCATTGGAAAAATACCTCTGCAAAAGCATCCATTTAGGGGCGCCTGGGTGGCTCAGTCGTTAAGCGTCCGCCTTCGGCTCAGGTCATGGTCCCAGGGTCCTGGGATCAAGCCCTGCGTCGGGCTCCCTGCTCAGCCGGGAGCCTGCTTCTCCCTGTCTGTCTGTCACTCCCCCTACTTGTGCTCTCTCTCTCTCTGACAAATAAAAAAATCCTTAAAAAAAAAAAGCGTCCATTTAGATTGCCTTTGACTGATCAAACCACAGAGTGTTTTGAAGTCAGACTTCTTCCTATTTTCAGGTCTAGCTATACAAATACTAATGGTTGATTAGTAAGTTCCTGGCTCAGTAATGCAGCTAATAGTACCTTCATCTGTATTTGTTTTTATTACCATATCATATGTGTTCATGTGTGAATATTTTTGTAATTTAGTCAATTAATATTACAAATGTTCTGGAGTTACATGAGATCAACCTTAGAGATATTTGAAGAGTGGTCTTGGGGACTTTCCAAAATCCAGCCTCTTCTTAATGATTTCCATCTAGCCCTGGTATTCAGTGAGCTACGATTAATGATTTTGAAGTGTTCAGTTATTTTAGGGATGTATCTAGACCTGCCCTATTTGGCAAGGCTCTAGTTCAACAATATGGAGATGTATTTCCTGGAGAATTAAAACATTAAATAGTTGGTGCAATGAGATAGGGTACACATTCTCTTATTTTATTAAACACTCACATCAGATAAAACAACACTTCTATAATAATCATTATTTCATAAGAAAGTGGGCATTTAACGCCACAGATATAAGAAAAAATATATATCAAATTAATGATCTGTTCTTAAAAATGAGATTTATGAAAAATTCACTTATTTTGATCTAAACATTTTCATTTTCCCACCACCAGTGACAATTTCCATATTAAATAAGATGCATTGTTGTGATTTAAGTCTATTAATTTTTTCTCTTGTATGAATAGATACTATTATCTCTGCATAAAATGTCTTTCCTCACCAATTCACCTATTTTATTCTTATTCATTATTTACATATCAACTTTAGGAAGTTATCCTTACATCTGTGTGTACATATAGATTTAACCTCTCATAACACTTTTTCATGCCATCTAAGAAAGCTGTAATTCCACATTTACTGGTGTGCTTATTTAATTAATGTCTCCTCCTCCAACTGGACTATTTGTTCCAAAAAGAAAGACTAACCATTTTGCTCAAAATTACAGTACGAAGGGCACCTGGGTGGCTCAGTCGTTAAGCATCTGTCTTTGGCTCAGGTCATGATCCCAGGGTTCTGGAATCGAGCCCCGCCCGTGCTCCCTGCTAAGCAGGGAGTCTGCTTCTCCCTCTCCCACCCCCCCTGCTTGTGTTCCCTCTCTCACTGTGTCTCTCTCTGTCAAATAAATAATTAAATCTTTAAAAAAAATTTACAGTACCAATCCCTAGCAAATTAACACTATAGTCCCTCAAAAATATTTGATTAAATAAATGGATAAACAAATCAGGGAGCTGACAATTATCTCAAAAATACTTCAATATCTGGTGTTAATGTAATTACAAATAATGTAAGTAAATATACATATATTTGCATTATATATACACATTATGTGTATTCTTTAAAATAAACATTTTATTTTAAGACAGTTTTAGATTTATTGGCCATCAAATGTGGAATTTAAGAAACAAAAAAATAAATAAAGAAGAAAAACAGACTCTTAAATTCAGAGAACAAACTGGTGGTTGCCAGAGAGGAAGTAGGTGGAGGGATGGGGAAACAGTTAAAGGGGATTAAGAGGACACTTATCTTGATGAGAACTGAGTAATATATGGAATTGTTGAATTATTATATTGCATACCTGAAACTAATATAACACAGTATGTTACTTATACTTTATTAAAATAGTTTTAGATTTATGGAAAAATTCCTAAGACAGTAATTCCCATATGCCACACACCGAGTTTCCCTTATTATTAGCACTGTATGCTTCATCACTATGGAACATTTGTTATAATTAATGAACCAATATTAATATATTATTATTAACTAATGTCCATGTTTTCTTAAGAGTTCCTTAGTTTTTATATAATATCCTTTTTCTATTCTAGAATCTCATTCAGGATACAATATTTTTTTTCTTTTTTTTATTATGTTACGTTAATTACCATACATTACATCATTAGTTTTTGATGTAGTGTTCCATGATTTATTGTTTGTGTATAACACCCAGTGCTCCAGTCAGTACGTGCCCTCCTTAATACCCATCACCAGGTTAACCCATCCCCCCACCCTCCTCCCCTCTAGAACCCTCAGTCTGTTTCTCAGAGTCCATAGTCTCTCATGGTTTGTCTCCCCCTCAGATTTCCCCCCCCTTCATTTTTCCCTTCTTACTATCTTCTTTTTTATTTTTAACATATAATGTATTACCTGTTTCAGAGCTACAGGTCTGTGATTCATCAGTCTTACACAATTCACAGCACTCACCATAGCACATACCCTCCCCAATGTCTATCACCCAGCCACCCCATCCCTCCCACCCCCCACCACTCCAGCAACCCTCAGTTTGTTTCCTGAGATTAAGAATCCCTCGTATCAGGATAGCATGTTATATTTAGTCATCATTACCCTAAGGAGTTAGGCTACTCCTGGCTGTGACTGTTTCTCAGACTTTCCTTGTTTTTTATGACATCAGTTTTGAGGAGTAATGGTCAAGTATTTTGTAGATTCTTCATCAACTGGCATTTTTGATGCCTTTCTCATGACACGACAGAGGTTATAGATTTGTGGGAGAAAGACCACAGAGGTAAAGTGCCATTTTTACTACATCATATCAAGGGTACAGACTATCAATGTGACTGTAACTGTTAAAGTCTACTTTGATTACTTGCTGTGGTTATACTTTTTATGTGTCTCCTTTATAAAGTTATACATCTTTCCCCTTTCCATTCTGTACTCTGAAAGTCACTATGCATATTAAGAAACAACATTAAAAAATAAAACATATTTTAATACTCCTGTATTTTTATTAATTTACTAATATCTACAACATTTTATTGAATTTCCATTGTACAACATTCTTCTAAAATGTGGGGTAAAATATTAACGTTATATTAATGTAAATATAATACTGCTCTTTAAAATTATACGTTATAGACTGTGGTAGTTAGCAGCTGCAGAAATATCTTATTTGAATCTCACTGTAACCTAGTAAGGAAGACAAGAACAATGACAGCTCATTCTTTGAAATGTTAAGAAACTAAGGAACAGAGCTTTTTCTTAAATGGTTTAGTATAGGTTGCTTGCATAACTTGGAATATTTTGTAATTGGTGCAACCAAAACAAAAACCAGGTTTTCTGACTCATAAGTGTACTTAAATATAAAGCACATACTTAAACTTTGAACTTTTTTCACTACTGCTAATGTAGTATATAATATTATTTAATGAGAAAACACAAACCCTGATTAATCATCATAATAAAATGTAATGTCATTTAATGTTTTCATATATAATTATATGTAAATGGATATTGCAAATTCAGTAAATACATGTCAAGATAATAATGAAGCTTTAAGATACTTGAGTTCATGTTAATGTCAGTAACAAAAACTTAAATACATAATTAATTCTCTACTTATTTGTAAAAGCTTCTACATCCAGGGACAGGGACCAGGATGGGAAAACCCAGGGAAAAAAGGGCAACAGTTATTTTTTTATTAAAAAAAAAAAAAAAAAAACAGCCTGACATACAATATTTACCCTTTTATATTAGAAGAGATGCCAAGTAAAAGAGAAATTTAAATTAGTGTGTGTCTTTCCCAAGGCAGAACTAGTACAAATGGATGAAAGCTACAGGAGAGCTTTATTCAGTATAAGGGAACATTTCCTGATACTGAGTTGTCAAATGTTCAGTTGCTGCATTGTGAAACAGTGGCTTTCTTGTCTTTGAAAGATTTCCAGTATAAAGTTGTCTGAAGGGACTTTTGCAGAAGATATTTCTTAATTGGGTGGGAGATGGGGCTTGACGACCTCCATGGTCCATTCTAATGACCATATTTACATTTCTAACATTTAAAAATGTTCATAAGAGAATTAAGCTGCTGTGAAATACAGAGGTGTTCAAACGTATTTGCCTTGATTTGTAATCAGATATATGAATTATAGTCTATTTATTCCTGACCCTCTGGTCCACTGTATTTTTCTATTCTTGCCTCTTAGAAAGTCATTCAGAAGATTTGTTTCAAAAAAGAAAAAAAAAACCACACTTGTTTATCAGACACCTCTTAGGAGAGGTAAAGATTTATGAGGGACAGGGAAATATGTCCAGATAATAGGCAGTCTACAGGAATCATCTATGCTGGAGGGGCACAGCGCTGACAGGACCTCTTCTCCACAGCTATTCTAAATCAGATGATGCTTCCAAGGTTGTAAGAATTTGAAGAGTAGTATTTAATAAGTTAGAAGAATTTAATGAGAAATTCTCATTGCAGTGCTTACTGTAGCTCAATTAATTTCCCCTTTCCCTCTTTTTCTTCCCCACTTTTGCAGTTATCTGTCCTTCAAACAACTACTGATTGACTGACTGACTCATTCGTTCATTTCATATTTGTTCAGCATGGACTACGGTAAGGACCAAAAATGCAAGGACATAGGACAGTGGTGCTGCCCTGTTTGATCAGGATCAAGTCAGTTTGGACGCACTAGTTCCTTGGTCAGAGCCACTGCTGCTGTTGTTCCCCAAATAAGACAGAACTCCCCACATCACACCTTCACAGGGACTCTCTCTGACATTAGTTCTGACCTCTGTCCAAGAGACTGGACCAGTCACACTTGCTCTTTCGGCACCAGCAGTTCTCACAGCCTTCAGATGATTTATCCTGCCTCATTTTCTGTAGTATTTGAAGGCTTTTAGCCATGCCGGCCAAGGCACTGAGAAAAACAAACCCTCTTTCCAACTCCAAAGACATCTTCATTAGTGTGTTTCAACTCAACAATTATGATTATTTTTGTTGTAATATTACAATGAGCTGTTTTTAAAGGATGTAGGGCCTCAAATGATATCATATTCTGCTTTGCACTTGGATTAATTAATAACATGCATATTAGGCTGTTTTTCAGATATATGCAAATGCATTTTGTGTCTATTCTGGAAGACTAAATGTGATAAAACTAGAGGTATGCTTTTCAGATTAAACCATGAGATTTAGATTAGATGAAAAAATGCAGGGGATTTATCTAGATGCTGAATTAGTTTTCTATTGTTTCAATCACAAATTACCACAAGCTTAGTGACTTGAAAACAAAATACTAATCTATTATCCTACAGTTCTATAGGTCAGAGGTCCTAAATGTGTCACACTGGCATAAAATCAACATGCTGGCAGGGATGTATTCTTTTCTAGAGGCTCTGGAGAAGCAATATCTCCTTGTCTTTGGCAGTTTCTACTGGCCTCTTAGCTTTCTTTAAGTTCTGGTCCCTTCCTGCATCTTTGGGGCCAGCAGCGTCAGACCTCCTCCTCACATTGCTATTTCCATAGTTCTTTCATTTTACTTCCTTCCACTTTTTTTTTTTTTTTTAAGGTAGGCTTCACAGTCAGTGTGGAGCCCGAGGTGGGGATTGAACTCATGACCCTGAGATCAAGACCTGAGCTGAGATCAAGAGTCAGATGCTCAACTGACTGAGCCACCCAGGTACCTCTTATCTTCTCTCACTTTTAAAGACACTAGGGATTACATTGGGCAATCCTGGATAATCCAGCCTAATCAATTTATTTGAAGGTTAGCTGATTAGAAAAATTAATTCCAACTACAACCTTAACTCTCTTTGCCATGTGAGATAATATTCTCACCGGTTCTAGAAATTATGGCATAGATATTTTGGGGATGCTATTATTCTGCCCATCATAGATGCACAGAATAAAAATCTGAAATAAAACCAAGTTTAAGTGCTAGTTTAGAGTTATTGACTAAATCATATTTTCAAATTTCTTTTGTCACTCTTTGTAACTTATAGATTAAAAATTAGGATTTTTTAAAACAAATACATGGTTATTCGTTTTTTGTTTTTTCTGGTAGGGCAGTTAACATTTAAAAGGTGTATATAGGATAGATATGATAGTGATAATCTGAGAAGAACTATTTTGGCCTTAAGGAATTCCAGTGAGAGGAGCTGATAGGTTGTAATAGAAAAATAACTACAGTGTGCTCCACTCCTGGGGCATTGTTAGGGAGGTATCCCGACTCGCTTAGTGCTCAGTGAATGGTTTAATGGGAGATTTCCACCTGTGTGTGATGGGAGAATGTGCTAATGACTCTCTATGGGCTAAAATGAAGAGTTGTATGAATCTGTCATTTTCCTCTTGTGATCACACAACTCATTATATTTCTTTCCTCTTTGTCAGAAATATGTCTTAACTGTTTTATAGTTCTAGCTCTGGAATTGCACTTCTTTTTTTCTTTTCAATCTACTTTTTCAATCCCAAATAATAGGTATTTTTTATTCCGTGTGACATCAGTATTTGCATTTCCTTCATTTACCTAGTGAATTAAATGTTTATTATTATGAAACAATCATCTCTATCTTTGGTAATATATTTGCCATGAAGTTCACCTTACCTGATATATCAACAAAGCTCCCACATCTATTTTTCATTATTGTTTGCACTGCATTCCTCTATACTTGTACTTTTGTTCTACTAATGTCTTGATTTTATACCTTCTCTGGTAAGAAATATATAAATGTTATTTTTGTTGATATTGTTGTTGTCCAGTCTGACAATCTTTATATGCAATTGGACAGTTTGGTCTATTTAACTCTATTGTAAACACTTAATATATTTGGACTTAAATCACCATCTTACTTTGTGCTTCCTACTTGTCCAACTTCTGCTCTTTTATTTTTATTTCTTTTATTTTCTTGTGGAGTTCTCTTTCTGTATTAACATTATTTTCTCACTTGTTCCTTGGTTAATTTTTAAGTTATACACTTTGCCTATCAAGTTAGGGCGTCCTCTAATAAGTAAAAAAATCTGTTTTTAACATATCAGGTTTTATTTACATTGACTTCTTTTGGGCATACATGATATTGCTTTGGGATACATTTTAATTCTGTTTATCTAAATACCTCAAGAAAAAAGTAATATTGTTTTATACAATGTTCATCTAAATTTATTCATAAGCTTATCATTTTCTTTACTATTTATTCCTTCCCACATCTCCAAGCCTATATCTAGAATTTTTTCTTAAAAAAAAAAAAAACCTTCAGTATTTCTTTGATTCAACATTCTTTCTTATGAATTTTCTATATCTTTCTATTTGACTGAAAATGACTTAATTTTTTTTAAGGATTTTATTTATTTATTTAACAGAGAGATAGAGAGCACAAATGGGCAGAGCAGCAGGCAGAGGGAGAGGGAGAAGCAGGCTCTCCGCCGAGCAGGGAGCCTGACATGGGGCTCAATCCCACGACCCTGTGATCATGACCCGAGCGGAAGGCAGCGACTTAACCGACTGAGCCACCCAGGCGCCCCTGAAAATGACTTAGTTTTACCTGGGTTCTTAAAGGATATTTCCAAAATGTGTCAAGATAAGATAGCAATTATTTTCTTTTAGTACACTGCCTTTTTGCTTACATTTATTTCTATTAAAAGTAACTCCTGCTTCCGGCTTTAGACGAAAAGAAATAAGCCCACTGCAGCCCGTTTCTCACACTGACCATAACTAAATACACTGGGCACAATATAAAAGGCGACTACATGAAAAATCTTTAAAGAAATTAACAACAAGGACACTGGGGAGAAAGTAAAAATTTAATAACAACTAATATGATTACAGTGGGTTTCCTGTTTTTGTTTTGTTTTGTTTTTGCTTCCTTTATTTCCCAGAGTTGACATGAGATGAAGACAAATTAGATCATGAACAACAAAACTGTGAGAAAAGCTCATCTTTCTGACTAGAGGCCTGAGAAAGGGCCCCCTGGGAGTCGTGGGTTCTGGAGAGGACACTCATGACATTTTCTCTTTTTGGCTCATGACCCTGCTCCAAAGCCAGGCTGTCAAACAGCTGCTGTGAGCACCTAGAAATCGCAAGAGAAAACCCACCCTTTAGAATAAAGAACTAGGAAGAGGGGTCCCCATTATGGGAGGGATCCTTATTACGTCTCTCTCTCTCTCTCTCTTTTTTTTTTTTTTTTTATGCTGTTTTGCCCTGAAGGAGGGTGTAGTCATGAAGCAATGTACAACAGTGCAGGAGGCTATAGTTTGAGAGAAGCTCTGACTATCTGGACAGATCAAGGACAGCTCTTCCCTGGGAGCCAGACAATGTGGGGAAAATCCTAGAGACAAGCAAGAGGGAGAAGAAGACACCCTAATTCCATGGATGAACTGAAAGAAATTCTAGGTTCATTCTTATGAAGTGCAGAATAAAGACTTTGAAAACTCAGCTGATATTAGATACACCACCTTGGGAAATAAATCAGAACATAATGTCTGAATCTAAGTTGTTGTTTGTCTGCCATATTAGTTTTTGCAATACACCAAACAATGACTGCCCTCCCACCACTAAAAAAAAGATATCCACATCAAATTCCTGGAACTTACAAAGATTTCCTTATTTGGAAAAAGGATCTTTGTAGACGTAATTAAGTTAAGGATCTTGGGGCAAGATTATCCTGGATTATCTGAGTGGGCCCTAAATCCAATGATGAGTGTCTTTATAAGAGACACATAAAGGAGAACAGGCACACAGAGGAAGACATGATGTGACTGTGGAGGCAGAGATTATAGTGATGTGGCCCTGATCAAATAACCTTTAATGAACTATGTCAGTACTCAAGGAAGTGATGTTTTTAGTTTTGCATATTTTGTTAGACTATACTTCTGCTAGAAGTAAGGGGGAGAAAGGATTCATTAGGTTATGAAAGAATAGTGGTAATGAGAAGATAGAGATAATGAAGAGATCGGAATGGGGAAAGAAAGGTTGGAGTAGAAAAATAAGGAAAAAGTAGAGAAGCCATTCCTGGTATTATAGACATGGCTCTAAGAGGTGGGTTGCTGGTTCCCACAGAATGTCTTCTGACTATTCCTGTGCCAGCATCGTCCCAGGTGGGACCTTCAGTCTCCATGCCGACTCTTTCACCCTCCCCTCTTACCCCATCAAATGGTTGCAGCTGCAATTCTAAAATCACTAATGGAAGCTCAATAATGCTATCTCAAAATTCAGTACTGCTTTAGTTCAGGATACTTTTATACTTATATGTACATACATATACATAACTACAGATATATGTACAGATACTTATATGTACATATATCTACTTTTATACTTATATGTATATATATCTACATATATATCTACATATGTGTGTACATATATCTACATTTATATGTACATATATCTATATGTACATATATCTACAATAAATATGTACATATTTATTTTCACTTATTTTCACTTATTTAACTTACATTGATGGTTTATCATGTTTGTGAATGAAAACTTAAATGTGGGGTGCCTGGGTGGCTCAGTTGGTTAAGCAACTGCCTTCGGCTCAGGTCATGATCCTGGAGTCCTGGGATCGAGTCCCACATCAGGCTCCCTGTTCGGCTGGGAGTCTGCTTCTCCCTCTCCTGCTCCCCCCTTCTTGTGCTCTCTCTCTCTCTCTCTCATTCTCTCTCTCAAATAAATAAATAAAATTTAAAAGAAAACTTAAATGTGTAAGTATTCTTGAACTGATACACTGGGATAAAACTCTCAAAATAAAGTGATTTTCTTTAAATAAGTATTCCAGAATAGCTTTCATGATGGATATAAATTCACTCTTAGGTAAACACCAAGTAGTTATTGTAAAGTTATATATATACTGCAGAAATTTACCACGGCTGAGAAACTCTA
The DNA here is from genome assembly GCF_002201575.2 of Neomonachus schauinslandi. Lineage (NCBI taxonomy): Eukaryota > Metazoa > Chordata > Mammalia > Carnivora > Phocidae > Neomonachus > Neomonachus schauinslandi. The sequence goes on along the minus strand of NC_058406.1, from coordinate 109,191,095 downwards.
TGGCCAGGTATTCCTTGAATCACTACTTACATTGTGCTTTGTGAGGTTTGAAATGTTAGTTGCTATTGCTTGTAGCCAGTCAATACAGTCTTCAGCAGAGAGGCACTGAATAATCCCACTGCAGACCCCATCCACAGCAATGACTTGAAAAGCATTTTGCCTGCAGACATGTCAGAACAAATCAGATCAAACATCATCTCATTTATCTATTTGCAAGTTGAAATAGTATCTGTTGAAAGCTTTTCTTTTACACAATACAAATACAGCTTCAAATTCATATGTGCTTATTTCTCTTTATAAATATCTCTGTTTTTAAATGGAACACTAAGAATGAACCCAGACAACATATAATTTTGAATTACTAGAAAGTATCCTGAGATTCAGATAAATTTGGAGAAGATTTGAGTTGTAAAATATATATTATGTAAATGGAAGAATATCTAAGACATTTTAGAAGGCTTATTTTCCCAGTTTACCATAAAAATATACATAGGAGTTTATTTATTACTTTGGCTGACATCATTTCCTCTTTACATTTCTCTTTTTTTTTCTTTTAAGATTTTATTTATTTGTCTGAAAGAGAGAGAGAGACAGAGAGCAACAGAGATAGCGAGAGAGAGCAGGAGCGGGGAGGAGAAGGAGAAGCAGGCTGACCGCCGAGCAGGGAGCCCTGTGGGCGGCTCAACCCGAGGACGCCAGGATCATGACCTGAGCTGAAGGCAGTCGCTTAACTGACTGAGCCTCCCAGGCGCCCCTTTACATTTTTCAATGCATTTTGTGATTTACAATGGAAAGATCACCAAAAGAGACACACAAACATTAAACATCGTATAAAAAATCGCCTGACGTCATGAGCAGCAGCATTTTGTTAGCTGTAAACCATGTTCAACCTCAGTTCATTCCTCTTCTCAAAGATAGTTTGGACAAGAGGTTCATAGCTCCTCCTCAGATTCAAATTTTTTCTGAATTTCTGTTAATGTTGTGCATTTCAATAACAACCAAACTTTTCTTTAAAAGCCAATGGCCAATATAAATATCCTTATGGTCTTTTGTTGATTTTTTTGGTCGTTGTTGTTAGAGAAAATTAAATGATGCCATCCTAAATTGTTTACCAAAGTGCTATAGAATTCAAACTGGCTCCCTACAGCTTTAATGTTGTTTTTTTTTTTTTTTTTCCGTATCAAGTTCTTGCATATTTAGATATGAGCTTAATGGACAAGAATTAATAAAATTTTCAAAATGAATGGAAGTTAGCCAAATTGCTTGGGCTTGAGAATTACTCTGTTGTGTAACATGATACACTTTGGAAATGCACACACTATATTTAAATATCAGCCAATTATGAAGAAATAGAAAAGTTCTGTAGTTCAACATTCAAAGGCTTTGTAAGTTATATAAATTTATATATTTTTCTCTTAATACCTTTTCTGTGTTCTGCATTTTGTAACTAGGTATATGTGGATAGTAGGCAGGATTTCACTTCCCCAAAGAAAGAACACTCCACAGAGCACAGGTCTGGCTCAACTCCCTGCCTTCCTGTGACACTAGTCCATATCTCATAAGTGGACACATGCTAAAGCTTTCGCTTCTAAGGCACTCTGCATCTAAGTTATTGATATTTTTAGAGAAATCTGCTCTTATACCCTTCACCGAGCCCTTTCAACTGATAACAGGGAAGTGTTCACATATACTTTTTTTGTTTTCTCTTAAAAATACATGAAAAGACTTTAGAAAGTACAACTACTGTCTCTTTGAAGTAACATTCTTTTGAATTTGTGACGAGAAAAAAATATGCATTGCCTGAAAAGAATATTATAACTTCACGTGTCTTAGCTTTAATTTTGATATTCAGCAGTGAGGAAGACATTTAAAATATTCAGAGAGCTCAACCATCCATGGAAAATGAGAACTAATTTGAGTTAAGTAATACACATTTCTTTCCGCTCTCTGATGATTATAACCTTTGCTTCATGTACCATAAATTAAAGCATGTCCTGAATGTATTTGTCCTCTCTGCTTTAAATGAATCATGGCAGCTTCTGATATTTTTAGCTGATTAAAGTAAATACACTTAAATCAAATCTGCAATCTATGTGATCATATACATTACATAGTCCCTAGAAAGAATAATTCTGAGGGACTAATCTTTTTTAAATCCAGGCTTATATGTTAACATATATCACTTTTTACATTCTGTTTCAACTCTCCAGGTTGATTTAATGGAAACCCTTTCATGAATATAAGTGAAATACTTGAACAGTTCCTTTGCTTCCATATGACTTCTTCCAAAATAGGCTGGTCATAAGGATTATAGTCTGGGTCATATTTCTTCCTCTGCTATTGAATAAATGAGAGTATTGGCAAATTAGTCCACTTAGTTGTGACACAATTTCCTCTATAGGAAAATGAGAATAATCTACTTTACTGATTTAACAAGTATTTATGGAGTAACTGGTGAGATCCAGATAACTTTCACATATCACTGAAGCTCTATGAATAAATTTCCTGTGAATAATCCATTAATATGTAGTCTTGACTGCAATATTTGAGAATTTTTAGTGGACTTACTGCTTAATCAGGCACTTAGGAAGAACTATAGTGCTTTTGAAATCAATAGACTACATGATCCGTTTATTTGGTATTGGGAGACATTAAACTTTAACAGTATTTGTAGTAGTCTAGAGGGTACCCAGACAGAATTATGATTCTTAATATACACACATGCGTGCACACACACACTTGCTGAAAAAACAGTTACAATATTAGAATTAAATAACCTGAAGTTATTATCTGCTCAATATTTTTATATTTTTCTAAGGATTCTTGGCCATTGCTCTGGCAATGAAAAGTTGCTAAATTTCAGCGCAGGTTTATTTTTTTTAATACAAATTTATTCTTCCTTTGTGTGAGAAATATTCTGCAAACTATAAAAGTTCATACATAATTTTCAATATAATTTATGCATATGTAAAAATTTACATATATGTCTGATTAACACCGTTAATAATTCACATTTTGATTCATTGCTGATTTTATATCTCATGAAGGCATATATAGCAAGCTGTTAAATTTGTGAGGAGTGAAAAGGAGAAAGCAGAGAGAGACAGCACTTCAAGCACGAGGAGCAAGAATTGCAGACACTAAAATATAGCAGTTTGGAGTGGCTGGATTGCGACATTCATGAGGGAAAGGGTAGAATATGAACATGGAAAAGAAGGCAGGCTTGGAGCAGAAGGGCTTTGTATGTCAGTCGAGGGGCTCAGAGATGAGAGGGAGCAACTGCAGGCCTTTATATAGAGGACTACCAATATTATAACTGGTAAACTATGAGAGGATATGGAACTGAAATAAATATGTGTTAGAGTGAAAATGAAACAATTATCTCAAGGTATTTATAAAGTTATTAGAAAAGATGTGATTTAATAATACCATTTTTTAAATGGAATTTGAGGAAGAGAGTAGCGTCAAAATTACTTCAAGCTTTTGGTTCTCACTGGCTGAAGGGCTTCGATGGAGAAGAGAAGGGAAAGCATTTAGACGGGTGATTGTTAATCCAAAACCAAATATCAGGAGCATGTTGGGAGAAATATGGACTTTTTGGCTTGGACAATGTGCATGTGGGAAAGTGGCGAGTCATAAAGTGGGGAGATAAAGTAAAGCCTAATCATTAAGAGCTTTGCAAAGCATGTTACAACATTTCTACCTAATCTTGAAAGTCAGGGGGTGCCAATGGAAACATTCAAGCATTGGAATGAAAGGCTCATATTTGTATTTTAGAGAGATCTCTCTGTGGTGGTTAAGAAGATAGGAAAAAAATGATAATAAAACAAAGGGGGATGTAAGAGGGAATTGCAATACTCAAGATGGACAATGATAAGAGTCTGTTTCGAGAAAGTGGTTTTCTGTGTACTAGGAGAGAACATTGACTCAGGTGGAATTAAAAATAAGCCATCTACTTGATTTGGTTATTAAGTATTTGGGAAAGTGATAAAGGAAAGAAAAAAAAAATTAAAAGGCACTTAGGTTAGTGATTCCAGCAATTTACTCTATTTCTTGTTGAGTTCAATTCACATTCACCAAGTTCAAGATCACTTCTGCACTGGGCATCCTATCTTGGTTGACCGCCTCATTATAGTTTTCATTGATCAGGCTAAAAACTTAAACTTTTTGGTGAGGTACATGAGGAGCTCTTCTGAACAATTTGTTACCCATTTTCCAAGGTTTAAATTTCCAGTTCGTTTCATGATTTGAAACACAATAACTCATCATTCTCTAAGTAAGTCCTGTAATTTTATGCAACTATGTCTTTTCCCTCCCCAGTATTCCCTTTGTCTGAAAAGCTCTTCTATCCTACTCCATTTATTATCTGCAAAGTTATTGCAAATAACTTAATTTTATGTAACTTTCTGTCCTCTAATTTTTCTATGTGTAAAATAAATATAGCAACATTTATCCCTCATACCTAGCATTTTAAAGACTTTTTTAAAAAGCAGTTTTAGGTTCACAGAAAAATTGAGGAGAAAGTACAGAGATTTCCAAAATACTCCTTGCCTCCACACATGTATAGCCTCCCCTATTATCAACGTTCCCCAACTACAGTGGTACATTTGTTACAATTGATGAACCTACACTGACACATCATTAGTACC
>NC_058406.1:108918094-109186436 GCF_002201575.2 Neomonachus schauinslandi | reverse complement strand
CATATTCTGTGGGTTTGAACAAATGTATGATGGCATGTATCCATCATTATAATATCATACAGAGTATTTTATTTCCCTAAATATCCTCTCTGCTCAGTGAATGAGAATTCTTAGCTCCCCATATCCTTCTAGGTATTCAGTGTTGTCACTGTCCTGGGTTTTGGTCACTTTAATAGGTATGCTGGTATCCCATTGTTGTTTTAATTTGCCCTTCCCTGGTAATATATGATGTGGGGCATCTTTCCATACATTTACTTGCCATCTGCATATTATCTTTGGTGAGGTGTCTGTTAAGGTTTCTGGCCTATTTATTTATTTATTTATTTTGGTTGGGTTGTTTGATTTCTTATTGTTGAGTTTTAAGAGCTTCATCTTTCTTTCTTTCTTCCTTTTTTGGGGGGTGGGGGGAGGCATAACAGTCCTTTATCAGATGTCTTTTGCAAATATTTTCTTCTAGTCCATAGCTTATCTTCTCATTCTACTGACATTATCTTTTGTAGAACATAAATTATTAATTTTAATGGAGTCTAGCTTATCTCTTCGTTCTTTCATAGATCATGCTTTCAGGGTTGTGTCTAAAAATCATCACCACACCCAAGTTTATTCAGGTTCTTGTCTATGTTATCTTCTTGAAGTTTTATAATTTTGTGTTTTACATTTAGGTCTCTGATCTATTTGGGGTTAACTTTGAGGAAAGGTATAAGGACTGTTTCTGGATTCATTATTTTGCATATGGATGTCCAGTTGTTTCAGCACCATTTGTTGAAAAGAGTCTTTTCTCTGTTGTATTGTCTTGGCTTCTTTGTCAACATCAGCTGACTGTATTTACGGGAGTCTATTTCTGGGCTCTCTATTCTGTTCCACTGATCTATTTGTCTATTATTTTGCAGTACTACACTGTATTGATTATTGCAGCTTTTGCTAAGTCTTAAAGTCAGGTAGTGTCAGTCCTCTAACTATTCTTGTTCTTGAATATTGTGTTGGCTATTCTGGGTCTTCTGACTCTTCCAAAAAAATCACAAAATAACTTGCTAGGATTTTGATTGGGACTGCATTGAATCTAAAGATCAAGTTAGGAACACTGCATTTTGACAATATCAAGATTTCCTATACATGAACATGGACTGTCTCTCCATTTATTTAATTTTCCTTTGATTTTGTTCACCAGAGTTTTGTAGTTTTCTTCGTATAGATCAACATTTCATTTATCTGGGTGTTAATATAAATGGTATTGTAATTTTCATATCAAATTCTCCTTCTCATTGCTAGTATATAGGAAAGTGATTAACTTTTGCATATTAATCTTGTATCTTGCATACATGCTATCAACACTTATTAATTACAAGAATTTTTTTGTCAATTCTTTCTGATTTTCTACATTCGTTATCATGCCATCTGTAATCAAAGTAAGTTTTATTTCTTCCTTCCTAATTTGTATGTCTTTTATTTTCTTTCCATTATTTTAGAAATCCATTGCTTTTGGTAACTTGAGATCGGGTTGTCATTCAAGACAGTTCCACTGTCAAACTTAAATTCTGACATTTCTGTTCTTTGACTATAATCTTTTCCTTTCCATCACCACTTAATTATCTTATTCTTCTTCATCTTTTTTAACCCTTCTAATAGTCTTTGTCCATAAATTTATTCAGCATATATTTGCATTCCTCCATAGACTGAGTTCCCAGTTCATCCATATCAATTGTTTTTTTCCTGTCCTAGAATTTCCTGCCATTTTGACTTCCAGCTATTTCTACCTTATGAATTCCCAGCAGTTAATAACTTTAATTGAATTAAATTTATAGCTTTTTCTTCCTGATGTGTCAGAATTCCCTGGAAAAAAAGTAATACTTTGTGCAAAACAGTCCCAATACAACTGGTATCTGGGAATCAGGATCCTAGTACCTGTGATCTAATTTGCCATCTTTCTACCCTCACTGCAGTCAGCATTATATATATTGCAGGTTCTTTTGCTTACCTAACAGTCATCGTATTTATCTCACACAACTGGATAATCCTGTTCCTTGTAAAAACTATTCCATAGCTTGTCTTTCTTCAGCTCTTGAATCCTGCCTATCTCTATGTCATTCTGAAAAGATAGCCTTCAGTTCCAACTCTTGAATATCTGGTGTCTTTACCCTATTTATTTTTTGTTAAAATTTTATGGGTTTAAAAAAAATTTTATGGGTTTTAGAAATACGTATCTTTTTATTTTATCAATCAGAAATCTTTTACCTAAGCCCAAAACTTACTGAAATATGCTCTTTTAAAGTTTATTCCTTATTTGTTTTTTCAATTTTCCAGATATACTCATATTCGCAGGGACTCCATCCTTCTCTGGCTACAGAAAATGTTAAAATGTAATTGTTAGGCTTGTATTATTGAACTATCAATAATTATGTCATAAACTTGAGAAATAAAATAAATAGGGAATATCTGACAAGATAATTTTTCTCTAGGTTGAAAAAAACTAAGCAAAGTTGGTCTAGAATTGCCCAAAGGAAATTTGAGCTTTTCCAGAGAGAGAATTGTGTATCTTAAAGGAGTTATGGCACTTTCTCCCTTAACGCCACAGTACCAATGTATAGGAACAGATGTTAGATGGGGTTATGGAGAAGATATGATTGCCAGTTGATCCTCAAGCTAGACCCAGGCTATTGGAGGCTCCTCACCACCTGCCCTGTCCTTAGAATGTATGTTCTGCCTACCATTTCCACAGTGGGAGCTATTCCAAGGACATTGCCTTGCGAGAATAAGGTGTTGTTGAAACCATCTGGATGGTATACATGACTGAACCCAATTAAGGCTTCTATATCAACTTAAAGATTCTGTTCGGTGAGTGCAGAGATCTACTCATTTTGCAGTCACCCAAGACAAACCACATAAGTAAGTTCCTTTGCTTATTAAACCTGTCACCTACTAATCTGGAGTGTTCTGCCTCTTTCTTAGGTCTTTCCTTGCCCTTACATGAGTAAGGGGGCCAGTTTGCAAACCAACAGGTGAAGAGGTGGAGTATATATGAAGATTGTGCTATACAAAGGGACACTTGTATGGCTTGTGGGTAGGTGGGTAGGTGAAATCTTAATGTCATTTAGTTGAATATTTTTTGAAAATCATTGGTTGTTCCTGGTTTACATGAAGCAGAGTCCTTGTGGACCTGTTCACCTATCACAGAAAATGGAAAAAGTGAATAAGTTTAATCACTCTGGATCCATGTGTATAGGACCACATGTAACAAGAGATCAGTGGAATAGCAAGAGTAATGGTACACCCAAACAAGGAACTGTTTCTCCTCTAGCTTCTCATGTATTGACTCCTTTCTGCCAATTAGTAAACATGACCTGACCATGATATGCCTTGAACTTCATATCCCTCTTTTCCCCCTCATCACATTAGCTTATCCTTTACATGCTGCTTCTCTTTCTTTACTGTCAATATTCTTCTTCATTTTTTCTAAAGATTTTATTTATTTATTTATTTATTTATTTATTTATTTATTTATTTATTTGTGTGTTTATTTGAGAGAGAGAGAGAGTGGATAGGGGCAGAGGGAGAAGAAGAGAGAGAATCTCAAGCAGACTCCCCACTGAGCATGAAGCTCAATGTGGGGTTCAATTTAACGACCCTGAGATCATGACCTAAGCTGAAATCAAGAGTCAGATGCTTACCCAACTGAGCCACCCAAGTGCCCCTGTCAATATTCTTCTTATAACGAACTGTTTTCAATTCAATTCACTTCAAAAATCATTTCACCTTAAATCGCTCCAAAATTAATGAGTTTCTGAGTCCTTTCAGTATTTCTTTTCTGTAGTTAATAAAATCAACAACTTTCTTCACCTTAAAACACTATTTACAATAGATTCTGTTTTTATAGTACTATAGTCAGTCTTTTTTTCCCACCTATTCACTTCTTTTCTATTTCATACCATCACCTGTTTTTCTTCCTCCTGAGATCCCCTAACATACATTGCTGAAAAGTCCCATCCTTCAATGAGCAATTATGAATTGAGTGTTTCTTATTCATATTTGTCCCCATCATTAGAATTCATTTTACAAAATTCTTGCATGTTAAAAGCACAATTCTCACAATCACCATCCTTGCTCTCTGTTCCAGTATTAAACTTCATCCATAGGTGCCTAAAAAAAATGGTACCAACTCAGACGTCCTCACCACAGGAGTAAAAAGCTGAGCACTCTTAGAAAGGCACTAGGGATTCTGCTGCCATTGGAATTCTCTACAAGTAATAGTGCAAATCAGTAGATTTTATTTCAATACTGTTGATTTTTATACTGTTTGAAAAGCATGCAGTAGATGATACTTGTACTCAAAAAGAGAGATGGAATGTTTTCTCATTAAAACTAATTTAATAAGCATTTATTGAGGGCTTCTGAGCTGTAAGTCATGCTCAGCCTAAGCACTGAATGTATGGAGATACATATGACGTTTCTAAATTTTAAATACATATATACATATACATATATATATATTACATTTTATACATATAACATTATATATGTTCAATATACTAACTTTTCATATAGGGAAAATTAAGTTTAGCAATTAAAAAATAGCCAAAGTTTCTACTTTGGCTCACAGTCTCTACTTCCCATTCCCACGCACAATCTCTACTTCCCATTCCCATTCTAATACCCCAACACTACAATGCTGTGCAATATTACCACACTTCAGAATTGAAATCTGACATATATATTTCTAAGCCAGGGTCATTACCATAGATGAACATAAACTGTCTTATCACTGATAAAAAATACTGTGCTGTTTTAATTTATACACAGTAGTATATGACAGTAACACAACTTTGTTGCAATTAAATATGAGAGGTATTTTATCACTGAAGTTAAAATCATGGGCCTTGGGAAAACCAGCCAGCGATAACATCCTAGGTTGTGAACCAACATAAATAATTTCCCATATTTGTCCTACTGGGCCAGTAATTTATTCTTTTATTTATTTTTTTTTTCTCCTCACTGTTGCAACTGCCACTGGCCTGTAAACTCCTTCAGGAAAGAACCAAACACAACACCTCCTACTTACAGACATTAAATTAATATTTATTGAGTGAATGAATGAAAAATAAATTAGCTCTTGAATCTGAATTGCTGTGCAATCCACTCTGAATAGTGCTATGTTTATAACTGCTTATTACTGTAATATTTATTGAGTATAATTAATTCAATTGCTAAAAGCTGTCGATGTATTGCAGCACCATAAAAATAAAAATGTAGGGAGTCATCTGGAGTCATCTGGACTCATCCAAACAGTTTCTTTTTTCTCATAAATTGTTTTAGCTAAATGATTCTACATCATGTATCTGTGTAAATTTTTTAAAATAAAAGCAAAACAAATATATGCACTTAAAAAATATATCGTTAATAGAAATATTAAGAGAATTCTTAAAGCAGAAGAAAAATAAAACCAAAAGAAAGAAACAACGAAAAACAGGAAGATTAAAGGTAGGATACATTCGAAGAGTTATGTGAAAATAATAATATATTATCTTGAGGAATTTAAAATACATACAGAATTAAATATCATATCAGAAATATGTCCAGGGGTGCTTGAGTGGTTCAGTCAGTTAAGCGTCTGCCTTCAGCTCAGGTCATGATCTCAGAGTCCTGGGATCAAGCTCCACACTGGACTCCCTGCTCACCCAGGAGGCTGCTTCTCCCTCTCCTTCTGCCCCTCCCCCTTGCCTCAATGTTCTCTCTCTTTCTCGCTCTCAAATAAATAAATAAAACCTTAAAAAAAAAAAAAGAAAGAAATATGTCCAAATATAGCAAAGGAATAAAGAGTTAAAGTGTTCTAAATTTCTAGCATTTTCCGGGGCACCTGGGTGGCTCAAAGTCGTTAAGCATTTGCCTTTGGCTCAAGTCATGATCCCAGGGTCCTGGGATCGAGCCCTGCATCGGGCTCCCGGCTCGGCGGGAAGCCTGCTTCTCTCTTCCCCACTCCCCCTGCTTGTGTTCCCTCTCTGGCTGTCTCTCTCTCTTTCAAATACATAAATAAATAAAATATTTAAAAAATAAACAAATAAATAAATTTCTAGCATTTTCTGAAAAGGCGAAATTAGTAAATTAAATTAAATTGTATGATGCTATGGTCTGAGTGTTTGTGTCCTCTGCTCCCCTCACCCCAAAAATTTATATGTTGAAATCTTAATGACCAATGTGATGGCATTAATAGGTGGAGCCTTTGGGAGGGGCTTAAGTGGCTTAAGCCATTAGAGTGGAGTTTTCATGAATGGCATTAGTGTTTTATAAAAGTGACTCCAGAGAAATCCCTAGCCCCTTCCACTTTGTATGTACACAAAGAGAAGACAACAGATATGAATTAGGAAGACCACCTTCACCAGAGAACTCTACTATCATAGTACCTTGATCTTGGACTTCCAGCATCCAGAACTGTAAGAAATAAATTTCTGTTATTATAAACCACCCATTTTGTTATTGCAGTCCAAATGGACCAAGACATATGGTATAATGTTTAGGTAATAATTAAAACAAACAAAAAAGGATACATATATAAAAATATTATAGAGGAAATAACAATAATTTTTAATTATTGACAAAAAATCATTAAAAAGATAAAGGAGATGAAATATGAAAACTAGTGTGTTGAGACAAAGAACTTTTTCTTGAATATAAATAAAACTCTCAAGCCTCAATAGTAAATAAATAAATAAATAAATAAGTGAATTACAATAGAGTCAAAAGACAAAGAAATTTCACCAAATTTCACCTTTGTCACATTTTGTGTGACAAAGGAGCACATGAAAAGATGTTCAACATAATTAGGATACGCAAATTCAGGTCACAGTGACATATTGCTACATACTTAGCAGAATGAGAACTAAAAAGATGGCAATGAGACCAAATGCTGGCAAAGATGTAGAGACACTAGATCACTCATACATGCTGGTGGGAATGTAGAATTATACAGCCAGTCTAAAAAACAGTGTACCTGTTTCTTATAAAACTAAATATGCATACAACTCAACAATTGAGCTCTTGAGCATTTACTCAAAGAAATGAAAATGTATGTTCATGTAAAAATCTATACACAAATGTTCATAACATCTTAATTTAGAATATCCCCAAACTGGAACACCCTAAATATCTTTCAAGGGGTGCATATTTTTAATATAGTATATCCATACCATGGAATACTATTAAAAATAAAAAAGAAATTAATGATTGAAAAATGCAACTACTTGGAATAATTACTAGAGAATTATGTTAAGTAAGAAAATTCAATCCATTAAGGTTACATAACATAAGATTTCATTTATATAATATTCTTAAAATGACATAATAATAGAAGTGAAGAATAGATTAATAAATTATCAGAGGTCAGGGGTATGTTGGGGAGAAGTATATTGGCATGGTTATAGAAGGGCAACAGAAAGGTTCTTATGGTTCTCAAGGAACTGTTCTTGATTGTGGATAAGAGAATGTGAACATGAGAAAAAATTCTATAGAGCTACACACACACACTCACACATGTGAAATCTGAATGAATGGTGGATTTTATCCATTTCCTGAATGTGGTATGGTACTATAGTTTTTCAAGAAGTTACCATTTGGGAAAATGGGTAAAGAATAAACAGAATCTCTGTATTATTTCATACAACTGCATGTGAAAATACAATTATCTCAAGATAAAATGTTTAATTATAAAAAACAAAAACCTAAAGGGTTGAATAGAAAACAAATACTAAGATGGTAGATATAATCCCAAAGATACCAGTAATTACAATAAACTAGACTAAATAATCCAACTGGAAGGTTAAGATTGTTATTTTGGATTTAAAACAAGAAATAAAAGAAAAATAAATACAGCTCAGAAAGGACACATTTTGTAGAGTAAGACTATGAAAGTTGAAAGAAATAGATAAAATAATATATAATGTAAATATTAGCTGGTAGATATTCAGTGTAATTCTCAAAAGCAAGAAACAATTCCAAAGATATGGGACATTTCATAATGATAAAATTTTTGACATTACATCAAAAAGTCATAAGGTTCTAAATCTGCTTATATCCAATAATGTAAAATTAAATGTATACAATAAATATTGACACACTAAAAAGGAGAAACACACAAAGTCACCATCATAGTAGGAAAGTGAAATGCACCTTTCTCAATATGAACAAATATGACCTAGTTGAAATATGTACAATACTGCACTAAAGAAAATGACAATACCAATTCTTTTAAGTGCATGTAGAATATTTGGAACTATTCATACACTGGATGAAATAAAGTCTCAACAAGTATCAAAGGATTGAAATTATTCTGCATGAAATTATACTGGAAAGCGATAACAAAAGAAATAATTAGAAAAATCCAAAAATATTTTGAAATTTTGCAATACACTTTTATCTAAAATATAGTCCATGAGTCAAAGAAGTAATTATAATGAAAGTTAGAAAATATCATTAAATGAATACTAAAAAAAAAAAAAAAAGCCTCATGAATATCAACACTTGTGGACTTCCAATTCTGGTCAAGAAAAAGTAGCCCCATTTCTCTCAAATGCTCCCCAACACAACTAATGAACCTTGGACATACTCCAACAACAGGCATAGATGACGCTTGAAATGAAAAGGATAAGGCTGATTGCCTAGGGACCTTTGGACTTGAGGAATGACAAGGTGGTAAGTCTCATGGGTTTTCTTGCTGCCTCCCATACATCTTAGACAGTGCGCTCTAGAAGTCTACAACCCAGAATCACTAAGAGCAAGACAAAAAAAAGGGTTACAACAAAGTCTGTTCTCCCTAAAGGACTAGGGAATGAGTGCGCTAACCACATTCAGTCTTTTTTGGAAACCTGCCCTAATACAATCAAGTATCAATGGAGCCACTGTTCCATTTCCTCCAGGTTTCAGCAGGGCCAAGCAGGGAGCTAGTCCTCTACACCTCCTCTGATTCCATCACCTGGTGGTGTTCAAGGGACCATGCAGGAAGCTGATCTTCCATCCCCCATGTAAAAGAAGTAGGCAGCATTCCCATTTCCCTTGGGGTAATGTCACTGGGGCCTAGTGGGAAACTTAACCCCCATTCCTACCCTGTGGCAATTAAACTGAGTGAGGTGGCATGAAATGGAGTTAGTACTCTATCTTTCCTCCCATGCTAACCACCATGGCTTAGCCAGAAGCTTAGCCTCCACTGCCATCTGTCATCACCAAGGTGAAGTGAGGTGGTGGGAGGTGGGACTCCTTGCCCTCAGCTTTCCCTCCATCTCTGTCAGCAGGGTCTCCTCTCTGTCAGCAGGGTCTCACTATGGAGAGCTGAGCTCTACCCCATCCTGTAGTAATAAAGCAACATGCATCAGTCCTGTCCCTCTACCTTCCCAGGTGACAGTAGAGTCAACTAGGGAAATAAGCTGATGCTCCACTCAAAGGCAATGCATGATCCAGTTGGCATCTGACTTTCACCAGGATTTAGTCAGAGGGACTGAGGAGTGTGGCAAACTTACACTTTAGTCATCTTTAATGAGGCAGTTTGAGTGGGCATTCAGGGAACTTAACATACACACCCACCCAGCCCTCACATTACATGTCAACAAAGGGATTATTTGCTTTAAAAAGGAGATTTAAAAAGAATCCAGAGTCTCATAATTTAATACCCAAAAAGTCCAGGATAAAATTTTTTAAAAATCACTGGTTTTAACACAACTTGAAAGATAAAAGACAATCCAAACACACAAATACTGAGATGAATGAGATACTGAAATTATCTGACAAGTATTTTAAAGCAGTCATCATAAAAATGCTTGAATAAGCAATTACAAGTGTTCTTAAAACAAATAAAAAATTAGAAAATACACACACACACACACACACACTCCAAATGGACATGATAGAACTGAAAAACACATCAACAAAAAAAAAATAAAATCATGCCAAATGGATTCAATAGCAGAATGGAAACAAGAGGAGATAGAATCAGAGAACTTCAAGACCGATCAATATAATTTACCCAGTCTGTATAGCAGAAAGAAAGTTGATTGAAAAACAAAAGTATAAATTTTCAGGGATCTGTGGAAGAATAATATAAGAACTAACATTGTATTAACAAAGTGACAGAAGTGAAAAGATACTGGGACCGACAAAGTATTTAAAGAAGTAATGACTGACGGGCGCCTGGGTGGCTCAGTTGGTTAAGCGACTGCCTTCGGTTCAGGTCATGATCCTGGAGTCCCTGGATCGAGTCCTGCATCGGGCTCCCTGCTTGGCAGGGAGTCTGCTTCGTCCTCTGACCCTATCCCCTCTCATGTGTTCTCTCCCTCTCCTTCTCTCTCTCTCAAATAAATAAATAAAAATCTTTAAAGAAGTAATGACTGAAAAACATCATTTGCTGAAAAGTCATAAACATACAGATTTAAGAGTGAAGCCAGGAGAGAATAAACCCAAAGAAATCCATGCAAAGATACATCATAATTAAACTTCTGGAAGAAAGAAAGAAAGGAAAGAAAGGAAAGAAAGAAAGAAAGAAAGAAAGAAAGAAAGAAAGAAAGAAAGAAAGAAAGAAAGAAAGAAAGAAAGAAAGAAAGAAAGAAAGGAAAGAAAGAAAGAAAGAAAGAAAGAAAGAAAGAGAAAGAAAGAAAGAAAGAAAGAGAAAGAAAGAAAGAAAGAAAGAAAGAAAGAAAGAGAAAAAAGAAAAAAAAAAAAAACTTTGCAAGCCAGAACAAAGAAAGAACAAATTACTTATAGGGAAGCAACAATTTGAATGATCAGGGTGGCCCAAAGGCAGTGCATGACATTTTTCAGATACAAGGTAAGAATTGACAACCATGATTTCTATATCCATGGAAACTATCCTTAGGAATGAAGATAAAAAAGATATTTTCAGACAAAGGAAATTAAGAGAATCTGACGCAAATAAATCTACCTTTAAAGAACGGCTAAAAAAAAAAAAACAAAACTTAAATAGAAAGGAAATGTTAACAGAAGACTTAAAACTTTAGAAAGAAAGAAGAATATTGGAACAGGTAAATCCTGGGTTAAATATAATAAACTATCCTTCTGTCCATAAGTTTTTAAGATCATTTTTGATTGAAGCAAAAATCATAATACCACCTGATATGGTGCTTGATATATATAGAAGAAATTAAGATAATTATGCTTACAAAGTGGGAGGGGGGGATTAAAGGACCTAACTATACTTCATTCAAAGTGATAAATCGTCAATACAGTGGTGTGATGAGATATGTATGTATGTTGTAGTGCCTTGAGCAACCACTCAGAAAACTATACTAAATGATATACTGAAAAGCTATGTAAATACATCAAGATATAAACCTGAATTTCTGGGTATAGCTAGAGCAGACTTTGATGAAAATGTGCAGTTCTGACTACATAAATTAGCAAAGAAAGTCTGAAAAATTAATGATCAAACCAAAGGTTAGGAAACCATGGCCTACAGACCAAGTCTCGCCTGACACCTGTTTTTATAAATAAAGTTTTATTGGAATACAGCCATACACATTAATTTATATTTTGTGTATGGCAGTTTTTATGAAACAAAGGCAGAATTCAATAGTTGTTACAGAGAAATTAGGCCTGCAAAGCCTAAAATATTTACTATACCACTTGTTACAGAAAAGTTCCAGGACACCTAGAACATCGATCTCAAGAAACTATAAAAACAAAATGTCAAGCCAAAGAATTTAAGGAATGAAAACAATCAAGAAAGAAGAAGAAACTCATTATTTATAAGACACATAATAAAGAGCTTCAGGACATCGCTAATAATCTACACTTATTCAAAAAGATAATATGAGAATATTATCAAGTGCATGAAAATAAAGTTTGCTATCTAAATGAACTACACAATTTCCTTGAAAAATAAAACAATTTACTTAAACTAAGATAAGAAATAAATTTAAAAAAAAAACAATAAAACTCTACCTATTAAGGACACCAAATTGGGGGCCTGGGTGGCTCAGCTGGTTAAGTGACTGC
This sequence comes from Neomonachus schauinslandi, assembly GCF_002201575.2. NCBI lineage: Eukaryota > Metazoa > Chordata > Mammalia > Carnivora > Phocidae > Neomonachus > Neomonachus schauinslandi. Next base: position 109,174,451 of record NC_058406.1, on the reverse strand, counting down.
CTTCAACTCTGGTCATGGTCTTGGAGTCCCAGTATCGAGTCCCAAATCAGGCTCCCTGCTCAGCAGGGAGTCTGCTTCTCCCTCTGACCCTCCCCTTGTCTCAGTCTCTCTCTCTCTCATCCTCTCTCTCAAATAAATAAATAAAATCTTAAAAAAATATATAAAGATACTGAATCTATTACAGCAAGTTAGTAGAGTCAGGGCCTTAACTTAATGTTTTGTGTCATTGGATTCATAAATGTTTTACTGTGTTATACTATTTTTTTGTATTTCTTTCTACTATTAGAAATGTGGTGAGAATAAAAGTCATAAACCATATTATGTTAAAAGTTTAGCTGTAGGCCTCTTTGCAGTGAACAGAAAATCAGAATCTACTAGCATGAACTCACCGACTCAAATCTGTCCCAGGCACATACTGAGAGAAACGTGAATGAAGCAGCGGGATCAGCCTAAGGTCACACCATCGCTTTTCCCATCTCAAGCCTGGAGATGTTGGCCAAGAAGAACATGACAGTGTGTCCTGAAAAGAATACAAACAATCAGTCTTCTTTTTTTCAGTTCTGTGTTTTGAGTTCCTATGTCACAAATACTTTTCATTTGGAGGGGATCATTTTTTCTCCTAAATAATCAAAAGACATTTATAGACTACCTCAAAAAGGGATCCATATTCATTGCCAATAAAGTTGCATCTGTTAATTTCTTTATTAATGGCATTCTATAGGAAAGTGAGAAGGGAATCATTGAGATTAAGAATGGTAGGGAAAGGGCGCCTGGGTGGCTCAGTCGTTAAGCGTCTGCCTTCGGCTCAGGTCATGATCCCAGGGTCCTGGGATCGAGTCCCACATCGGGCTCCCTGCTCTGCGGGAAGCCTGCTTCTCCCTCTCCCACTCCCCCTGCTTGTGTTCCTGCTCTCACTATGTCTCTTTCTGTCAAAAAAATAAATAAAATCTTTAAAAAAAAAAAAAAAAGAATGGTAGGGAAAGCATATGGAAAAAATGGAGTGGGGAGAAGGAAGAAAAAAATAGAAGGATGAAAGAACTGAATTCATTCAGGAATGGGAAATAAGGGGCAAGCTGTAACTGTAATGAAGTAGTAAGTGACAATATAAAAATAAGTTGTAGTTCATTCCATTAGCCATATTTTCTGAGTATCTGCTAAGCACTAAACAATGTTATGTAACTGCTTGTGATTTATCAGTTACTTGTAAATATTGAGTAGAATAAATATTCTTATAAAACAAATTTTAAAAACTACTCAAGGAAATCTTTGTCTACTGTTGTAACGTCATGTTTAGAAAATCTTTGTATTTTCTTATATTGTTTTAAAGTCATGTGAAATCAACCAGTGCTGGTTTAAAATTACATGCATTTTAAGTTTCATTGGAAGTTTGGGTCTTTTTCCTTACATATAGAAGAAACATCTATTTGAATAAAATTTGGGCTTTTCACACTTGATGATGATTCATACTTCTTACATTATTTCAGCTTTACTTTAATATTTCTTCCTGGCAGTAGTATATGGAATAATGTTGATATTTAAGTTGGCATGGATTGTAAGGGGCCAAGGCACAATTTCATTTCTTTATATCTATAGATTCTATAATTTTTGAGTGATGATATTGGAAGGAAATCCTATTTTAGTCTAGATGTTAAAACTCCATTAGTATCAACATTATTATTAACACTTTCTTTTTTTAAAATGATTTTACTTTTAAGTAATCTCTACACCCAACATGGGCCAGAACCCACAACCCCGAGATCAAGAATCACATGTTCCACCAAGTGAGCCAGTTAGGTGCCCCTAAGATTTTCTTTAAGATATTAATTTCTTCAAAATTGCTTAGGGGAAAAAAACTTCCATTATTTTTCACTGAAAGTTGAGTGCTCTTTGGCATTATTATGTTATTGGTACCAATTGTGCCAGTAAAAATCTACTAAATCCTTCGAGTTGTTGAGAACAGCTGGTAGGAATTCAAAATAGAATTGAATATAGAGCAAAATGCTGATCCAGCTGGTAGGAATGCAAGGTAGACTTGCAAAGACCATCCAATGAGGGGTCCCTGACTGGTGATTGGTCTCCAAGACCCCTAGCCTTTGATGCAACACCGGTGCCTTTCATGCTTATTTGGTGATTGCAAAGGCACAGACATAGGTTTCATGTTGATCTTTCTTCTGGCCTTGATGTCATATGTTATAGATGGTCAACATTTGAAACGGAGTCAGTTAGGTGGCAGTGCCACAAAGTGGGGAAGATTCAGGGTTTGAATCAAAATCAGACCACCTGAGTTCAAAGATGCCAATTTCCCAACTGATTAGTCCTTTAACCTAGGGGCAATTTATTTAAACTCTTGGTGCTTTATTGTGCTTATCTCCAAAGATAAGGCTATCACAAGGCTTCTTCTCACAAAAGAAAAACCTGAAGCTTTTTTAGGCTCAGTAAATTATTGTTTCTCCACCTTTTTTGCATGAAGGCACTTGAAGAAACAATAATCCTGAGTGACACACTAGGGTAAACAGACTAGGTTTCTGTGACCAGAACAGACTGTAGCAAGTGTTAAGTGTCCCAGGTCCCACCAAGCTGCCCTAAACTATTAAGCATTATGTCTGGAACCGACTCAAAGGACCCCAGTGCACATGGTTCTCTCCTGAGAAGTTTTACAGTAAATAAATGGCTCCGGTCAGCCAGCCTGCAAATGACAGTGCCAGGCAGATTCATTCAGACCTAAAAGTCTCTATGATTCTAGGGCCATCATATCTATTATAGCACAACATTTACCATTCATAGTCAGAGGTGAAACCACGCAAAGAATAATTCAGATTTTTGTCTTGATTATTTCACAATTTTGCTGTGATTTTTGGCAAATTATTTAAAGATGGTTCTTCATCTTTCTTGAAAAACACAAATAGTTCCCCTCACTTTATATGTTCCATGAACAAATGACATAGAAAGTGTAACAGAAGATAAAAGACTTAAGCAATGGAATATTGAGGACAATGATAATCACTAATAGGTAAGTTTTAGAAATCATGTTTTATAAGACTTCATAGTCTTATATGAAATATGAAATATTTCATATATGAAAATACATGTGATCTTTGATGTGTCCTTGATGTAACATCTCAACTTGATACTTTTATGAAACAAAGTTGTCAAATGTCACTTTCTTTTATGTTTTCTCCTTATAAAAATATGAAATAAGTCCCATTTCAGCTATTGAGCCAATCAGCATTAATGTATTTCATTTTACAGATGTTATTTATAATGTCCTTTGAAGATTATTTATCCTTAATTATGAAAATTGAATATAAATTTGCTTTCTAGTTTTTTCTTTAACAATAGTCTTAGTTATTTTTAATTATAAATGAGCTAAAAACAATGGTTTTTACAGTTTTAAGGCTCATAACTACTTTTCAAGAGCTTTATTCTTCAATGTCAAGAATGTTGTTTCCTAGAATAGTAATAATGTGAATGGGAAAAATAATATTTACATAGTCTTTGCCTTAAAATAGATTCTTTTCCCCAAACTTAACACATTTCAGGGTATATTGCCACACAATAACCTCAAGAACAATGATTATACCAAAATAGAATTGAATATAGAGCAAAATGCTGATCCAGATTTTGTGAGGACTTGGCATAAAAAGTATTCATTAAAGGTATACAGTTAAGAAAAATGTTTCTCAGAATCTGGTTAGCTAATTATCTGAATTTAAGGCTCCTGGTGAGCACAAAACAAATTCTGTTCTTCCACAATGGGTGCAAACCACAGGACTCTTGTATACCCTAAAATTGGCAACCTAGAAGGACTAGACCATATTTTTAGTAAGATGGTGGAGTGATGTTAATATATTTTCCCATATGCTTAAAATGCTGTTTCAGAAAACAAAAGAGTGCCTACTTACTCAAAATTTGCTTCAGAGAATAATTAAGGCTTAGGAATTAAAAAATGGAGTTACCTGGGTCCAGGATAGAATTGAGGATTTAGACACATCAGAGAATTAAATGTTTCCCTTAAGGAGACTGTTTATAGTGTGCACACATTCTGTGGAAAAATATGTTTCTAAATTCATACTTCCTTCCCATTTCCCCCTGTTCATTGTTATTTAGTGATGGGTCAGAAGAAAACACGCCTTTGATTGCTCCTAATTTTATAAATCTCTGAGTAGAAATGTCCTTCACTCTCCATACCTGCCTCCAAGCCTATCACGATACAGAAGAGGAATACGGGATAGCACTGGACAGGTAATGGGGCCTGATGGGGCCTGAAGACTTACTCTCTTATAGGCATTAGAACAAAGATTTGGTTCGTAGTCCCTCAATTTTTGTTGAGCTCAATTAAATCAGATATTCAAAGTCCTGAGTAGCCCTTTCCTCTGATATCAGAACGCTAATATCCATTGTTTTTTTTTTTTTTCTATTATAGTTAATTTTACGCATTTGTCTATAGATCTGAATTTTAAACTTTTTGGGTCAGGACACACAATTAACTTCTCCCCATGGTATCTAGAAGAGTGTTTCCACAAAGCAGATTCTCAGTAAAAATTCATTTAATTGAAGCACATTGATTTTTTTTTAATTTTTAGTATACTTTATTTCAATTTACATATGTCTTGGCTCTTATTCTCTAAAATTTGATAAATATCATGACTTACCCTGCACCTTTTTAAAGATCTTCAGCAATGTCAAAATAATGTTCAATCCTAATGCTAAAAATGAAAGTAAAAATCCATCTTGAAAATAGAAAGACATAATTCCTATAAGAGAAATTTACATTTTTTTTTAAATTTTATAGAGAGGGATTTACTTGGAACAGTCATGTTATAGAATTACTCAGTGATTTTATTGCTTAATTATACCTTTCTAAAGGAGGACATGATAGCAAACAACAACATAGAGGCATGGTTCATGAAATTAAATCCACAGATGTTTTCATGTATGTCAACAAGATGAGTTAAAAACAAACTAGACTGATTCTTAGCTATAGCCCTTCCATACTGACTTCTCTACTTCTAATTATTACAGAGGAGTCCAAAGGTAATAGGACAAGAATTAGAATAAAAATATGACTAAACAGTTTCCTCCCATTCTGAAGTAAAAGAGCGCTTCTTTCCGGTCTGAGGAGCAGAGCTGAGATGGGACTTTTGTGTCAATGATATGTGAAGGGAAATTTCTCAGGAGAAACGTGTGAGGAACGAGGGAAGAAGTGGATGAGACAAGGAACAACCTTGCCAGAGATGTGGGCTCCTGAAGGTCTCAAGTTGTTGGCTGCAGCCATAACCTGGGAGGGGGTGGTGATTCCAGAGAGGTCATCAGTGAATGAGGTGGGTTGGGGGCGGGGGGTTGGGTAACCAGCACTCACAGCAGCCGGGGGTAGGTCCGCCCAGTAAAGCGGACTGGAAAGGCGTCAAAAGCACCGAGAGCATCTAGATTGTAAGGAAAGAAGGTGAGCAGTTTCTGAAGTAAGAGGTAAAGATTTGGCTGGAGATTGTAAGAAGTCTGTAGAATTAAGAAGCTTGCTAGCAGCAGCACAGAATGTATATATTCATTGATTCATTAGGAAATTGATGTTTAAGTCAGATCTTGCCCTCTTCTGAAGATCAGTGTTAATTTAAGTATTATCTATAATGTGACAATTATTTCTCTGGCAACAAAAATAAAAGAGATCAGATGAAATACACCCAGATGTGGTTGGTTTATGCGGGTAGAGATAAACCTTGGTCTTGCCAAGGATTCCTCTTTAGGAACAAAGAAATAATAAAATTTAAAAGGACTTGGGTACCTAAGGCACACAGGTAAGGAATACTACTGGTGCACTGAGGTACAATGAAGGCTGGAGATGCTCAAAAGGAGTACTTTGAGGTAAAATGCCACAATTAGGTCAAGAATTTCAAGTGAAAGATGAATCTTTTAAGTCAGAAGCTATGTGTGTTTTTTACATATCCTAATATGTAGAATAGAAAAATAAAATTCTACTTAATATCAGCACTACTGCTACTCTCCATGTTTGTGATCCCAGAGGAAATTTGTTAGATTCACATATAACCTGAAAGAACTGTTTTGTCTTTAGCATGTGTGAGTGTTTTGAAGGGTGAAATATAAGGAGTTTCAAACATATTTATAAAAAAAAAAAATCCAAAAAGCAAAAAAAAATCTGTTTACTCCACATTAGATGTGGAAAAGAAAATTTAACATTTTATTAAGTGTATATAAAACAAACATGCCAATTTTATCAATGATTAAATACATGTATAATTTAACATTTGTGACATTTTAACGTGATGTTAGATTATTCTCTCTTTGCATTAATTTCCTGGTATGCCTGCAGATTGTTTAGAAATCCTACCAAATGGAAAATTAAATAGCTACTTTCAGCTAAATGATTTCAAAAGAAAAATGATAAAAATCATGTCAAATCATTTAGAGCATGAAATCACATACAATGTACACTGTTATAAAATGATTATGTGATGTTATGTGTGAACTCACTAAGTTAAGTCTCTATAGCTTACAAAAGGCTTAATGCAAACTTGAGAGGAGAAAAATGACATTAAAAAATATTTACTTATTTTTTCTTTCCTGGCTTATCTTAACTCCTAACTCTTAAAGGATGAAGCAAACAAGGATCTCAACTATATCAGAGCAACGAGATTCATTAGCAGTTTTTGCAAACTATGACTATTCACATAGATAATATATATATATATTCAATATATATTTTATATATTACTATTTTCTTTGTGTTATCTCCTTATTAATCTGAACTATGCCTTGGTCATCTTACTGTATTGTTGGGATGATAGTTGAGATGCAAGCCACTGTCACAAAGTGGAGAGGAGGTGCCACTGCTCTGGTCACTTGGAGCACCTGCAGGAAAAAAATCACAACACCCCACTGGTTAGAACACCAAAATATTCTAGACTGATGCATTCTACATTATATCTTTCCATATACTCAGTAATGTCAAGAAAATCAGGCAGTAAAATTAATTTTTATTTCACTTATATGAAAGCCAGAGTTTTGCAAGTAGGCTAAGTGACTAAAGTGGGACCTTGAAAGAGAACCATGTATTGATCTTTGAGTTCAGATATATTGCAAGGCTTTATTAATAAAAACATATAACCTTATAAAATTATTATTTCATTTCACTATCCAAAGTGACCTACACTTATGAACCATACTTATAATTGTGCAGAATTCGGTTTGTCTACAAAATTCTATTTATTGTTATGTTTCAACCTACTGACAAGTCATATTTTTAGATACCATAATTTTCCATGATGCAAAAAAAGTGTGTATGGGCTCTTTACAAATGCTCTTGGTATATGCTATAGTTAGAAATGACTTCATTCATGCTATGTAAATTGGTGAGACTGAAACTAAAAATCTTCATATCAGATTCTCATAAGAAACTTATTAATATCTATCTCTAAATATGAGTATTGTATGTCTTAAATAGATTTCACAATTCAGTAATTTTTACAGTTAGGATTAGAATACATATTTCTTGATTTTTGGTTAATTGCTTTTTTTGGAAAACGTTATGTATTTTGAAGGTGCTGATATTGATAAATATGCATTATTAACATAATTGACTCTCAATTTTTACTTGAGATATTATACTTAAAACATCAGAGGTCATAGGTAACACTCTTAAAATTAAAGTGTTGAAAAAAAAAGTGATTTTGTTCTCCTTTTTAATCACTCTAAAGTTTCATAGCTTTCCTGGTGTTAAGAAGGGGATCACAGGCTTTTCTACCAAACTAGCATGAATATAGTTTTTCACTTTTTTTTTCTTATAGTTTTTCACTTTTTAAATCTTAACAATTTCATACTTTGTTTTAGATAATTTTTTCTTCTGATATTTATCTGCATTTATCTCTTATGAGACAATATTTTAATATATAAACATATTACTTTAAAATGTATATACATTTTGAACAGAATAAAATGATATGTCAAGTTTTGTGACAGATCCAAAGCAGTCTTTTGAGTGAAATTCAAAGCTCTGTGAATTGTCTAAGATTGTTGAATCACAGACCTGTACCTCTGAAACAAATAATACATTATATGTTAAAATTAAAAAACGAAGAAGATAGCAGGAAGGGAAAAATGAAGGGGGGGGAATCGGAGGGGGAGACGAACCATGAGACTATGGACTCTGAGAAACAAACTGAGGGTTCTAGAGAGGAGGGGGGTGGGAGGATGAGTTAGCCTGGTGATGGGTATTAAAGAGGGCACGTATTGAATAGAGCACTGGGTGTTATACGCAAACAATGAATCATGGAACACTACATCAAAAACTAATGATGTAATGTATGGTGATTAACATAACATAATAAAATAAAATTTAAAAAAATTAAAAAAAGAAATTCAAAGATTTAAATGTATACATAAAAGAAAGGTACAAACACAATGATCTATAGTTTCATCTTAAGAAGTTAGAGATGAAAGAGCAAATTAAATCAAAGTAAAGAAGACAGAAAATAATAAAAAAGAAGTGGAAAATAGTAAGAATCTGAACAAAATAATAGACAAAATTAACCAAAACAAAAATGGGTTCTTTGGAAAGATTAATAAAGCTCATAGCAAAAATGATGTAGTAAAAGAGTGAGAAAATACAAGTTCTTAATATCAGGAATGAAGAAGGTGGTATTACTGCAAGCCAGCAAATATTAATAGAAATGATAAAAGGATATGATGAATAATTTCATGTAAATAAATTCATAACTTAGTTAAAATGGAAAAAAAAGTCTTGAAAAACATTTTACCAAAACTTATATAAGAAGAAAAAGTATCAGAAAAAGTCCTATAAGAATTCAAGAGATGAATTCATACAAAATAAAAATTATAATTCTAAGGTGTTGTTGCCTTTTGGTGAATTTATTAAATTATTTAAGAAAAATATATTACTGGGGCGCCCTGGGTGGCTCGGTTGGTTAAGCAACTGCCTTCGGCTCAGGTCATGATCCTGGAGTCCCGGGATCAAGTCCCACATCGGGCTCCCTACTCATCGGGCAGTCTGCTTCTCCCTCTGACCCTCCTCCTTCTCATGCTCTCTGTCTCTCATTCTCTCTCTCTCAGATAAATAAATAAAATCTTTAAAAAAAAAAAAAAGAAAAATATATTACTACTGGTAAGTAACATCTTTGTGGAAATAAAGGAGTTACCACTCCACAAGTTACATGAAGACATTAAAAACCCTGGTACCAAAATTGCACTAAAACTTTACAAAAATGTACATATGAATATCCCTCATGAACGCTTTTTTTTAAGTTTCTCTTATTTTTTTATATATTTATTTATCTGAGAGAGAGCGAAAGAGAGAGAGAGAGCACGAGCAGGGGGGAAGGGCGGAGGGAGAGGGAGAAGCAGACTGCCCACTGAGAAAGGAGCCTAATGTTCCCTAATCTTGAGCAGGACCCTGGGATCATGACCTGAGCAGAAGGCAGATGCTTAACTGACTGAGCCACCCAGGTGCCCCGCATATATCTATATTTTTAAGTCTTAATGTTTTAGCAAATTGAAACCAGCAATACATTAAAAAAAAAAAAAAACTTAACATTTCATGACCAGTGGTGTTTATCCTAGGAATTCAGGCTTAATTTGGCATTCAAAATAAATATTTAAAAATTCACCATATCAGCAGAATAAACAAAAATGATTAAAAATATAATATCTCAATGGTTGTAAAAAATATTCATGACAATTCAACATCAACTTATGTTAAAAAGAAAAAGAAAAATCCTCAGTAACCCAGGAATAAAAGAACATCAACCTAATAAAGGGCATGTGTGAGCAACTACAGCTAATGTAATACTTAATGGTAAAAGACTGGAAATTTCTCCTCTAATATCTTCAGCAAGAAAAAGATGTCTATTCTCAGTACTTTACATAACATTTTACTGGAAGTCCTAACCATTGCAATGGGCAAGAAAAAGGAATTTAAAAAATATAGATTGGAAAGAAAGAAGCAGAATTCATTATTTGCAAATAACATAACTGCAAGTAGAAAGTGTTAAAGAATATAACAAAAATCCTACAGAACTAATAGAAATTTAAGCCTATGATGCAGAATAAGTGTATGTATAAAAATAAACTGTACTTCTATGTATTAGCCACAATAACTGGACAATTAAATTTTTTAAAATACCATTTACAGTAGAATAAAAAATGCTTAGAAATAAATTTAATAAAAGATACACATGACTTTCCCACTGAAAACACTAAAATGTTGCTGAGAAAAATTAAAACATAAATAAATAGAAAGTTATATCATGTTCATGGATTGAAAGATTTAAAGTTGTTAATATGTTAATTCTCAAAATTATCTATAAATCCAACTTAGTCCCATTCAGAATCATAATTGGATTTTGTAGAAATTGACGTGCTATTTTTAAAATATACACAGTAGGGGCGCCTGGGTGGCTCAGTCGTTAAGCGTCTGCCTTCGGCTCAGGTCACGATCCCAGGGACCTGGGATCGAGCCCCACGTCGGGCTCCCTGCTCAGTGGGGAGCCTGCTTCTCCCTCTCCCTCTCCCCCTACTTGTGTTCCCTCTCTAGCTGTGTCTCTCTCTGTCAAATAAATAAAATCTTTAAAAAAAAATAAATAAATAAATAAAATAAAATAAAATAAAATAAAATATACACAGTAATGTAAAGGGTCTACAATAGGTAAATAATCTTGAAAAATTGCAAAATTGGAAAACCTATCCTTGGTGATCAACACTATAGTTATGGTGAAAAAAATAGACACAAAAATTAATGGAAATAAGAAAGTCATTTCTTGATTCTAAATTCCTAGTTCAGACACAAAAGTTAATTAATATAAGATGGATTCTAAACTTAAACATAAAACCCAATGTCATAAAGCTTCTAGGAAAAATGTTGGAGAATCTCCTTGCAACCTTGGAGTAGGCAAATATTTCTTACAGAAATATCTTCTAGAGAAGATATAGAAAACAATAACCATATGCAAAAGAAAAACAACAAAATAGTAAATTAGACTTTGTCAAAATTAAAAACTTCTGCAAACCTAAGACACTTTTGTAAAATATGTAGTTATGTATAGACTGAGAGAAAATATTTGTGATACATATAGCTGACAAAGATTATATACAGAATATTTTCTTAAACTCCTGCAGTACAATTATATAAAGACATACCAATAGAAAAATGGGCAAAACTTGAGCAGACACCTTACAAAATAATATATGCAAATCTCTAATAATAAATGCAAATGGTACATGATAAGGAGCTGATCATAATTAGTCTTCAGGGAAATGCAAATTATAACTATAATAAACTACCTCTGCACACTCAATAGAATATCTAAAAAAAAAAATCTTTGATCATAAAATATTGGGATAAGTGTAGAGCAACCAGAATTCTCATACATTGCTGGAGTGGAGAGTAAGAGGTTTTTAAATATATGTCCAATTTAGAAATATTTTTTGGCAATTAGTTAACAAGTTAATTATATATCTACCTGGTGACTTAGCAATTCCACTCCTAAGTACTTATGGTAGTGACATAAAATTGGAAGACTTTCAAAAGCCTTACACAAGAATGTTCATAATAGCTTTATTTATAGTGCCAAACTACAGGAAACAGCTCTGTTATCTATCAATAAGAGAATGATTAGCAAATTTCAGTATATTCATCTAATGGAATATTACACAGCAATGTAAATGAACAAACATCTGAAAATCACACAAGTGATTTTCATTATGAAAGAAGCCAGACATAGGGGCGCCTGGGTGGCTCGGATGGTTAAGCATCTGCCTTCGGCTCAGGTCATGATCCCAGGGTCCTGGGATCGAGTTCCACATCAGGCTCCTGGCTCAGCGGGGAGCCTGCTTCTCCCTCTGACCCTCTCCCCTCTCATGCTGTTTCTCTCTCGCTCGCTCTCCAAAAAATAAATAAATAAAATCTTTAAAAAAAAAAAAGAAAGAAGCCAGACATAAAAGAGTAAATACAATATAATTCCATTCTAAAAAAGTTCTAGAAGAAGCAAAAAGAAATATGATGCTAAGAAATTAAATCTGTGGGTGTTATTTATTGGGAAGAGGCACAGAAGGACCTTTCTGTGATTTAAAGGCATGTAGATTAAGCAAATGTGTGCATTGTCAGAACCAATCCAATTGTTCATTTAGGAGCTTTGCATTTCATTGCATGCAAATTATGCCGCAAAGATATACTCTTCTTTGATTTTTAGCAAAAATGTTAGATGATATTTTATTTCTTAATGTAGAAACTGATACAGAGATTTTTAAGTAACCCTTAGGAGTTTCCACATAGACTGGTGCTTCCTTCAATCTCCCTAGCCTCATCAGGACGACTTAAGTGTAAGTGCTTGTTAATTAAGTCCAGTAGCTAAATAACAGTATATAATTCTACAAGTTAGAGAAAATATATTAATCAAATATTATGAATGAAATATAATAGAGATACAAAATGTATGTAGTTGATATGATACTATTTTTACAATAAATGTCTCCAATTATAGGTTAGCAAATAACTGTAAATGTGAATACATTCTGAAACAAAAATAACATCTGCTCCCTTTGCATAAGCATTCATAGAATGCTTTGTGATATAAAAATATTTGTATTCAAGCAGAAATCCCAACTTTTAAAAAATTACCAATTACTGTCAGGAGATAATGGTTTAGAAAATAAATATGATGATGTGAGCATTTTACCTATACTTCATAAATGCTTACATGCACAATCTTCATTCAGTGGGAGTTTGAGGAAAGCAGGTGCTCTTTTTAAAAATGACACTGTTAGGGTCACTTCTTCTCCAGCGTTCCGAAGCACCTGAACCTAAAATAAAACCGAAGGAAAATGATACTTTATTGCTATGGGCACAAAGTATCTTATATGATTGCAAAACCTTGAAATGATTCGTTGTCTTTTCCACCCCTCTTTTTTCCGTAGTGGTCAGAAACATTTTATTCAAGATAGGGGGAATGAATTATGTAACATTGTAGGAATACAGCCATCATGTTCTTCCTCTTCCCGACATTTGGTGGTCCCCTGTTCACTCACAGTGTCATCATCTTCCATTCATATTTATAGAGGTCTCTTAGTATTTGGTGTGTATTAGGCAATATGAAAGATTATGACATCTACAGAAACATGTAGTGCTCAAGCCACTGTGTCATTAATTTAATAATATTTACTGAACCTCTATTATACACTACTTGGAGATATAAAAATAAATGACCCTGCAGATGCTGATGAATGAGTTAATTCACATTAAACAAAATTGGCCCAATTCAGTCAAGCACTTTTGCAACAAAATAAATAAATAAATAGGTATTATTTTCCTATTATATCATTGCATATTTTATTCTCCTTTCCCTGCAAACTTGGAATAATGGTGGAGACTGTTATCATCAACTCTCAACACTTTTCAAATTATAGAATAGGTCTAATTCTACCAGTTAAAATAATGTCAATTTCTTCAAAAATTGTATCAAAACAATTGTAAGAAATACTAGAAGAAGTACAGGAAGCTGAGGAGTTATCTATAACAAACATACGTAGAAAAGATATAGGCATATTTATAGTTTTGAAATCTCACATCAGCTAAGAGGAGAATTACGAATAATTAGTGAAGAGACAGTTATTAAACATGGGGATACAGCTTGTGACTAAACATCTAGAAAAAAATGCTCCACCTCCAGTAATTAGAGAATTGGCTATCAAAAGGATTTAGAATGACTTTGGGGCTGGAGAAGATGGATTGGCTTCATCTTCCCCTGCTCCTCTTCAGTAACTATAAACACTCAAAAACCTGCAAGATACAACTGAAATGCAAGTCAAACTCTGACAGGTAGAAAGAGAAAAGAAGAACTAGTTAGGAATCCCAGGACTGATGGAGCAGCACAGAGGAGGGGTGTTTTAGATGCTCCCACCCAACAGAGGGATTTCTACCCACTGGAGGATAAAGAGTCCCTTTGTCCACTTAGTGGCACAAGGGGGCCCAGCCTGAGAAATCTCCTTCCACCTCCTCAAACAGCATCAACAAGGAACAGTGGGAAATCAATTAGACCAAAGAAGCCAAACAGGCTCTAAAAAGTATATTGTCGATGGAACCACAGTCCACAAAATTAGGCTAGAACCTGTATGGTAAATAGAGTGAATTCCTGCTAAAAAGAAAAAAAAACAAAGTCTTACATAAGAACCACAGGCTCAACATAATAAGCAAGGTGGCTAAAATACAATAAAATAACACATCTCACTAAAAACCAGAAAAATCACAATTTGAATGAGAAAATATAGCTAACTCCAACTAGATGAATTACAAACTGGTATTATCTGATAAGGTTTTAAAGCCACCTTAATAAAAATGTCAGCAAGAAATTACAGTCTCTTGAATCAAATGAAAAATTACAAAATCTCAGCAAAGAAATGCAAATTGTGAAAAAGAACCAAATAGAACTATAGAACTAAAAACAGCATTAACATAAATTAAAAAAAAACATATTGGATTGGCTCAATAATACAGCGAAGATGACAGAAGTTAGAATCAGTAAACTTGAGCACAGAACAATAAAATTCACCCACTCACATGCAGGAAAAAATAATGTATTTCATCACATTAAAGGTAGAAAAAAAAGGTTTAAAAATGAAAAAAATATATAGTCATTTAAATAGATGCAAAGACGAATTTAATAAAATACATTTGATAAAAATTCATAGAAAACTGAGTATACAAAAGAGTATCTTCATATTAGAAAGAGGATATAGAAATATCTTTAAGAAACATCATCGTTAATGGTGATTTATTAAGACATTTCTCTCTCAGATCAGAAATGAGACAAAAATGTCTACTATCTCATTTTCCTTAATCTTTCTTCAGGTCTTATTGCAATAAGGCAAGAAAAGAGCTAATAAAATGCCCAAGAATTGAAAGAAGAAATGAAACTGTCATTATTCAGAGATAAGATAATTTTGAGCATAGAAAATCCTTGGGAATCTATAGACATTATTACATGAGACATTACCAGTTGAGTTACTAAGGGAGTTCAGCATGAAATAGTATAGATACAAAGCAATACACTGTTAGAAAGAAAACCATAGGCCCAAAATGGAGTCATATATGTTAGGTTATCACCAAATCAGAGCTTAATACCTAATCTAATTGCAATTTCAAACTCTCCCAAAAATACAGTCTTAAATAGACAGAAGTTTTCTGGTCAGCACCATGGAGGTAATCTGTCACATGGGCCTTCTCCAACCCCCAAAGGAAGATGAAGTAATCCATCTGCTAAGGCCTCTTGCCCTTCCTCCTAAAGGAAGGTGATCCTGCCTCAAACAATACTTTCTCTTTTTTTCTTTTCTTTCTTTCTTTTTTTTTTTTACTAAGTCTCCCTCCCCTTGTCTGCCTATAAAATCCTTCCATTTTATAGGCAGGAGCTCTTGGAGCTCCTTTCTACTTGCTAGATGGGATGCTGCCTGATTCATAAATGGCTTAATAAAGTGAATTAGATTTTTAAATTTACTTGTTTAAATTTTGTTTTTTAACAATACAAAGGTCAACTGATTTTGATTCAATATCAACAAACAAATATATCAATTTTTAAATAATGTCAGACTATGCTGTCATGGATCACTAAATGTAATACTATAAAGATATCAATTCCCTCCTACTTTTCTATAAATGCAAGACAATCCTTTTCAAATTCCCAATGTCTTTTTTTTTATTCAATTTTTGGCTTCGTATGAATTTATGAACTTGCCTTATGTTTTGCATTGACATTTAACACTGATATAATCATTATTATATAACTGTATTGAGAGTTCATTAGTGAAATATATGGGATGGTGGAACACAATAGGCCAATATTTATATTCTATAGTAAATGTATAACAAATAATTTCTATCATTAAATAATAAAGAACAGTATGAGCATCTTAAGGGTAAATATGAGAATAAACAGGTATAAGTTAAATATGGTTGCCTCAGAAATAAGAAACGGACAACTCATTTACATGTGTACTTCAATCTTAAAGTTTTATTCAAGTATAATTGAGAAAAATAAAAAAAATATTTTTATATAATATATAATAATTTAAAATCTCACCCTAGGGGATAACTTAGTTTTGTTTTTAATAAAAGGTCAATTGTGGTTATCTTTCTGGCCAATCACAAGTTCAAGTCCTTGACACACACACATGTCTTAATAAATGCAGGAATATTCATTTTTTCAGTGAACAGGATTGAGATAATGTGTTTTTAAATTTTTTCTCAGCTTTGCTACTATGCTTTGAATGCATATTTCATCAGCCTGATACTGTCAGGTTGAAAACTATAGGTTCTACATCATGAATAATGATGGATGTCATCTTCCTGCAAAATCAGAAATCTGTACCAATAAATCTGTACCAGTTGTCTTTTTCATTATCATTCACATTTTATGATGCAAATCAAAAGTACATTTTGATCTGATCATGGATTATCATGGCTATTCTATCATATTGCCTTGGGTGTGTATGTGAGCAAAGTGTGAGAGATAGGTAAAGTATGGCAATAATAAGAGGGAATAGGGGGAAGGAATTAAAATAGATATTTATAGGTTTATTATATTAAACCACGACAAACCTAACAACTCAGTTCATGAACTGAAGTTTTTGAGTTCCGCTCACCTGTTAGAAGGGAAACTTCATAAAATCATTTTGTCTTCTTCACTCTTTTCTCCTTCCCCTTGGAGGATGTTCTATTTAATATGACATATTAAATAGGAATTTATCCATCTGCCACTGCTATGGTATATGAAGTCAAGAATGTCCGTGCCTGGGAACTGTTATATATATATATATATATATTTTTTGAAGACTTTATTTTTATAGAGTAGTTTTAGGTTCACAGCAAAACTTTGGGGGAAAGCACAGAGATTTCCCATATGCTCCCTGCCTACCCATGTGCACTGCCTCCTGGTCATCAACATCCATCCTCCATCAGAAGGGTACATTTGTTACAAATGATGAACTGACATTGCATCATTATCACCCAGGGTCCATTGTCTACCTTAGGGTTCACTCTTGGTCTTGTAAATTCTCTGGATTTGGGGAAATATGTAATGATATGTATTCAGCACTATTGTATGATATAGAGTATTTTAACTGTCCTAAAAATCCTCTGTGGTCTGCCTAATCATCCCTGTCTCCTACCTCAACCTTGGGGGATTGTATACTGTAAGTACACATCAGGAAACACACACCCACATACACACACACACACACACACCCCCCACACACACATCTTCAGTGGCAAGAAGAGCAGTAAGAAGGTTTGTGAGGATCATAGTCACTAGCCTAGCATGATGTCAGAACAATCAAATAAGATTTAGATCTCCAGAGAGTAAGGTAAGCATTGCTGCTCACTGATGACAGTGATGGAAAACAGTTACCTAGAATTTCACATTAACATTTGACTCATCTCTCTTGACATATTGTTAAGTGCAGTAAATCATTTTCTTAAAGCCCTGACTCCTGGCTGAAAAGGAAATTAAACATGACTTTGAGGAATGGTTTTAAACAGGTTGCCTTACTGACAAAACAACTAAGCTAACACTAGATACAATCACATGCTTTGCTGCTCATGTTAACATAGTAATTACATGTCGACATGGAATAAACAAATCACTTTTTTATTATATATATTATTATGTAATCACTTTTTGTTTATATTAGTTGTGGGGAAAAACTTGACTTATTACTTGTATTATAGAATAAAAGATTGAGAGAAAACTGTAACTTAAAAGCTTTCCAAAATGGGGTTAATGGGTCCTCTGGCCCTGTGCACCTGCTTTCACATTCAGGTTTCAGGGGAATCTATGGAGTGGCAGATGAGAGAGTACACTACTCTTGCTATAGTGTGAATGCAGGTGAATACATTCATTCCTACAGATTACACCTGGGGTCAGTGGCTGCCAGTTTTCAGGGCAGGAGATAGAGCTTTTTTTAAGAGAGAAACATTTGACCAAAGAAGGAGTCTACAGTAGTCACAAGAACTGGTGCTATTGGGTTGGTAGTAAATCAAATGGAACAGCAGACATTATCCAAATGGAAAACAGGGTATAGAACTATATCTAGGAAGATCATTGGAAGTAGCAGGTGAACCAACTGTGAGAAACCAACTACAATTTAGAATTTGGAAGAAGCAATGCAAAAGAAGAAAGGGATCTGGGATGGTCTAAAACTGTCATTTCTCACCTTGTATTACTATGACCAGGGGATACCAAATAGTGCTGGAAGATCCAGGAATAGATGGACTAGGGCATAGAGATCAGAATTGTCATGGATAAAGCAGCTCCAGAAAGGTGATGCGACATTCCTGAGGATGCATTCACTCATTTTTTCATCTTTCCTGCATTTTAATTTATGAAAAACACTCCATATGTAAAGGAGTACAATAGGAGCCTTTCTACTGGCATTTCTAGTCCAAATTTTATGCTGCTTTAGAATGAAAAGTCGTAGCACAAATGTGTATCTGGTTATATGTTTAAAAAAGAACTACTAAAATTTTAATATTTCTGAATTGCTAAAGTTTCAACCTAAAATAGCGTTCAAGTATACAGTAATTTTTGAATTTTTGTAAATATTACAATCAAGAATGAAGTCTGAATGAATAATAAATTTAAGCTCTGATAATCAGGATGCAATAATAATATCAATGAATTTCAATATGCAAAAGAACAATTTACTTTAGTGATGCAAAAATGTTGAAACACTTGAGCAAATTTTCCTGGAATATTTAAAGCTATGACTAAAAATAATTCCATCACTTTCAAATACTCCATTAAAACAAGATTCTTTGTAACAAAAGTGGGTGAAAAGTCAAATGCTAGATGAATCCAACTTCAACATAACAAGCAGAATACATTGTTAGCTAGTTCCCATGGTTATATAAATGCTAGTATAGTATTTATTTTAATTCCAAGATGATTTCCTCAATAATTCAAGCAATATTTTACTTTGTTTTCTTATTGTTATATGGCCAATTGCCTAGTTTATGTTCTGCTAAGCAGGCTTAATTCAATTTTAAAATTCATGAAAGCTTTACTTCACAAAAGGCATCAGGAACAGATGGGTTCAAAACTAAGTTTTATCTAATTCTTAAAGAAGAAATTATTCCAGCATAAAATTATTGAACCCCCTCAATTCATGTCACTAAATCAAAGTAAAAGGAAAATTAATAATAAAGGCTGACATATGAAGAAAAGAAACAAAAGGCCACTGTTAATATAAATATAGTTGTAATAATTTAAATATACTATTCACATATAGAATCCTACAAGTGACAAATGAAATTGTACTATGACCAAATAGGTCTTATTTCAAAAGAGCAAGCCTGGATAAATATAAAGAAGTTATTATAAATGTAACTAATTTCATCAACAAGTTAAACATATGTAACCTATCTATTAATACATATTAGATAATAGATTAGAGAGAGAGAGAGAGAGAGAATTTTATCCTCTCCAATAGAATCTGAAAGGGCATTTGGTCAAATTGAGCTGTACTTTCTTATAAAAACTCTAAGAAAAATAGGAATGGAAGAATATTCGTGATATTTCTTGAATATGCCTGGCTGTTTCATGAGCCTAGCATAGTCTCTCCCTAAATATTTGCATGGCTAACATCCTTACCTCCTCTACTCTTAACTCAAAAATCATCCTAATGAGTCCTATCTTCATCAACCTATTTAAAATTATAGCTTTCCACATACCTCTGTCCTCATTTCCCTCTTCTGTCATTTTTCATACCTATTAACACATCCCTACTTACCCCATACTGTGCACTTGAACTTTTAATATATGACAGACTTTTTTTTAATCTAGTTTTAAAAGACTGGTTATAATAAATGGTACAAACACATCTGGCTATCTTTACAGAAGAAAATAAGATAGGACACGATTTTAAACAATATACTAACAATATGTCTTAATGAATTAAAGAGTTAAATGTAAATACTACTACCAAAATAATCTTGTAAGAAATTATATGTAGGATTCCATGTAAAATCTAGGGTGAAAAGAACATAAACCCTCAACTGCAAACCCAGAACTTAAAGTAGACAGCTATACTTGTAAAACTATATATAGATAGATAGCAATGTACATAATTGTAAATTTTGCAACAGTTTTTCCTGTTCATTACTTACTTTTTAATTTTTGTTAAATTTTATTTTATTATGTTATCTTAATCACCATACATTACAGCATTAGTTCTTGATGTAGTGTTCCATGATTCATTGTTTGCATATAACACCCAGTGCTCCATTCAATACATGCCCTCTTTAATACCCATCACCAAGCTAACCCATCCCCCCACCCCCCACCACTCTAGAACCCTCAGTTTGTTTCTCAGAGTCCATAGTCTCTCATGGTTCGACTCCCCTTCTGATTCCCCTCTTCATTTTTCCCTTCCTACTATCTTCTTCTTTTTTTAACATATAATGTATTATTTGTTTCAGAGGTACAGGTCTGTGATTCATCAGTCCTACACAATTCACGGCGCTCACCATAGCACATACACTCCCAATGTCTATCACCCAGCCACCCCATCCCTCCCACCCCCCACCACTCCAACAACCCTCAGTTTGATTCCTGAGATTAAGAATTCCTCATATCAGAGAGATCATATGATACATGTCTTTCTCTGATTGACTTATTTCACTCAGCATAATACCCTCCAGTTCCATCTACGTAGTGGCAAATGGCAAGATTTCATTCCTTTTGATGGCTGCATAATATTCCATTGTATATATATATATATATATATATATATACCACATCTTCTTTATCCATTCATTTGTCGAAGGACAGCTTGGCTCTTTCCATAGTTTGCCTATTGTGGACATTGTTGCTATAAACATCAGGGTGCATGTACCCCTTCAGATCCCTACATTTGTATCTTTGGGGTAGATACCCAATAGTGCAATTGCTGGGTCGTATGGTAGCTCTATTTTCAACTTCTTGAAGAACCCCCATACTGTTTTCCAGAGTGGCTACACCAGCTTGCATTCCCACCAACAGTGCAGGAGGGTTCTCCTTTCTCCGCATCCCTACCAACATCTGTCGTTTCCTGACTTGTTAATTTTAGCCATTCTGACTGGTGTGAGGTGGTATCTCATTGAGGTTTTGATTGGGATTTCCCTGATGCCGAGCGATGTGGAGCGCTTTTTCATGTGTGTGTTGGACATTTCGATGTCTTCTTTGGAAAACTGCCTGTTCATGTCTTCTGCCCATTTCTTGATTGGATCATTTGTTCTTTCGGTGTTTGAGTTTGATAAGTTCTTTATAGATTATGGATACTAGCCCTTTATTTGATATGTCATTTGCAAATATCTTCTCCCATTCTGTCGGTTGTCTTTTGGTTTTGTTGACTGTTTCTTTTGCTGTGCAAAAGCTTCTTATCTTGATGAAATCCCAGTAGTTCCTTTTTGCCCTTGCTTCCCTTGCCTTTGGTGATGTTTCTAGGAAGAAGTTGGTGCAGCTGAGGTCCAAGAGGTTGCTGCCTGTGTTCTCCTTTAGGATTTTGATGGACTCCTGTCTCACATTGAGGTCTTTCAACCATTTGGAGTCTATTTTTGTGTGTGGTGTAAGGAAATGGTCCAGTTTCATTCTTCTGCATGTGGCTGTTCAATTTTCCCAACACCGTTTGTTGAAGAGACTGTCTTTTTTCCACTGGACATTCTTTCCTGCTTTGTTGAAGATTAGCTGACCATAGAGTTGAGGGTCCATTTCTGGGCTCTCTATTGTGTTCCACTGATCTATGTGTCTGTTTTTGTGCCAATACCATACTGTCTTGATGATGACAGCTTTGTAATAGAACTTGAAGACAGGAATTGGGATGCCACCAGCTTTGCTTTTCTTTTTCAACATTCCTCTATTTGGGGTCTTTTCTGGTTCCATACAACGTTTAGGATTATTTGTTCCATTTCTTTGAAAAAGTGGATGGTATTTTGATGGGGATTGTATTAAATGTATAGATTGCTCTAGGTAGCATGGACATCTTCACAGTATTTGTTCTCCCAATCCATGAGCATGGAACATTTTTCCATATCTTTGTTTCTTCCTCAATTTTTTTCGTGAGTATTTTATAGTTTTCTGACTACAGATTCTTTGCCTCTTTGGTTAGATTTATTCTTAGGTATCTTATGGTTTGGGGTACAATTGTAAATGGGATCAACTTCTTAATTTCTCTTTCTTCAGTCTTGTTGTTGGTGTATAGGAATGCCACGGAATTTTGTATTAATTTTATATCCTGCCACTTTACTGATCTCCTGTATGAGTTCTAGAAGTTTTGGGGTGGAGTCTTTTGGGTTTTCCACAAAAAATTATCATATCAGCAAAGAGTAAGAGTTTGACTTCTTCTTCACTGATTTGGATGTCTTTTATTTCTTTTTGTTGTCTGATTGCTGTGGCTAGGACTTTTAGTACTATGTTGAATAGTTTGGAAGTTTTCCTTCCATTTCTATTTTTTTGGAACCGTTTCAGAAGAATAGGTATTAATTCTTCTTTAAATGTTTGGTAAAATTCCCCTGGGAAGCCATCTGGCCCTGGGCTTTTGTTTGTTGGGAGATTTTTGATGACTACTTCAATTTCCTTAGTGATTATAGGTCTGTTCAGGTATTCTATTTCTTCCTGGTTCAGTTTTGGTAGTTGATACATCTCTAGGAATGCATCCATTTTTTCCAGATTATCTAATTTGCTGCCATAGAGTTGCTCATAATATGTTCTTATAATTGTTTGTATTTCTTTGGTGTTGGTTGTGATCTCTCCTCTTTCATTCATGATTTTATTTATTTGGGTCATTTCTCTTTTCTTTTTGATAAGTCTGGACACAGGTTTATTAATATTACTAATTCTTTCAAAGAACTAGCTCCTACTTTCGTTGATCTGTTCTACTTTTCTTTCAGTTCTATTTCATTGATTTCTGCTCTGATCTTTATTATTTCTCTCCTCTTGCTGGGTTTAGACTTTATTTGCTGTTCTTTTTCCAGCTCCTTTAGGTGTAGGGTTAGGTTATGTATTTGAGACCTTTCTTGTTTCTTGAGAAAGGCTTGTATTGCTGTATAGTTTGCTCTTAGGACTGCCTTCGCTGTATCCCAAAGATTTTGAACAGTTGTGTTTTCATTTTCATTTGTTTACATAAAATTTTTAACTCTTCTTTAATTTCCTAGTTGGCCCATTCATTCTTTAGTAGGATGCTCTTTAGCCTCCATGTATTTGAGTTCTTTCCAACTTTCCTTTTGTGACTGAGTTCTACTTTCAAAACATTGTGGTCTGAAAATAGGCAGCGAATGATCCCAATCTTTTGGTACCATTTGAGACCTGATTTGTGACCTAGGATGTGATCTATTCTGGAGAATGTTCCATGAGCACCAGAGAAGAATGTGTATTCTGTCGCTTTGGGATGATATGTTCTGAATATATCTGTGAAGTCCATTAGGTCCAGTGTGTCATTTAAAGTCTTTATTCCTTGTTGATCTTTTGCTTAGATGATATGTCCATTTCAGTGAGGGGGGTGTTAAAGTCCCCCACTATTACTGTATTGTTGTCAATGTGTTTCTTTGCTTTTGTTATTAATTGCCTTATATAATTGGCTGCTCCCATGTTAGGGGCATAAATATTTACAATTGTTAGGTCTTCTTGTTGGATAGATCCTTTAAGCAGGATATACTGTCCTTTCTCATCTCTTATTACAGTCTTTGGTTTAAAATCTAATTTATCTGATATAAGGATTGCCACCCCAGCTTTCTCTTGGTGTCCATTAGCATGGTAAATGGTTTTCCACCCCCTCACTTTCAATCTGGAGGTGTTTTTGGTTCTAAAATGAGTCTCTTGCAGACAGCATATCGGTGGGTCTTGTTTTTTTATCCAATCTGATAGCCTGCATCTTTTGATTGGGGCACTTAGCCCATTTACATTCAGGGTAACTATTGAAAGATATGAATTTAGTGCTAGGGTATTGCCTGTAAGGTGACTGTTACTGTATATTGTCTGTGTTCCTTTCTGGTCTATGTTACTTTTAGGGTCTCTCTTTGCTTAGAGGACCCCTTTCAAGATTTCTTGTAGGGTTGGTTTGGTGTTTGCAAATTCCTTTAGCTTTTGTTTGTCCTGGAAGCTTTTTATCTCTCCTTCTATTTTCAATGACAGCCTAGCTGCATATAGTATTCTTGGCTGCATATTTTTCTCATTTAGTGCTCTGAATATATCATGCCAGTCCTTTCTGGCCTGCCAGGTCTCTATGGATAGGTATGTTGTCAGTCTAATGTTTCTACCATTGTAGGTTACAGATCTCTTGTCCTGAACTGCTTTCAGGATTTTCTCTTTGTCTCTGAGACTCGTAAGTTTTACTATTAGATGTTGAGGTGTTGACCTATTTTTATGGATTTTGAGCGGGATTCTCTGTACCTCCTGGATTTTGATGCGTTTCCTTCCCCAAGTTAGGGAAGTTCTCTGCTATAATATCCTCCGATATACCTTCTGCCCCTCTCTCTTTCTTCTTCTTCTGGGGTCCCAATTATTCTAATATTGTTTCATCTTATGGTATCACTTATCTCTCGAATTCTGTCCTCGTAATCCAGTAGTTGTTTATCTCTCTTTTTCTCAGCTTCTTTATTTTCCATCATTTGGTCTTCTTTTTTTTTTTTTTTTTTTTTAAATTTTATTTTTTTTTTTATTTTTTTTTTAAAGATTTTATTTATTTATTTGAGAGAGAGAGAATGAGAGAGAACACATGAGAGGGGATAGGGTCAGAGGGCAAAGCAGACTCCCCGCTGAGCAGGGAGCCCGATGCGGGACTCGATCCAGGCACTCCAGGATCATGACCTGAGCCGAAGGCAGTCGCTTAACCAACTGAGCCACCCAGGCGCCCCCATCATTTGGTCTTCTATATCACTAATTCTCTCTTCTGCCTCTTTTATTCCAGAAGTTAGAGCCTCCATTTTTGATTGCACCTCATTAATAGCCTTTTTGATTTCATCTTGGTTAGATTTTAGTTCTTTTATTTCTCCAGAAAGGGTTTTTCTAGTATTTTCCATGCTTTTTTCAAACCCAGCTAGTATTTATAATCATCATTCTGAACTCTAGATCTGACATCTTACTAATGTCCATATTGATTAGGTCCCTGGCAGTTGGTACTGCCTCTTGTTCTTTTTTTTTTTTTTTCTTGAGGTAATTTTTTCCATCTTGTCATTTTGTCCAGAGGAGAATAGATGAATGAGAGAACAAAATGCTAACAGGGTAACAATGACCCCAGAAAAATATATGCTGAGCCAATCAGAAGAGATCTGAAACTGGGGGAAAAGAAAGGGAAAGAAAGAAAAAAGAAAAAGAAAAGAATATGATCAAATATGATCAGGCTGGTGAATAGATCAGTGCCACACACTAGATTTTGGGCATATTTTGGTCTGTTAGAAGAAACTGCCTCCCAAAATTTTAAAGAATGAAAAGCTTATATATGTACAAAAGTAAAGGTAAATATGATGAAGGGATGGAATATGAATTTAAAGATGAAAATTATAAAAGATTTTTTAAAAGGAATTGATAAGATAAGAGGTTGGTTGAAAAAAGAAAGAAGATAAATTTTAAGAAAAGGGGGGAGAGAATATGATCAGGCAGGAGACTAGAACAAAGCCATACACTAGAGATTTAGGGTATATTTTTGTCTGTTAGAAGAAATTGTATCCCAAAATTTTGAAGAGAGAACAACTTATATATACAATCCAAAAATAAGGTTAACTACTATGAAGGGATAGAATATGACACTAAAAATGAAAAATAAAAAGGATTTTTTAAAAAGGGATTGATAAGATGTTCATTGAAAAGGGGAAAAATAAAAAAAAAATAGAAAAAGAAAAAAAAAAAGGAAATTAAAAAATTAACTTTGAAAGCCTAAAGAATCATGGGATAAAAGCCATGAATTCTATGTGCAGTATTCCTCTAGCACTGGAGTTCTGCCATTTTCATTGATCGGTAAACTTGGTCTTGGCTGGCGGTTCTTGCTGATCTTCTGGTAGAGTGCCCTGTTGCTGCAGTTCTCAAATGTCTTTGCTGGAAGCAGAATTGCCCTGCCCTTGCTTGTGCCGGGCTAAGTAATCTGCTCGAGTTTCCTCTCTGTAGCTTTTGTTCCCTGCAAGCTTTCTGTACAGCTTTGGAGCATGAGTGAAAACAGCCTCCCAATCTCTGCCCCGGAGGAGTTGAGAACTCGGGACCCTACTCCTCAGGGTGCCCCTGGAGAAAAGCAGTCAATCACTCCCGTCTCCCCAGTCTCCATCCACACTCCGTGCTCACCCAGCCTGTGACCGAACGTTTCTATCTCTGGCACCCAACACTGTTTGGAGTTTCCAAACCCAGCAGATCCCTGTGGTGTGCTCCCATGCCACTCCTCCCAGGGGAGGAAGGAGAGTCTCCTCAAATCTGCCCCTTCTTTGGTCCCTGCTGGAAGAGCAGTGGCCCGACTGTGCCACGGATCACAGTTTATGGCAACCCCAAGACTACTCGGCTCTGTCTCTGCAGCTGGCTTCCCTGCTCTGATACCTGGGAGCTCTGCCACACTCAGGCACCCCTGGTCTTTCTGTGACCCTGAGTGTCCTGAGACCACACTGTTCCACGAGGGTTCCACCCCCTGCTTAGCCACTGGAGTGACATCCCTCAGCAGAGCCGACTTATAAAAGTTCTGATTTTGTGCTCTGCTGCTCTATCACTTGCCAGTAGCAGCTGATGGAGGCCCCCTCTCTGCCATCTACCTTCCCAAATATCACCTCAGATTCACTTCTCTGCACATCCTACCTTCCAGAAAGTGGTCGCTTTTCTGTTCAGAGAGTTGCTGCTATTCTTTTCTTGGATCTCCTGTTGAGTTTGTAGGTGTTCAGAATGGTTTGATCCCTATCCAGCTGAATTCCTGGGACCAGATGAAATTTAGGTCTCCTACTCCTCCACCATCTTGGCTTTCCTGTTCTTTAAATTCAGTTGAATTAGTTACTTCTTTCAAATACATATGAGGACAACTAGGGTTTTGTTTTTTGGGTTTTTTTTTTATTTTGTTTGTCTGCTTCTTTGTTTGCTTTGGTTGCAATTTCTGTAAGTAACTCCTGTATAGGGCCACTGTGAATTTAACCCTTGACACTCTTTTGGAAGATCTCAAAAGGAAACTTCAAAGGTTTATATATTTGTTAAGAGCAACAAATAGGGGAGAACAGTTTTCCAATTTATAATTTCATTCTTGTGCTGGACAAAAACACAAAGAATAATTAGCTTGAATATTGCTTCTCATTAGACTCAGAAGGAAAACTAGATTCATGGGCTAAGAGCTGGCTGCATGATAGCTGGGGCACCACCCATCCTGTCCTGAACATCACTGTCATTCCTCATTAACTGATACACACATCAATGGTTCTTTAAACACTACACTTTCAGAAATGACAATGCAACCTAATTCAACACTGTTAAAATATCCCAGCAATAATTGAATATGACAATATTGTTTCTACTGAATATCAGCCCACATTTCTGACCAATAAATTATTTTCATTTGTTAGTTTGTTTCTACTAAAAG
This sequence comes from Neomonachus schauinslandi, assembly GCF_002201575.2. Taxonomy (NCBI): domain Eukaryota; kingdom Metazoa; phylum Chordata; class Mammalia; order Carnivora; family Phocidae; genus Neomonachus; species Neomonachus schauinslandi. The sequence continues at coordinate 109,146,872 of NC_058406.1, read as the reverse complement.
TCTTAACATTCAGTTGTATGTTTAATAATCCACAGTTATGTAAATAAATAACATGTCATCATGTGTGCAGTTACATTACAGCCTTGGGTTTGTAAAATAAAGCCTGTGAAGTAAACAAAAGTTATTACCTTTTATTTTACAAATGAGAATTTGAAAACTTTGCAAAGTTAACTGAGTTGCTCAAATATATCAGCTAATATATGACAGACTGACAAGTAAAATTACATGTATGAGTTCTCCATTTTTTCACTGGACCTTTTTCCAAAGAGGTTAATGGCAAATCTTAGATAATTATTTAAAGAGCATACTTGACTCTCATAGTGATTTTAAGATGATCATACGACCTCTCAGTTTTCACATACCACTTATACCCAGAATCCAGTTACACTGCACCACCTCACTGCCCTAGTTCTGAGAAGGAGATAGAAGACACAGTCCCCTTGGGGACTAGGAGACAGGATAAAGCAAACAAACAAAAAAGGATAAAATGGAGAAAGTAGCTTCTCTCCAAATTGGTAAGACTGCATTTGTGTAAATTACTTACTTGTGCATATTTTCCTTTTGGGATTAATTAGTATAGAGTTTAAATCAATGCAAGACACATACAATCAAGTGTCTACCATATTCAAAACACCATATTTTATAATACAGAAACTGTAGTGTTGAAATGAGGTTAACAAAGCCCCTTAGTTCTACGGATGATCAAACTAGTGAGAAGACAAGTGTTCACAATAAATTAAAAGGGGGAAAGAAAAGGCTACAAGGAAGGTTTTTAAAAGTAAACATATATGTAAATTATTCAAACCCAAATCTACTTAGCATACTAGGCATCACAGGATTTTTTTTTCTAGCCACTCTGCTAATAATATGGGTATCATTGAAGTTTTGCACACTTCTCATTCCTTAGCATGACAAGAACAAACAAAAACAAGTTCAATGCTTGCCCTCACAATGCAAAGATCTTGGAAGTTTTGCCACTAGTTTTGCCACCAGTCAGACCTCAGAGATCATCACTGACTTCATCAAATGAGTAAAGGTTCAATTACCAAACCAAATGTAATCAACTGTTTACTGAGGCCCGAAAATACTTAAATCAGACCTTTATGTTTGAACAGCTCCCCACCTTCCTTCAATGATGGAAAGTGTATTTATAAAACACAGTGATTGCACGTTAATAAAGTACATTCAGTTCAGATCTTGAGGGAAAGGAAAGAAAAGACACTTTTTTACAGATGAAAATATTGTAACTTACTTCTTACAGAGGTTATAATATATTTGAGGCAGAATAGTGAGGTACAGAACATCTCCATATTTATCTAAGAAAGTCCAGAGTGTTTAAAACAAAATCTCATGAAGATCACAATATTTTATAATCATATTAGATTGAAATATCTAATGCACATATTTATTCTAAATTCACATTAAAGCCACAGCTACATGAATGTTTAGTTTGTAAATAGTGTTCCAGATTTAAGTCAAATTCTTGAAGGAAAATAGAAATCATAATGCTTTTTCTTATTTTTATAAATCTGCACAAAATTATCTCACACAGAATGATTGTTAAAATCTGAAAAACAAAGCTAAATGTTATCACACCCACATTAGATTTGCAGCTGCAGCATACAGTTGCTAAATATTTGTTTATGCATATTATCACAACATGTTTGCACAACATAGAACTAAGAAGTAAATATTTTACAACGTGCTTGTACTGTTTCCTGCCATACACTGTCATTTCAGTCTATTACATGAGTCATTTAAATATGTTATTCTAAATTTTAAATGCCATCCCCCTGTGATGCACACTGAGTGCTGTATAAACACTCTGATACCATTAGCAGCATTGTTGGGGCCACCAGAGTAAGCTGCACTGCATTTCCTTGGTAACTGAAGTTTGCACAGGGAGAAACACAGCTGTACTGCTATGGGAAACCAGTGGTTTCTTTGGGTGTCTGGTAATTTCAAATACTTGAAAATAGATGTGTATGCTTCAAACATAATATATTCAATAAGCAAGGAAAAATAATCTGCCTTATGTGTTGCTAAATGCACGAAGAAAAAATACATCCTTTCTATTACTTAACAGTTACTTCAAATTTCAGTCTTCAAAGAACTCTATCATGCACAGAAATGTTGGAGATACCACAATTGTAAAAGCCATTAAGACACCTATCAAATTGTACAGGGTGCATGTACTTCATGAGATGCATTTACTTTACGTGGGAGCTGAGCATGTCCCCATCTAACTTACATGGATATTGCTGAGAATATATAAGAATGATCTTTAGCAAAATTATAAACTTACTGCCTTTCTCTTTTGTCAACTCAAACTTCTCTCTAGTCTACTTTTCTACTTTGAACACTATTTCTTTTCCAACAGAATCGCTAAGGACACTCCTGCCACCTGGCACCTGAATGACAAGAACAAGGAAACAACACTGGGGAATCTCTTTGCATTCATGCACTCCGTGTCAGGCTCACACTTCATTCCCATTGCCTTTCCTCTCCAAACCACATGAGTCATGGTCTCAATCTTAAGGAACTGCCAGGAAAGGGGTAAACACATCAATGACAATTTGTAAACATAGTTTGGTGCCAGTATATTAGGCCCCTCAAATTCCTAAAACTGCATTTTGTCAGAGCCCATCTGGAGTCATTGTGTGGCCTCATAGAAATGGCTTAGTAACAAGGAATTTAAGCTTCATCTCTTTAAATGAACTGAAGTAAATTAATGCCAATTTCAGAACTCTATAGCTATTCATCTGAGACACAAAACTGAAATGGTTTATGTTCCATTAGAGATTTTAAGAAGAATTAATGTTCATTGAGGTTATGTGAGCTCACAAACAGCATTAGAGAAAACTACTGATTATAATTCTCACAGACATTTCCTTTGAAAAGCAGGTGGTACGTAGGTGAGAATAAGGGAAGCTGGGCTCCTTTCCCAGCAGGAGTATTAAAGACAGAAGACCCATATGTCTTTGATATTCCTTTATTCTCATTCCACCTGCTTTAGTTATATGTGAGGTCCTGAGTAGGATAAGGGTTTACGTTTGTCAGTAATAAGAGGAGGGAAAAAGCTGCTTTTACTTCCATATCTATTATTGCTCTGTCTCCATAGCAACCTGGGACAGCAATACCCCCAGACAGATCTGCTCCACAACTACAACCTAGTGAGAGGAAAGAGGAAGCATGGGAAAGGCATGTTGACAGATGGATTGGGGCAACAATTTGTCAGATCACTGGACTGGGAAATCGCTACAACACTGCTGACTCGGTTCCTATCTTAGCTTCATAAACTGGAGACTCAATAAATGTGTCTGTAACACGTGGCAAGCAGGGCTGAAAAATTCGGGACCAGCACTGATTCTATTCACCACTGGAACTGACCATCTCACTTTCATTACTGTGCAGAAAGCACAAAATGAATTAACAGCAACAAATATTGCATTGTAAAGGAAACCATTAGGAATAATAAAGTATGCCTTCTCTTTGATACTGCTTTGTGAAAGAAACTCAACAGGAATTCTTAGACATTTTCAAAACCAATCATCGAACTCTCTTTGATGTAAATAGGAGATATGTAACCTTATTCCAATTGTTGGTTAGAAAAAAATCTCAGAGAGATACTATGATTTCTTTCATGAAGTCCAGAGTAACAAAATGGAAAACAAAGTGCAGGCGTCTTATCCTTTATATTAATCTCAATGGCTTTTAACATAGAAAAAGAGTAAAGTTCTTGAATTTCATTTGATGTGGTCATAATTATTCGCTACCCAATAAGTATAATGTTTCACATTCCTTGAAAAATGAAGCATGAATAGTTATAGGACAAGAGTGTAAACATTTTCAAAATAAAGCACGTGTTATGAATTGTCTATCACTAGAGTCTGATAGTACCTTGTATTGATGTTGTATATAAAACCTTATGTTGTTTGTTGTATATAACACCATGTGTTATATGTTGTATGTAATACCTTGTGTTGCATATTATATATAATACCTTATACTGTATGTTGTATATAATACATTGAATTGTATGTTGTGTATAATACCTTATATTGTATGCCTTCAAACTACTACTGCTCTGTTCTGTGAGTGCTGTCATATTAAACTATAAACCATTTACAGGGAGAAACAGTTTCCAGTGTAATATTTTTTATCTAGGATATTTTTATTCTATGTGTATATTGGATTTTCAATACTTGTTTGTCAATAAAAATAATAGCAATTATAGTTTTGTGTCCATTCCTAGAGTTCCCAGAGCTGCTAATCTTTCAGGAAGAGACACAAATCTGAATTTTTAAGTGATCTCTAGATTTTCTTTTACATTTTTAATTGTAGTAAAATACACATAGAATTTAATGTGTTAACCATTTTTAAGTGTACAGTTTAGTAATATTAAACATACTTTACATTGCTGTGCAGCGAATCTCCAGATGGTTTTCATCTTGTAAAAGTGAAACTCTATGACCATTAAACAACACCCCATTTCCCCTCCTGGTCAGTCCTCCCTGGCAACCACCATTCTACTTTCGATGCCTGGGTTTTTGGTGTGATATCTAAGAAATCATTGCCAAATCCTATCTAAAGCTTTTCCCTTTTTTTCTACTAGGAGTTCTAGAGTTTTAGGTCTTACATTAAGGTATTTAATCCATTTTTATTTTTTAAAAGATTTTATTTATTTTGACAGAGAGAGTGTGTACAAAACAGGCAGAGCAGCAGAGGGGGAGGTAGAAGCAGGCTTCCCACTGAGCAGGGAGCCCGATGCGGGGCTCGATCCCAGGACCCTGGGATTATGACCTGAGCCGAAGGGAGATGCTTAAAGACTTAGCCACCCAGCCACCCAAGATGTTTAATCCATTTTTAGTTAATTTTTGTATATGGTGTAAGGGAAGGGTCCAACAGCATTTGTTGAAAAAACTGTCCTTACCTTATAGAATGATTGTGATATAGGTTTCAAAAATTATTTGACCATATATACGAAGGTTTATTTCTGGGCTCTCTATTCTATTCCATGAGTTTATATCTAGTTTATGCCAGTACCACATCATTTTGTTTAATGTAGGTTTGTAATAAGTTTTGAAAGTGTAAGACCTCCAATTTTGTTTTGGCTATTCAGAGTCTTTTGATGGATTTTTTCTATTTCTGCAAAAAAAAAAATGTCATTGGGATTTTGACAGGGATTGCATTGGACTTATAGATTGCTATAGACATCGTAACAAAATTAAATTTTTCAATTCATGATCGTGGAATGTTTTTCCACTTATTTGTTTCTTCTTTAATTTCTTTTGGCAACATTTTGCCATCTTTAGTGTACAAATCTTTGTCTCTCTTTTTAAAAATAATCTGTTTAAAGCTTATTATGGTGTGTTGATTGATTATAGATCAAGCAGATCAAGTGCTATATTTTTCTTATGGTCATCCATTGTCCAACACTAATTTTATTTATCTATTTTTAATGTTTTTATTTGATTATAGTTGACACACAATGTTACATTAGTTTTAAGTGTACAACATAGTGATTTAACTTCTCTATATATTATGCCATATTCACAAGTGTAGCAAGTGTAGTTACCTACTAACTGTCGCCAAAAATGTTATTACAGGGACGCCTGCATGGCTTAGTCAGTTAAGCGACTGCCTTCAGCTCAGGTCATGATCCCAAACTCCCGGGATTCAGTCCCTGCTCAGTGGGGAACCTGCTTCTCCCTCTGCTTGCTGCTCTCCCTGCTTGTCCTCCCTGTGTCTCTCTCTCCCTGACAAATAAACAAAATCTTTAAAAAAAAATTCTATTATAATATCATTGACTTTATTTCCTATGATGTGCCTTTGTTTTTTCCTAAATATTTTTTTTTCTTTTTGATGTTAATATAGATGGAATTATTTTTTTAATTTTTGTGTGGATTATTCACTTTAGTGTATAAAATGCAACTGATTTTTGTGTGTAGATTTGTATCCAGTTGCCTTGCTGTGTTTATTAGTTCTAACAGTTTTTAATGGAATCTTTAGGATTTTCTACATATAAAATTATGTCATCTGTGAAGAGAGATAATTTTATTTCACCTTTTCCAATTTGGATGTCTTTTTTTTTTTTTTGCCTAATTGCACTGGCTAAGACTTTCAGAGTACTATGTTGAGTAGAATGATGGAAGTAAGCTTTCTTATCTTAGTCCTCAACCTAGAGAAAAGGCTTTAAGCCTTTTGGTCTTTTATTACTAAGTGTGGTAATGCTGGGCTTTTTATATAAAGCCTTTGTTATGTAGAAGTAATGTACTTCTATTCCCAGTTTGTTGAGTGTTTTTTTTTTTTTGTTTTGTTTTGTTTTTTTAAGTCAGAAAAGGGTGTTGAATTCTGTCAAATGCTTTTTGTACATCAGTTGAAATAATCATTACTTTTTATCACTGAAAAGTATTCCATTTCATGGTTGTACTACAGTTTGTTTATCCATTCATATGTTGAAGGGCATGTTGATTGGCTCTAGTTTTAGTAATTATGAATAAAGCTTCACTGAAAATTCCTGTATATGTTTTTATGTGCACATAGTTTTCATTTTTCTTGGATAAACACCTATGAGTGTGGATGCTGGATTGTATAAGATAATATTTAGCTTTGTAACAAACTGTCAATTGTGATTTCATCATTTTACATTTTCACTGCAGTGAATGAGACTTCCTGTTGCTTCACAGCATCACCAGCATTTCATATTGTTGATTTTTGAATTGTGCTATTCTAATAGGTTTATAGTGGTATCTTGTTGTTAGCTATTTTGTTTCATTTGTTGTACACAATAGATGATAATTTTTTAAACACATAAAAAATAAGCATATTGGAAGGGTATCAGTTCACAGAATTGAAGCAATGGTACAGAAACGTGTTCTGGTAGGAAGGAACAAGGTGTCTCCACACGTATACATAAAATGTGATTTTAAAATGATGGTTTGAGGGGCGCCTGGGTGGCTCAGTCATTAAGCGTCTGCCTTTGGCTCAGTCATGATCCTAGGGTCCTGGGATCAAGCCCCGCATCAGACTCCCTGCTTGGCGGTGAGCCTGCTTCTCCCTCTCCCACTCCCCCTGCTTGTGTTCCTGCTCTCATCATCTCTCTCTCTGTCAAATAAATAAATAAAATATTTAAAAATAAATAAATAAAATAAAATGATGGTTTGATTAAGATGTTTCTACCGGGGCTGACATGAAGAAATTTACTCTATTGTACTGGAGTCTTGACCATACTTCAATCACAAAACATAGTCTCATAGTGATGATTTATTACATGTTTTAGAGTTAAAATTTCTCAGTAAGAATGTTAAGTTTGGTCAAAGGCAGTCCATTGGTTTACATTCTACTTTCCAGGGAATAGAGTGAGGGAACATATATTCCCTCTATTAATTTTTTGTTATTCTAGCCACAACTCTATTTTCCAATTGTCTTGAAATAGTACTCCTGTAGGGAAAGTTGGTGTGATGCTAGGCAACCCAAAACGGCAAATGATATCATCTATAAATGCAATAGGAGAGTCAAAATCAATGAGAGTCACTTATCAGGAAAGGTCTCTGATCAGGATAATTTTAGTCTGAGCTCTGAATGGCAAGAATGACCTACCATGGATATCAGAGGAGACAATTGCAGGCGAGATGACAAGGGCAAAGGCTCCAAGGTGAGTGTGAACCTGGTGTAGGAGAAACCAACAATATACAGCGGCATGTAAGGGCTGGCACATGGTGGGCTAGCGGGAGGCTGGTACCAGATAAGTTTTGGAGAGGCAGGCATGTAGGTCATTAGGCACAGATAAAGAGTTTTCACTCATTCTACATGTTCTGGGAAACCACTGCACTTTTTCCAGCAAAGGTGATATGATGGTTGCTGTGTAGTGTGGGAAGTTGGTCATGGTGCGGGCAGGTACCTAATCTTTATCTCTATCTTTATCAATATAAAATCTTTACCTCCTTTAGTGAGAACTTTGACTCAAATTTGGGCCAATTACTCCTATGTATTTTAGTTTTACTTTCCTCATATGTCGAAATGATACAGTAATAACTTCTATCTACCTGAGATAATGGCATTGCCTGATGCATGGTTTGGTTCATACTATTATTAAATGCCTACTCAGTACTTGACATTGTAAAATAAATATTTTATTATTTCTATATGTTCTTTGTTGAAAATTTAGAAATTACAAAAATTCACAAAGTCTTAAATATAGTATCACAGATACTGAACACTTCAGTTAATCCGATATGTATATTCTTATGCAAGCTGCTTTTAAAACTTCAACTATATGTGTAATATATTTTATTTTTATTTTTTAAGTTTTTATTTAAATTCCAGTTAGTTAACATATGGTGTAGTATTAGGTTCAGGTGTACAATAGTATTTTTTAAATATTTTCCCATGTTAAAGAATCTATTTATAAACAGAATGTAGTTAACCTTGAGAAAGAGAAGAAATAGTAATATATATCCAATAAAAATAAAAGCCCAATTAATATACATTTCAAGTCCATCTATGGTTTATCCCACCTCTACAATATCTCTCTGAAAAAAATCCTAATGAACATAATGATTGTCTGAAATTTTGTTTTCTATTCTTCTTAGTAAACATTTCAGAAGCGAAAAATGGAAAAATTTAATAAATCTCTTTATTTTTGCCAGCCTCAGCTTAGACTCAGCAAAGAGACTTATACTAAAGACAAAATAACATTATATTGTGGGATAAGCTTGTAGCAAAACTAATACATATGTATATATATATACACACATATGAATATATATTATATATAGCATATATAAATGTATACAAATATATAATATATATCTCTATAGAAATATATTTATATTCATATGCATACATAAAATATATAGACTTTATATCTATAAAGTACATACATAAAATACATATTCATTTAAATATATAAAATGCATATTCATTTAAAATATATAATAGATAGATAAATATATATAAGATATATTTACAAATATATATATAATGAATGCATCAATAGATGAAAAATTTCTCAATTTATTTTTATTATAATTTCCTCACATTGTTTTATTAGTTATTTTCCGATCATTGAATAATCATAAGACAATAGAAACATTTGTGTAACATGGACCACTTCCCTAGGATTTACCTTTTTTTTTTTTTAAAGATTTTATTTATTTATTTGACAGAGAGAGAATGAGAGAGAGCACATGAGAGTGGGGAGGGTCAGAGGGAGAAGCAGACTCCCTGCCCAGCAGGGAGCCCAATGCGGGACTCGATCCAGGGACTCCAGGATCATGACCTGAGCCGAAGGCAGTCACTTAACCAACTGAGCCACCCAGGCGCCCTAGGATTTACCTTTTAAATCCCTAAAAACCATCAAAAATCATGCTGGCCAAATTCCAGTAAGAAGTCTTGCCAATTAGTGCTCCATAAGTTAACAGAAGATTGTATTTGCAGCATTTTTCTCACTTATTTTTCTTTAATTCAGAAAATCTGCTTGTGCTAAGTATTTGGTTACTTTTAAAAATTCAGAAAAAAACCCTGAAGAAAAGTTGTATATTAATGTTCATTAACTAGAAATGACCAACATTTACCTGTTTATACTACACTGATGTAAATACTACTAGAGTTCCTTAATAGATGTTAAAGTCATATAGCCATATGTCAATAGTTCACTCATTTTCTGAGTATTAGAGTACAGTATGGATGTACTACAGTTTAACCATCGCCATCAAAAAATATCTGAATGTTTCCAGTTTGGGGCAGTTAGTAATACATCTGCTATAAAACATTCATGCATGGCTTTTGTATAAACATAAGTCTTCATGCCCTGGATGAATCTCCAGAGATATCCACTGGGTGAAAAAACAACTTCCAAAAGGTTAGACTTTATGATCCCACTTATACAGCATTCCTGAAATGGCAAAATTATAAAAATGGAAAACAGATTAGTTGTTGCCAGGTGTTCAGTAGAGGGCAGGAGGGAAGTAGGAACAGCTATAACTGGATAAAATGAGGGTCCCTTTGGTGATGGGGATGTTCTCTATCTTTTCAATGTCCTGGTTGTGATGCTGTAGTATAGTTTTACAAAATGTTACCCTTAGAGGAAACTGAATAAAGTATACAAAGGATCTCTCTTTATTTCTTATTATAACTCATGTGAATCCACACTTATCTCATGATTAAAGGTTTTATTATATAATGTAACTTGGAATGCCTGGGTGGCTCAGTTGGTTAAGCATCTGCCTTCAGCTCAGGTCATGATCTCAGGGTCCTAGAATGGAGTCCCACATACAGCTCCTTGCTCAGAAGGGAGCCCTGCCTGCTGCTCCCCCTGCTTGTGTGCGCTCTCTCTCTCTCTGACAAACAAAAAAAATAAAATATTTTTTTAAAAAGGAGGCCCCTGGGTGGCTCAGTCAGTTAAGCACCTGCTTTCTGCTCAGTCATGACCTCAGGGTCCTGGGATCAAGTCTTGTATCCAGCTCCCTGATCCATAAGGAGTCTGCCTCTCCCTCTGCCCTTCCCCCTGCTCATGCTCTGTCTCTCTCTCTCTCTCTCAAATAAATAGAATCGTTAAAAATATAAAATAAAGTAAAAGGTAACTATAAGTATAGTTGTGATATATTTCCAGAACATAAGGTAGAGAGATGGCATAAATTCCTTGTGTAAAATATCTATTCTATTATCAATGAACAATAAAACAAAATTTCAGATGATGACTCCAGAGAAAGTCTGGAGATTAAAAATCTAAACTACATAGAAAGTTCTGAAAAAATAGGTAAAACTAAACAATATAGTGTAGGGATTTAATAAAAATCACCCAGGTAAGTGATCAATATAAAATTTAAGCTAGTGGTTTTATTGGAAGCCTATGCTTAAGATGGAGTGTGCAGTGGGGCTTCTGGATGGTAGACAAATTTTATTTCTTAGCATAGTAATAATTTAAAGGTATTTGTTTTATAATAATTTACTAAGCTATATATTTGTTTTATGTGGTTTTCTGTAATTTCCTTTTATTTTACCATGAAATTTATGTACAATTAAGTTACACCAAGTAAAAATTTAAAAAAAGCATTTAAATCATACTCAATGACTTCTATAAGTGCATTTTCATTTTTATCTAATATCATTATTGATAAATTATTTATAGACCACAAAATTCACATGTTTAAAGTATCCAACGCAGTGATTTTTAGTATATACATAGAATTGTGTAACTGTTACCACTATCTAACTGTAGAACATTTTTTATCAACCTAAAAACAAACCCTGTACCCATTAACATTCACTTCTCATCACCCCCTCTCCCTAGGCCTAAGCAATCACTAATCTATTTTCTGCCTGTATGGATTTGCCTTTCTGGATGTTTCATGTAAATGAGATAATACAATAATGTGGTCCTTTGTGAATAGCTTCTTTTACTTAGTGTGTTTTCAAGATTCATCCATACTGTATCCTGTATCAGTATTTTTATCCTTTTTATTGTCAAATAATTTTCCATTATGTGAATATACCACATTTTGTTCATCCATTCATCAGTTGATGTGTTTTTTCTGCTTTCTGGCTACTATGAATTATGCAGCTATGAGCATCTGTGTATAAGTGTGTGGATATATTATTTTCCTTGGGTACTTACTGTAGGATCTCAAATTGCAGAAAATCAAAGACAAAGAAGAAATCTTGAAATAAGCCAGAGAGTGAGGAAAACATCTTACCTAGAAATAAAAACTTTAACATATACACAAAAAAGGATGTCTTACATGAAGCTCTGAACTGGAAAAAAAACGTTGCATGAATTTTTTTTAGGGATTAGAAAAATAATATGCCAGAATCCAGATCAAGATAAGAAAAAAGTAATAGTAACAATGTATGGGGTTATTGAAAGGTATAGATAAGTAATATGAATGACAGTAATATATAAGAGATGAGAGGGATGAATTAGGAATATTCTGTAATAAAGTGCCTGAATTATGCATGAAACAGAATAGAGCTATTTGAAGATTAATTAATGCAGATTAATTAAAAAGGTATATTGGAGGAAGTAAAAATACAATTGGAGTGGAAAGGGGAAGAAACAGAATAAATGCTCAACAAATAGAACAGATTTATAAACATAGTAGATATTGATTCAGTTTTGTTTTGTTTTGTTTTGTTTTAAGATTTTATTTATTTATTTGAGACAGAGAGAATGAGAGAGAGAGAACACATGAGAGGGAATAGGGTCAGAGGACGAAGCAGACTCCCTGCCAAGCAGGGAGCCCGATGCAGGACTCGATCCAGGGACTCCAGGATCATGACCTGAGCTGAAGGCAGTTGCTTAACCAACTGAGCCACCCAGGCGCCCGATATTGATTCAGTTTTATCAATAATCATTTTATATTTGAATGGTCTAAATATTAAATATTAAATATTAAAAAAGAGATTGCCAAGAGGATATAAAATATCTAACTCTAAATACTACCCCAAAAAATTTAATATAAAGATATTGATAAGTTTAAGGGAAAGGCTTACAGAAAAATGTACCTTGCTAACACCAATTAAAGATAGCTGGAGGAGATATATGAATTACACACAAAGCCAACTTCAGAACTGAAATAATTTCTCCAGGTTAAAGAGGGGAATTGAATAATAATAAAGTGGTAGAATCTAAGAATATATAGTAATACTAAATAATCTAACAGGAGAATATCAAAATATGTGAGGTAAGTACGGATAGAATTGAAGGAGAAATAGATATGTCCATTATGATGGTTGTAGACTTCAACAGCACTCTTTGAAGAATAAATAGTTCAAGCAGGTAGCAATTCCACAATGGTATAGTTGAACAACACTATCATTCTAATTCATAAAATAGACTTTTCCAGAATATGTCATCCAAAAACAGTAAAATGTATATTCTTCCCAAGCTCACATGGAAAATTCATTAAGACAGACCACATTCTAGTTCAGAAAACAAAATTTAACACATTTAAAAGAAAATAAATCATACAAACTATGTCCCCAGGCAACAAAACTTTAAAGTGGAAATCACTAACAGAGAGAGATGGAAAATGCCCCAAATATTTGAAGATAAAACAGTACCTTTCTATATAACACATAGTCACAGAAAAAGCCTGAAGAGAAATTGAAAAATATTCTGAACTCAATAAAAATGAAATACAAATTTTCAAAATTTATGAAATGCAGTGAAAGGAATGCTTAGAGAGAAATTTATACCATTAAGTGCATATATTAATAAAGGAGATTTAAATCAGTGCTATAAGCTTCCTCTATAAGAAACTACAAAAAGTAGAGCAACAGAAGCCTAATATACAAAGAAAATAAATAATAAAAATGACAGAGGAAATCAATGAAATGGAAAACAAAGGCAATAGAGAAAAATCAATGAAATAAACGCATGTTCTTTGAAACATGAATGATGATTAAATAAATATGAACAATGATTAATAAAATTGATAAAACTAACCAGACTAACCAAGAAATAAGAAAGAAGATACAAATTACCAATATCAAAAATGAAAGAGGGGTCATCTCTATTGAACCCATGGACATTAAAACAAAAGGTTAATAATGGAATACTCTGAACAACTCTATGCCCACAATTTGATAACTTGGAAGATATGGATCAATTCTTTGAAAGACACAAATACTAAAACTCACACAAGGAAAAATAGGTTTTCTGAAATGGCCTGTATCTGTTAAAGAAATTGAACCAATACTAATAATATGACCAAAAAAAAAAAAAAGATAAAAAAGCTCCCAACACAGTTTTCCTGTTGAGTTCTACATATTTAATGAAGAAATGATAACAATCCTCCATAATCTTGTCTAGAATATAGAGGTGGGAGAAACATTTCCTAAGTCATTCTTTGATGTTAGCATTATCTTAAAAAATGATTTTAAGAAAATATTATAGAAAAAGAAAATTAAGACCGATATATCTCATTAACACAATGATCTCCAAAAAATTATTAGCACTTCAAACCCAACAATCTATACAATGAATTATATACCACACCAAACTGGGTTTATTCCAGGTAAGCAAGGAAGATTCAACATTTTTAATTCAATCAGTGTCATCCACCACATCAGAAGGCTAAAGAACAAAAATACTATGGTCATATCAATTGATGCAGATAAAGCATTTAAAAAAAAACCAACATATATCCATGATTAAAACTCCAGGCAAAGCAGGAATACAAGGAAACTTCCTCAACTTGATAAAGAGCATCTACAAAACCTCCACAGCTAACATCATATTTAATGGTTAGAAACTGGAATCCTTCCCATTGAGACCAGAAACAAGGCAAGGCTTCTTTTCTCCACAATGTCTATTCAAATAAAATTGAAAGTCTAAGCTAGTGCAATATGACAAAAAAAAGAAATAAAGGTTACATAGATTGAAGGAAGGAAACAAAGCCACCTTTATTCAAGAAATTATCTGTGTAGAAAATCTCAGAGAATCTACCAAAATCAACAGTAACAACAACCAATTCCTGAACCTAATAAAGAAATAAAACAATGGAGAAAAATGGACATTTAATATACAAAAGTGAATTTCTTTGTCAAATCTAACAATATATATATGTAGGATTTATATGTGCAAAACTACAAAACCCTAAAGATAGAATAAAAACAAAATAATTTATGTTCATGGATTATAAGATTCAATATTGTTTAGACTTTGATTTTCCTAAAGTGATCAATTTAATGTAGCCACCATCAAAATCCTAAAAGCTATTTTGTAGATATCTGGACTCAACAGATATATTTAGAATATTCCATCCTCACAGTAGAATACACATTCTTTTCAAGGGTGCATGGAACATTTTCCAGAATAAATTATATATTAAATGATAAAACAGGCTTCAACAAATACAAAAAGATTGAAATCATACTGTGCACCTTTTCTGACCACAATGCTAGGTCCTCAAAAAGTTAAAAATAGAACTACCCTATAATCTAGCAATTACACTACTAAGTATTTACCCAAAGAATACAAAAATACTATGTCACAGGGATACATGCATCCCGATGTTTATTGCAGCATTACTTACAACAGCCAAATTATGGAAACAGCCCAAGTGTCCATCGACTGATGAATGGATAAGGAAGATGTGGTACACACATGTGCGTGAGTGTAGACACACACACACACACACACACACACTGGAATATTACTCAGCCATGAAAATAATGAAATTTTGCCATTTGAAATGACATGGATGGAGCTAGGGAGTATTATGCTAAGAAAAATAAGTCAGTTAGAGAAAGACAAATACCTTATGATTTAACTCATATGTGGAATTTAAGAAATAAAACAAATGAGCAAAAGAAAAAAAAAAAGAAAGAAAGAGAAAGAGAGAGAGGCAAACCAAGAAATAGACTCTTAGCTATAGAGAACAAACTGATGGTTACCAGAGGGGAGGGGGGGCAGGGGGATGGGTTAATAGGTGATGGGAATTAAGGAGTGAACTTGTGATGACCACCGAGTGTTGTATGGAATTGTTGAATCACTATATTGTATACCTGAAACTAATATTACACTGTATGTTAACTCACTGGAATTTAAATACAAACAAAAAAATAAAGGTAATTCTAAAGTTTATAGGGATAAACAAGACTTTGAAGAGCCAACAAAATACTGAGGAAGAAGAACAAAGTTAGTGGGCATGCTCTTCCTGATTTCAAGAATTAAACTATAAAGCTGCAATAATCAAGGCAGCATGCTATTGGCAAAAGAACACACATATTGATTAACAGAAGAGAATAAAAAGACCAGAAATAGCCTCACACAAGTACGGTCAACTGATCAACAAAGGAGTAAAGACAATACAATGGAAATTCATAGTTTTTTGACAAATGTGCTGAAATAATCAAAATTCATATGCAAAAAATAATCCTTTTCATAAAGATTAATTCAAAATTAATCATAGAACTAAATGTAAAATTCAATATTATAAAATATTTAGAAGAAAGTAAAGGACATTACCCAATGATCTTGGGTTTGGTGCTAAGTTTTTAAATGCAACACCAAAAACACAATTCATGAGAGAAAAAAATTGATGCACTGAACTTTATTAAAAAGACAAACTTCTGAAAAATATACTTTTAAGAAAATGTAAAGGCAACTCAACCACAAACAGGAAGAAAATATTTTTAAAACATATATTTTAAAAAATACGTGATGATGTATCCAACATATACAAATAGCTATCTTCAATACATACCAAGAACTTAACTCTCAACAATAAGAAAACTTGCAACTCAATTAAATAGTGGGCAAACTGTACAAACAAACATATCATCAAAGAAAATACTAAGGCAAATAAGTCTATGAAAAAAGTGCTCAACATCATTTGTCATTAAGGAACTGTAAATTAAAATAATAATGAGATACTACTACACACCTGTTAAAATGGTTTATAACCAAAAAACTGACAATGCCAATTGGTGGTGAGAATATCAAACAATGGCAACTCTCCTTCATTACTCATGGATGTGCAAAATGTCACAACCTTTTTGGAAGACAGTTTGGCAGCTTCTTACAAACTAAGTATAGTCTTACTTTGTAATCAGCAATTATAGTCCTAAATTATTGTCAATTAATTTGAAAATTTATGTCCACACAAAAACCTGTATGCAAATATTTATAACAGCTTTATTCATAATCACCAAGAAATGGAAGCAAGCATGATGTTCTTCAGTAGGTGGATGGATAAGCAAACTGTAGTGCAGTTGTGTACTATTCCATTGTATGAACAATGGAATATTATTCAGTGCTTGAAAAGAAATGAACAATCAAGCCATGAAAAGACATGGATTATTCATAAATGCACATTGCTAAATGAAACAAACCTATCTGAAAAGGCTATATCCTCTGGGATTCCAATTATACAACTTTCTGGTAAAGGCAAAACTATACAGACAGTAAAATTGTCATTTCCAGATAATGCTGGCATATGCAGGAGTAGGAAAGGAATAGATGAAGAGGATTCTTCGGGAAAGTGAAACTATCCTATATGGTATCATAATGGTGATACATGATACTCTGCACTTGTCAAAACCCATAGAATTTACAGCCAAAAAGTGAGAGATCCTTAATGTGTACAAATCTTTTTAAAAAATCATTTAGGAGATTGGGGGATATTATGATGTAATACAGAACGTGACAAGAGAGTCTGATTGTATTATGAATGTTTGAAACAACCTCACTGAAGGGGTTGGGATAGTGGTACTGAGTTCTTTAACTTTGGAAATGAATAAAATCTATAAGACTGTAGGCAAAAAAACAAAACAAACAAAAAACAAAACAAAAACCTATACACAAACTCTACTCAAGTTAAAAAAGTTTTCCCATTGGGTAATGGGTTAACAATTCTTATACTGCTGTACATGTGTATTGGATTTGAACACTTAACCAAATGTATGGCAGATGATGTAGCCACCTGTTGGGAGGTTACAGATAAGCAAGAGAGGAGGCTAGAATGATCCATATTATAAAGGATTAGGTTGGAGGCAGCCATATAAACTCATTTTCAGCTTAATACAAATACATAATTATATAGAGAAATGTGTATGAATGCATTTGTGCATATGAACAAGTCTGTACCCACATGTATTTCCTTGTTCCATCAGCTGAGAGTATCTTGAAGGTACTTTACTCCAGCAGCAATGAGCACACTTAAGATTCAGATTTTGGTTTCTAATACATTCTCTAATAAAGGGAAGCAGGACCTCTAGGAGAAATGGCTATTTTTGGATTGGCAGGAAATATATAAGATGATCCTGAAACATATCTTAGCGCCAAAAAGGAAGAAATGCTAAAAAAAATTTATTTATTTTTAAAGATTTTATTTATTATTTGACAGAGAGAGAGAGACAGCAAGAGAGGGAACACAAGCAGTGGGAGTGGGAGAGGGAGAAGCAGGCTTCCCGCCGAGCAAGGAGCCCGATGCGGGACTTAATCCCAGGACCCTGAGATCATGACCTGAGCCGAAGGCAGACGCTTAACGACTGAGCCACCCAGGTGCCCCCTAAAAAATTTTTTTTTAAAAAAGGCTGAGGGGGGCGCCTGGGTGGCTCAGTCGTTAAGCATCTGCCTTCGGCTCAGGTCATGATCCCGGGGTCCTGGGATCGAGTCCCACATTGGGCTCCTTGCTCAGCACAGAGCCTGCCTCTCCCTCTGCCTGCCTGCCACTCCCCCTGCTTATGCTCTCTCTCTCTCTCACTCTCTCTGTGTCAAATAAATAAATAAAATCTTAAAAAAAAAAAAAGCCTGAGGGAGTATTTCAAAGCCACACTGAAACCAACTGAAAGAGCTCCCATGGGCCAATGCTAGATTCACTTGAGCAAAAAAAAAATAAATAAATAAAGTAGCATTGGCTTCTAATTCAAAATATAAAATAAATATCCACAAGTATATACTGATCTATCAATATGATTGAATAAACAAATAAACTAAGGTGTATAGACAAATCTCCTACATAGTGGAATTTCAAATATTGTAAGTAGCCAACCCATTGTTGTGGAGGTGAAGCATATTCTGCATTAAGTGTGGGCTCTGTATAGTATACTCCTTCCAAAGAACACAGTATGGAAAGAAAGCAAAAAAGTAACTTTATAGTGGAGAAACTTGACAAAATCTATCTTAGCAAGGTGATCAAAGTTAATATTAGTGTTAATAAAGTCATGTTAATGGTATGTACACTTTATATGATATGACAAGAATGCACTTTGCCTCTATGGTCTTCCTACCCAACACACATAAACCAGTCTAATCACAAGGAACAAATGAGAAAAAAACCCAATTGAGGTACATTCCACAAAATATCTCACCAGTATTCCTCAAAACTGGTAAGATTATCAAAGAAAGGAACCCTGGAAAATATTAGAGTCAAGGGGAGCCTAAGAAGACATACTACTAAATGCAATGTGTGTTCTGGAAGGGATCTGGGAACAGAAAAAAAAGGCATTAGGTAAAAACTAAGGAAATCTGAATAGAGTGTTATTCAGACATTCATCAATAACAATATATCAATATTGGTTTTATTAATCATCAGAAATGTATAGTAATCCAAGATATTAATAATAGGGAAAACTGGGTGTAGAGTATATTACAACACTCAATACTATCTTTACAATTTTCTGTCAATCTAAAACTGTTCTAACATAATCAGGTTTTTCAAAAAATCAAATATAAAAAAATAAAAAAATAAAAAAAATAAAATATGAAAAGAATAAAGTTTGGGGACTTGAATTTTTCAATTGCAAAACTTACTGCAAAGTTACAATAATCAATGGTGTGATGGCATAAGCATACACAGATTAATGGAACAAAATTAAGTATCTAGAAATAAGCTCTTAAATTTAGCATGATTCATTGTAACAAAAGTGCCAAAGCAAATGATCCTGGGCAGTTGGATACCCACATTATCTTATCTCACACCATATACAAAAATTTTAAAAAATTGATCATAGACTTAAGTGTAACAGTTAAGACTATAAAACCCTCAGAAGAAAACAAAGTGATAAATCTTCATATCCTTAGAATTATTAGATAAGACAGCAAAAGCTGTGATCATGTGATAAAGTTAAAATATCTATAGGGTGCCTGGGTGGCTCAGTTGGTTAAGCGACTGCCTTCGGCTCAGGTCATGATCCTGGAGTCCCTGGATCGAGTCCCGCATCAGGCTCCCTGCTCCTTGGGAGCCTGCTTCTCCCTCTGCCTCTCTCTCTGTCTCTCTGTCTCTCATGAATGAATAAATAAAATCTTAAAAAAAAAAAAAAAAGAGACAAGCCAAGACGGGAATAATATTTGCAAATTATATATTCGACCTGCACCCAGAATGTATAAAAAAACAAATTCTTTGAAATAGATAAATCAAGTAACCCAATTAATCAAGAATATAAAGGAATATCATAAGGACATAAAAAAGATGTTCAATATTCTTAGTAATTAAGGAAATGAAAACTAAAAACATAGTATTATGCTACTTCATAGCATATGTAGACATGCTTTCTTTTTCTTTTTCTTTTTTTTTGTTTGGCATTTTGTTTATATTTGAAAACATATACATAAAATCTAGATACATTTCTTGTGACATTCCTTAGATAATAGCTGATCCCTTTATTCCATGTATTTTCCTTCTGAAAATTCTATTGTTAGAATTCCTGAATGGAATATCTCTAATATTCTTTTCTTTCTTATTGCCTACTTGTTATTTTATTCCATTTTGACCATTGTCTCAACTTTCTTTTGTAATTCTTCTACATTCTATAATTTTTTTCAATATTGCTATCAAAGTTTAAATATCTTCTTTTTTTCTCCACATGTTCCTTTTATACATAAATGATGGTTTTTAAAACAATGTATATAAATAAGTCTCTGCAACATCTCTGAAAACATTATAGTACTGAGTCCTCCCACTTTTTTTCTTAACCATTGCATTGTCTCTTCCCTTCAATTTTTTTTTTTTTTCTCTGCTTTAGCTGTTGTCTTGATGTGGACAATTTTCTTCAAATATTGGTGATCCTTTCGTATCTGTAAATATTTAGGAGTGAGACACTGAAAAGCAAATTGACAGCTTTGGATAGAGGACACATGGTTTATCCACTACTGGGCTCTACTGTGGAGTTACTGGTGGAAACTCAGCCTGCACTGGAAGAGCCCAAATATATTATTTGTGGATTATTCCTTTTAGATCAATTTCACTATAAATGTCACCTACTCTCTTAGTGGTAAAAAACAAAACAAAACAAAAACAAAAAACCAAAGAACCAAAAACAGCTAGATGCCAGTGTTCTGAGAGTTAAAAGAAGGGAAAAGGCAGAGAAACTTGCTGTTAAGAATATCTATCTCATTTTAGGAGGAGAAGTAAGATGGTGGAGGAGTAGGAGACCTAAATTTCGTCTGGTCCCAGGAATTTAGCTAGATAGTTATCAAACCATTCTGAACACCTACAAACTCAACAGGAGATCAAAGAAAAGAATAGCATCAATTCTATAAACAGGAAAGCGACCACTTTCTGGAAGGTAAGACATGCAGAGAAGAGAATTGGAGGCGATATTCGGGAAGATAGACTGTGGGGGAGGGGGCCTCTGTCTGCCGCTTCTGGCAAGTGATAGAGCAGCGGAGCACAAAATTGGAACTTGTAGAAGTCTACTCTGCTGAGGGATGTTCCTCCAGTGTCTAAGCAGGTGGTGGAACCCTCACTGGGACAGTGTGGTCTCAGCACCCTCAGGGTCACAGAAAGACCAGGGATGCCTGAATGTGGCAAAACTCCCAGGTATCAGAGCAGGGAACCTGGCTGCAAAGACAGAGCCAGGAGAGGGCTCTCAGCTTGGGGTTGCCATAAACCGTGACTTGCAGCACAGTCAGGGCACTGCTTTTAGGGGAGGGACCCAACAAGGAGCAGATACGGGGCGACTCCCCTTGCTCCCCCAGGAGGAGTGGCATGGGAGTGCACCTCAGGAATCTGCTGGGTTTGGAGACTCCAAACAGGATCAGGTGCCAGAGATAGAAATTCTTGGTCACAGGCCAGGTGAGCACAGAGTGCAGCCAGAGACCAGGGAGATAGAAGTGATTGACTGCTTTTCTCTGGGGTCTCACTGAAAAGTGGGGCCCCGAGTTCTCAGCTCCTCTGGGGCAGAGATTGGGAGGCTGCCATTTTCACTCTCATCCTCTGAAGCTGTACAGAAAGCTGGCAAGGAATAAAAACTACCAAGAGCAAACATGAGCAAATTACTTAGCCCAGCCCCTGGCAAGGGTGGGGCAATTCTGCATCAGGCAAAGACATTTGAGAATCACTGCAACAGGCCCCTCCCCCAGAAGATCAGCAAGAACAGCCAGCCAAGACCAAGTTTACCAATCAATGAGAACAGCAGAACTCCAGCACAAAGGGAATACAGCACATAGAATTCATGGCTTTTTTCCCCATGATTCTTTAGTCTTTCAAAGTTATTTTTTTTAATTTTCTTTTTTTTTCTTTTTCTATTTTTTTTTAATTTTCTTTTTCCCTTTTTCAACCAACATCTTATTAATCCCTTTTTTAAAAATCTTTTTTATTTTTCATTTTTAGAGTCATATTCTATCCCCTCATTGTAGTTAACCTTATTTTTTGTATATATATAAGTTGTTCTCTCTTTAAAATTTTGGGATAGCTTCTTCTAATAGACCAAAATGTACCCTAAGTCTCTAGTGTATGGCTTTGTTCTAGTCTCCTAACTGATCATATTCTCTCCCCCCTTTTTTTAAACTTCTCTTCTTTCTTTTTTCAACCAACTTCTTATCAATTCCTTTTATAAAATCTTTTATAATTTTTATCTTTACAGGCATATTCCATCTCTTCATCATATTTACCCTTATCTTTGTACATATATAAGTTTTTCTTTCTTTAAAATTTTGAGAGACAGTTTCTTCTAACAGTCCAAATATGCCCAAAATCTAGTGTGTGACACTGATCTATTCACCAGCCGGATCATATTTGATCATATTTTTTTTCTTTTCTTTTCTTTTTCTTTTTTTTTTCTTTCCCTTTCTTTTCCCCCCAGTTTTGGATCTCTTCTGATTTGTTTAGTGTATATTTTTCTGGGGTCATTGTTACCCTGTTGGAATTTTGTTCTCTCATTCATCTATTCTCCCCTGGACAAAATGACAAGATGGAAAAACTCACCTCAAAAAAAAGAACAAGAGGCAGTACCGACTGCCAGGGACCTAAACAATATGGACATTAGTAAGATGTTGGAACTAGAGTTCAGAATGATGATTATAAAGATACAAGCTGGGCTTGAAAAAAGCATGGAAGATACTAGAGAAAGCCTTTCTGGAGAATTAAAATAACTAAAATCTAACCAAGTTGAAATCAAAAAGGCCATTAATGAGGTGCAATCAAAAATGGAGGCTCTAACTGCTAGGATATATGAGGCAGAAGACAGAATTAGTGATATAGAAGATCAAATGATGGAGAATAAAGAAGCTGAGAAAAAGAGAGATAAACAACTACCAGATCACGAGGGCAGAATTCGAGAGATAAGTGACACCATAAGATGAAACAATATTAGAATAATTGGGATCCCAGAAGAAGAAGAGAGAGAGAGGGGCAGAAGGTATACTGGAGCAAATTATAGCAGAGAACTTCCCTAATTTGGGGAAAGAAGCAGGCATCAAAATCCGGGAGGCACAGAGAACCCCCCTCAAAATCCATAAAAATAGGTCAACACCCCAACATCTAATAGTAAAACTTACGAGTCTCAGAGACAAAGAGAAAATCCTGAAAGCAGCTCAGGAGAAGAGATCTGCAACCTACAATGGTAAAAATATTAGATTGGCAACAGACGTATCCACAGAGACCTGGCAGGCCAGAAAGGACTGGCATGATATATTCAGAGCACTAAACGAGAAAAATATGCAGCCAAGAATACTATATGCAGCTAGGCTGTCATTGAAAATAGAAGGAGAGATAAAAAGCTTCCAGGACAAACAAAAGCTATAGGAATTTGCAAACAGGAAACCAGCCCTACAAGAAATACTGAAAGGGGTCCTGTAAGCAAAAGGAGAGTTTAAAAGTAACATAGAACAGAAAGGAACTCAGACAATATACAGTATCAGTCACCTTACAGGCAATACAATGGAACTAAATTATATCTTTCAATACTTACCCTGAAGGTAAATGGGCTAAATGCCCCAATCAAAAAAACACAGGGTATCAGATTGGATAAAAAAAACAAGACCCATTGATATGCTGCCTGCAAGAGACTCATTTTAGACCCAAAGACACATCCAGATAAAAAAGTGAGGGGGTGGAAGACTATTTACCATGCTAATGGAAACCGAAAGAAAGCTGGAGGGGCAGTCCTTATATCAGATAAATTAGATTTTAAACTAAAGGCTATAATAAGAGATGAGGAAGGACACTATATCCTATTTAAAGGGCCTATCCAACAAGAAGATCTAGCAATTGTAAATATCTATGCCCCTAACATGGGAGCAGCCAATTATATAAGCCAATCAATAACAAAATAAAAAAAACACAGCGACAACAAGACATAATAGTAGGGCCTTTAACACCCCCCCCCTCACTGAGATGGACAGATCATCTAAGCAAAAGATCAACAAGGCAATAAAGGCTTTAAATGACACACAATGGATCACATGGACTTGACAGATATATTCAGAACATTCCATCCCAAAGCAACAAAATACACATTCTTCTCTAGTACTCATGGAACATTCTCCAGAATAGATCACATCCTCGGTCACAAATCAGGTCTCAACTGGTACCAAAAGATTGGGATCATTCCCTGCATATTTTCAGACCACAATGCTTTGAAAGTAGAACTCAAACACAAGAGGAAAGGTGGAAAGAACTCAAATACATGGAGGCTAAAGAGCATCCTACTAAAGAATGAATGGGCCAACCAGGAAATTAAAGAAGGGTTAAAAAAATTCATGGAAAGAAATGAAAATGAAAACACAACTGTTCCAAATCTTTGGGATACAACAAAGGCAGTCCTAAGAGGAAAGTATATAGCAATACAAGCCTTTCTCAAGAAACAAGAAAGGTCTCAAGTACACAACCTAACCCTACACCTAAAGGGGCTGGAGAAAGAACAGCAAATTAAGCCTAAATCCAGCAAGAGAAGAGAAATAATAAAGATCAGAGCAGAAATCAATGAAATAGAAAACAAAAGAACAGTAGAACAGATCTATAAAACTAGGAGCCGGTTCTTTGAAAGAATAAAATTGATAAACCCCTGTCCAGACTTATCAAAAAGAAAAGAGAAATGACCCAAATAAATAAAATCATGAATGAAAGAGAAAGGCTCACAACCAACACCAAAGAAATACAAACAATTATCAGAACATACTATGAGCAACTATATGCCAGCAAATTAGATAATGTGGAAGAAATGGATGCACTCCTAGAGCTGTATCAACTACCAAAACTGAACCAGGAAGAAATAGAAAACCTGAACAAATCCATAACCACTAAGGAAATTGAAGCAGTAATCAAAAATCTCCCAACAAAGAAGAGCTCAGGGCTAGATGGCTTCCCAGGGGAATTCTACCAAACATTTAAAGAAGAATTAATACCTATTCTTCTGAAACTGTTCCAAAAAATAGAAATGGAAGGAAAACTTCCAAACTCATTTTGTGAGCCCAGAATTATCTTGATCCCAAATTCAGACAAAGACCCCATCAAAAAGGAAAATTACAGACCAATATCCCTGATGAACATGGATGCAAAAATTCTCACCAAAATACTAGCCAATAGGATCCAACAGTACATTAAAAGGATTATTCACCACGACCAAGTGGGATTTATCCCTGAGCTGCAAGGTTGGTTCAACATCCACAAATCAATCAATGTGATATAATACGTTAATAAAAGAAAGAACAAGAACCATATGATCCTCTCAGTAGATGCAGAAAAAGCATTTCAGAAAGTACAGCATCCTTTCTTGATGAAAACTCTTCAGAGTATAGGGATAGAGGGTACATACCTCAATATCATAAAAGCCATCTATGAAAAACCCACAGCAAATATCATTCTCAATGGGGAAAAACTGAGAGCTTTTCGCCTAAGGTCAGGAACATGGCAGGGATGTCCACTATCACCACTGCTATTCAACATAGTACTAGAAGTCCTAGCCACAGCAATCAGACAACAAAAAGAAATAAAAGGCACCTGAATCAGGAATGAAGTCAAAATCTCACTCTTTGCAGATGATATGATCCTTTATGTGGACAACCCAAAAGACTCCACCCCAAAACTTCTAGAACTCATACAGGAATTCAGGAACATGGAGGGATATAAAATCAATGCACAGAAATCAGTTGTATTTCTATACAGCAACAATAAGACAGAAGAAAGAGAAATCAAGGAATCAATCCCATTTACAATTGCACCCAAAACCATAAGATACCTAGGAATAAATCTAACCAAAGAGGCAAAGAATCTGTACTCAGAAAACTATAAAATACTCATGAAAGAAATTGAGGAAGACACAAAGAAATGGAAAAACGTTCCATGCTCATAGGTTGGAAGAACAAATATTGTGAAGGTGTCCATTCTACCTAGAGCAATCTACACATTCAATGCAATCCCCATCAAAATACCATCCACTTTTTTCAAAGAAACTGAATAAATAATCCTAACATGGGTATGGAACCAGAAAAGACCCCGCATAGCCAGAGGAATGTTGAAAAAGAAAAGCAAAGCTGGTGGCATCACAATTCCAGACTTCCAGCTCTATTACAAAGCTGTCATCATCAAGACAGTATGGTACTGGCACAAAAACAGACACACAGATCAATGGAACAGAATAGAGAGCCCAGAAATGGACCCTCAACTCTATGGTCATCTAATCTTCGACAAACCAGGAATGAATGTTCAATGGAAAAAAGACAGTCTCTTCAACAGTGTTGGGAAAATTGGACCGCCACATGCAGAATAATGAAACTGGGCCACTTCCTTACACCACACACAAAAATAGACTCAAAATGGTTGAAAGACCTAAATGTGAGACAGGAGTCCATCAAAATCCTAAAGGAGAACACAGGCAGCAACCTCTTCGACCTCAGCCGAAGCAACTTCTTCCTAGAAACATCGCCAAAGGCAAAGGAAGCAAGGGCAAAAAGGAACTATTGGGACTTCATCAAGATAAAAAGCTTTTGCACAGCAAAGGAAACAGTCAACTAAACTAAAAGACAACCAACAGAATGGGAGAAGATATTTGCAAATGACATATTAGATAAAGGGCTAGTACCCAAAATCTATAAAGAACTCATCAAACTCAACACCCAAAGAACAAGGAATCCAATCAAGAAATGGGCAGAAGACACGAACAGACATTTTTCCAAAGAAGACATCCAAATGGCCAACAGACACATGAAAAAGTGTTCAGTATTGCTTGGCATCAGGGAAATCCAAATCAAAACCTCAGTGAGATACCACCTCACACCAGTCAGAATGGCTAATATTAACAAGTCAGGAAATGACAAATGTTGGCAGGGATGCGGAGAAAGGGGAACCTTCCTACACTGTTGGTGGGAATGCAAGCTGGTGCAGCCACTCTGGAAAACAGTATGGAGGTTCGTCAAAAAGCTGAAAATAGAGCTATGCTATGACCCAGCAATTGCACTACTGGGTGTTTACCCCAAAGATACAAATGTAGTGATCTGAAGGGGTATATGCACCCCAATGTTAATAACAGTAATGTCCACAATAGCCAAACTATGGAAAGAGCCAAGATGTCCATCAACAGATGAATGGATAAAGAAGATGTGGTATATATATTATTTGTATATATATATATATATATATGCACATAGAATGGAATATTATGCAGCCATCAAAAAGAAAATCTTGCCATTTGCAACGACGTGGATGGAACTAGAGGGTATTGTGCTAAGCGAAATAAGTCAATCACAGAAAGACAAGTATTATATGATCTCACTGATATGAGGAATTCTTTTTTTTTTTTAAAGATTTTATTCATTTATTTGAGAGAGAATGAGATAGAGAGAGCATGAGAGTGGGGAGGGTCAGGGGGAGAAGCAGACTCCCTGCTGAGCAGGGAGCCCGATGCGGGACTCGATCCCGGGACTCCAGGATCATGACCTGAGCCGAAGGCAGTCGCTTAACCAACTGAGCCACCCAGGTGCCCAGATATGAGGAATTCTTAATCAGGAAACAAACTGAGGGTTGCTGGAGTGGTGGGGGGTGGGAGGGATGGTGTGCCTGGTTGATAGACATTGGGGCGGGTATCAGCTATGGTGAGTGCTGTGAATTGTGTAAGACTGATGAATCACAGACCTGTACCTCTGAAAGAAATAATACATCATATGTTTAAAAAAAAAAAAAAAAGAAGATAGTAGGAAGGAAAAAATGAACGGGGGGAAATCAGAGGGGGAGATGAACCATAAGAGACTATGAACTCTGAGAAACAAACCGAGGGTTTTAGAGGGGAGAGGGGTAGGGGGATTGGTTAGCCCAGTGATGAGCATTAAAGAGGGCATGTATTGAATGGAGCACTGGGTGTTATACGCAAACAATTAATCATGGAACACTACATCAAAAACTAATGATGTTATGTATGGTGACTAGCATAACATAATTTTTAAAAAAAGAATATTCATCTGATTTTATTGTAGTACAGAACCTCCCCTATGCCCTCTGCTGGGCCTGGAGCCAAATATTCAACTCCTATTTTTGGCTAGAACACCTGTTCACTCCGATTCCTATCTGGGTTTTGTGATGTGGATGTTTGCTAGACATCTGCTTTTGCTTCAGCTTTCTGAGACCTAGGACGGTTCCATTGACATGAAAATCTGCTTTCCATTTTCAAAAATTTACCCATGACTCTGTTTATTGTCATAAAACAGAGTTTCAGGAGGGGGAATAATTAAGAACATCTCCTTTAACTCCATATCTCTGCACTGACTTGCTTAACATTGCACATATACCATGGAGGAAGCTGGCTTTGTTTGTTCCAGCAGCTATAATGAAATACCACAGACTGGGTAACTTCCAAACACAAGAAACACTTCTTCCAGTCTGGAGGCTGGAAGATCAATATCAGTGTGCCAGCATGGTCAGGCGAGGGCCCTTTCGAGGGGTGTAGACTTCTTATATTTCACATGAGGGAGATGGGTAGATAGCTCTGTAAGGCCTCTTTTATAAGGTCACTAATCCCATTTGTGAGGGCTCCACACACATGACCTAATCACCTACCAATGTTATCACACTGGCATCAAAATTTCTACATATGAAATCTGGCGAGACACAACCATTCAGACCAAAGCAGATTTGTCTTTTGATAAATAATCCCAAAAGGGTCAAATGTGCTTTTTTGCATGCTATTTCAATATCCCAAACTAGGAACTGAAGGAAGTTTTTTAGTTGTTTATATACACAACATTGGAACTACTGAGTAAAGGCATGATGGTTTCTACAGCACAATTCCATAGCAGCTGTTTTAGGGCTCCCAGACCTTCTTAAATGTAAACACATGTATAATAGGATATCTTTCTGCCTTAAAATTACCCAAAGAGCCATTCCCTATCCAGGTGACCCTAGATATTTGGATCTTTAACCAGATCTTCGGTTTTTCCCTTTCTGATTCCTAGATCTCTGTTCCAGAGAATCATGTGTATTGCCCCAATTACCTCAGTAGTAGCTTGTAGCATCCTGAGATGTCTCAGAATGACTTCAAAACGTAGAACTCTGGAAGTTTCTTGGGAAGAACTACCCACATTGAAAGTGATAGATGTGTCTCATTTATTTTTTTAACCCCCATTAAATTGCAGAATTAAATTGCAGAATCTCAAATCATCTATCCCCTGATGAGTCTGTGTATCCATGTGTTTACCAATTAGTCTTTCCATTTGTCCAGTGCTCCATCTTTCTTTCTCTCTCTTCTCTAGTCACCTCTATTAAATTCTCTTAGTTATGGTAGATGCTGACAAGCATTACTGCTTCTGCTGGACAAGTGGCTGCTTCTACCAGGTACCACTTCCTTCACCACATAGTGGTAGTGAGTGTTCTGAGAGACATTTTCTTAGAGGCAGCAAGACATCATTCCTTGCACTCTGATATTTTAAAGGCATTTTCTCCAAAACTTTTCTTCATGGTTTTTTGTGTTGTTGTTTTATTTTGTTTTGTTTTTTTCCCTAATGAGCTCTCTCCTGGGACACAGACTGAATCCATAGGAATTGTGGGTGCCCAAAAGAAAAACTAATCTGAGTAATTATGACAGCTCTCAGTATCATTTCTCAATTTACATGATTTTTCTATACACCTGACTTATAAATGCCATGATTTGGGCATATATCCACTCAGGAAAGAGAACATGGAAAGGTGTGTTTTTTTTTTTCTTTTTTTTTTCAATTTTAATGGACTTTACTTTTTTAGAATGCTTTAAAGTTTACAGAAAAATTATGCAGAAAATTCCCTCCCCATCTTCTTTCACAGAGTATGCTTCATTATTAAGATCCTGCACCAGTCTACGAATTTGTTAACAGCTGATAAGCCCATATCAATACATTATTATTAACTAAGGCCCATAGTTAAATCCACTAGAGTTCACTATTTGCGCTACACAGTTCTAGTTTTAACAAAGTGTGTGTTCTTTTTTTTTTTTTAAAGATTTTATTTATTTATTTGACAGAGAGAGACACAGCGAGAGAGGGAACACAAGCAGGGGGAGTGGGAGAGGGAGAAGCAGGGTTTCCGCCAAGCGGAGAGCCTGACGCGGGGCTCGATCCCAGGACCCTGGGATCATGACCTGAGCCAAAGGCAGACGCCCAATGACTGAGCCACCCAGGTGACCCCAAAGTGTGTGTTCTTTTAAAATAAAATAATTGAACATTTTAGCTAAAAACGATACTAAGACTGGTTTCAAATAGTCCACCATTCAAACTCCACATTTCAAACAACAAAAATGAGAAAAGTGTCTGTAACACAATTTTTAAAAAGATTTTATTTATTTATATGAGTGACAAAGAGAGCAAGTAGGAATGGGGCAGGGGGAGAGAATAGAGGGAGAGGGAGAAGCAGGCTCCCCGCTGAGCAGGGAGCCCAACAGGGGTTTTGAACCCAGGATCCCGGGATCATGACCTGAGGCAAAGGCAGATGCCTAACCAACTGAGCCACCCAGGTGACCCTGTAACACATTTTTTAACTTAGATCTTCAAACTCCCATTCTCATACATTTTCTTCTCCTTGCTTTTCAGTTTAGTCATTTTAAAAATAAAATGTCAGTTTTGTGAAAATTTGGATAATCTATATAACACACAATGACCCTCATTCTAACCTGGAGAGTGGGAGTGACTGCAAAGAGTCTTTGCAGGAGGTAAGGAGGGAATATCAACGTGTTCATTTCTACCTCAAGTCACTTTGTTCCCCTAGTATGACATGGTCTCCTTGTGCCTGGTGCTATGTATTCTCCATGTCCATTCCTCTAGATAAAAATTGGCTGAGACCCCACTAAGTAATTGGTTTATCAGACTTGGTTTTGTCTCATTATTAAGAAAGCTGCAAAATTGGATCTTTGAGCTATGTTAGAGAGCAAATAAGGATTTGATGAGAATCAGTAGCTAAGAGTGAAGAGCATGCATTTAATTAAAGTGTGGCCTGTGCTATCTATATTCATACCTAATGAGGAGACAGACCTGTAGGCTTAGCAAAGAAGGAACTCCTAATAGTATTAATAAAAAGCTAAGTATGTAGGTAAGGCAAGTTCTGGGTATTTTATTTCTTTCCAAAATCAGACATAGCATAAAAAAATATTTTTCATATTTTTGTCTTTGCATTAAACATTTCTAAAATCAATGGGAAATATTAAAAGTGTGATTATTTCATATATTGCTTTCCTTGGTGATAGTTAATTTAAAGAAAAAGAGTTCACTATGGTTAGAATTCTTAAGGAAAGTATTAATTAGTTAGACCTCAAAACTTATTTCTAAACTGAGAACAAATTAAGAATTATTAGCAGTTAGGTAAAACATAATTTGTAACTCTGTGACATTTTAATCTTTTTTGCCAACATGTAAAATGATGTGTGTTCCCAAGTCACATCCTAAATATGTTCCTTGGTAACTCATAAGACCTCCTAAACTGTTCCAATAAATAAATTAATGCTTTATTTTCAAATGATAGGATATAACATTTTTAAAGTTATTTTCTGATTAATCTAAGTTAAGAAAAAACCATATTCTTTTTATTCCAATGGAAATTTTGAATTAAGTTAAGCATATCATAATAATTAAAATGCTATTAAACAACACTTTATATTAGTTTTCTCAAAATTTGTTTTTATTGCATGCATATATCATTTTAACTTACATAATTTGAGATACTCATTCTGCTCTTGTTAAGAATTACAGTTTTTTAGAGTTTGGTTTAAAAATAAAAATTCAGAACTAGATAGTTCTTTGCATTTCTAATTATCTAATGCTTTCTATCAGTAAAACCATGAAAACAAAAAACAAATGAATCTCTTTTTTAGAACCCATAAATCTCAAACATGAAACCAGAAATATTTTAGAAGGAAACTTCCGGAATCCTCTATCCATCCATTCTGCTTTGCCTAATGATGAGTTATCCTATTTTGAAAGTCTTATTAGATGGAAATTTCAATTATACTAATAGATTCTCATTTCCAACTATATTGATTGTAGACTCAAGATGCATTTTTTTCTGCTATAGCTAGATCTTATTTCCTTTTATTTCTAGTGAACATAAATAGATCACCACTGTTATATTTTGAGGACCATAAGTCAACATGGCCTTTCCTAATAATTTTTTGTACACTCTCTTAATTATTAAACTCTACAGAAATGATGTCCACATAGCAATAAAGTTAGAGACAAAGTTATTTGTATATTCTTTCTTGTTACAAAGGACTCCATCTTAGTGTATTCCGTATAGATGGTACTCAGATGTTGATATGTGATCAGTTTACCTGTTAATAAAATATAGATAGATAGATGATAGATGATAGGTAGATAGATAGATGATAGATGATAGATAGATAGATAGATAGATAGATAGATAGATAGATAGCAATCGACTT
This sequence comes from Neomonachus schauinslandi, assembly GCF_002201575.2. Lineage (NCBI taxonomy): Eukaryota > Metazoa > Chordata > Mammalia > Carnivora > Phocidae > Neomonachus > Neomonachus schauinslandi. Next base: position 109,114,310 of record NC_058406.1, on the reverse strand, counting down.
AATGTGTCCAGGGTTCAATGGTAAGGAAAAAAAAAATAGAATCAATCTTAACATCAACAGTGACAATAGATCTGCATTTCCTTGGGGGAAAAAAAAATTGGTACATTAGGGACTTTTGGTATCTTGGGAGTATAACTCATGGACTACAAAACACATTCTAACCAAAAATAAAGAGACACTTGTTATGATGAACAAGGAACCCTCATTTTCAAACAGCTCTGTCCCTGTAGGCATGGGTGCCCACTTCAATTTCAGCCTGCATTAGGACTCTCTCTGTATGGGAAGCTCTAAGAGGCCAGCATGGATCTCAACAAGACTGCCCAACACTGACACAGAAGTAACCACTGGGAATAAATAGGGAGAAGAGTGCCAACATGTGAAGCAATATTATTTGATGGCATAAAATAATGCCTAATTTTTCTTAATTGCCAGATTTGTGCAAGGAGTTTCATATACATTGCTCCCATTCAATCTTTATAAAGGTAATTATTAGTTTGTTTTTACAGATGCATCAGAGAGGGACAGAACAAGTAAGTTCATTTGCCTGAAATTACAATGTTAATAAGTGGTCCAGCTAGGACTTGTGGACAGTTGTTTGTGAGTGTGAAAGCCCTCTAAACTGGGTACCCTGCTACCTTCCCACCATGTCACATGCCAAGCAACACTTTCCTAATGAGGAAACTTCAAAAGCTTCTTTCCTTCAACAATCTTCTTCATGCTTTGCATGGTGTGGGTGCAGCCCGGAATTGACTTATTTTATGTCCACGCTAGTAACATGAGAAACAAACAGACACAAGTGCTTCAGTGATCTAATTCTAGGCGTTTGGCTAAATAATTCTTTAACAGTCTTATTGGGTGTCCACAACAGACACCGTGGGATTCCCTTTCTACATAGATTAAACCTTGTAACACCAACACAGAAGTTACGGCTATATTGCTGAAGGCATCCTAAGACTGAAGCTAATCAGGGACCAAATACAAAATTTCTAGCAATGTCAATAAGTAATATAGATGAATAAAAGGAAAGTTATATGCACTCACAACATACTGTCACACCTATTCAATTTGTTTCTGAGTTTGGAACTCTATGTGAATCACTGATTTGGAATACAGAATGTGGTACATCAGCATGCTATTCTAAACCATCTACATCCTCTGAACTTGTGCCTTTTTCTGCCTATTTAAGTCCATTCTTAAACATTTAAATAATATCTCAGTCCCACTGAGGTATAAGTCAGTCTATTTGCTTAGGTAATTAGCAATGAGGACAAAAGCATCCAATCACTGTTAGAAAATGAGTGGAACTTAAGAATATTAGTGCCTATATTTCAAAGCTGATAAGGTTAAGCCTCTCAAAAAAATAAGTGTACTGTGAAGAGCCACACATAATTTGTGAAACAATCCTAAATTCCTTTTCTTTGAAAAAGAATGAACAGCATTAGGAAGTGGCATTATTAGCACATTCCAATCTTTCATGCCGCACTAATCTGTCTAATCAAAGCTACAGCACAGCTCCTGTAAGCATGCTGCCTGCCTCAGAAGGGCGAATTGCAAACACGACTCCATCTAACAGCATGTGGTTTTAAAAGAGAATGCACTTGGTTTTGCTCCCTGTATAATGAGTTTAAAATCAATTCGTATCTTTGAGAGGAGACTGAAGTTAAAATATCTTTGCTTACATGGCTATATTTAACATTTGCATCTGTATCGGCAGGACAGAGTGCTCTGTGCTGTTCTCTCATTTGTCTCAAACCCGTTCAAAAACACTGCTTTTTCTGAACATATTTGTAGTAAATTCAAGACTCAAAACACATATTTTACAGGATGTTCACCACAGAGTGGCGATACAGTGGCCCCAGTAAGACTTTGGAGACCAAGATAAGAGATGAATACAAACTGGGTGAGTTATTCCAAGCATGCACAATTGAGAACCCTCCCGTGCATCACTGCTTGTGGAACGGTGATTTCTCAAAAACACTTGAGGTGCGTCGTTGAGGTTTGAAATACACAAACCCATCAGAATAGTTTTCTCTAAATAGCTTTTAACAGAGAAGCAATGCATTCAAACACAACCCTTGAACATAAACTTTTGAACTTAATTTCTCCTCTATCCCTTCCCATGTGAGCTGCTACAGAAATTCAGTGAAGGCTCTATGAATCTTATTTAATCAACCATGATGAATGTTTCCCAAATGCCTAACACCGTCTTATTCTTTTTGTATCATGTTTTATGTCTGTCCGCAACAGAAGCCCTTCAACCTTCCAGCTTCTCCCAAAGTGTGGTTTACAGGCCACCTATAATAGAACCACTTGGGCTGATTGTTAAAATCCTAATTCCTGGGCCCACCTACACTGACTGAATTAGAATATCTGAGGCTGGGGCTTCAGATCTGCATATTGACCAACATCCAAAAATAAATAAATAAATAAATAAAAACCACAGGACACAACAACACACACACAAAAATTGATGGCCATTCTGCCTAGTGCTAATTCAGTATGCCTTGAGATTAAACTTCTCTAAATTTTGTCTCTTTCTCTTTCTCTGTCTCTCCTGTTAATGTCTCTCTGTCTCTGTCTCTGTCTCTCTCTCTTTCACACACACACACACACACACACACAGTCTTTATATGCTCTTCCAATTGACTCTGCTACTGTGTAAGATTTTACAGACAAATTCTATTGCTTATAAGATTTTAAACATTTGCAAAGAGTTAGAGATGTAGTTCACCTAGAGATATACCTCATGGACATTGATTGGCTGAGATTAATAGAAAAACTGAAAAAACACATAACAAGCAATGCTCAAAGTATTTCTTTGAATTACATTTCATCCTGGGTAGTACTCACAGACCTGTGTCTAATATGAAACACACACACACACACACACCAATTAAGAGATCATCTGAAAATCTGATTAGCACACTGGACCAATGTCACATCTACGTAACGAATAAATTGAACTGTGTTTAGCAATGCAGTAGATCCTTATTTGCACATGGGGAAAATTATGATATTAAGAAAAAGTAAAGAAAACTCACCACTTCTTCATGTCTGCATTTTCTCACATTAATTCCATTTATCTGCAATGAAAAGAAAATTATGGTTTCTCTTGGCGTGCTGTGAATTGAATTTATGTTTTGATTGCAAGTAGAAAATAAGGGTAAAATGTGTACCTGTAGAATAGCATCTCCGATAAAAAGCAGTCCTGAAAGTTCCGCTGTGAAGGAAGAAGGGCAATTATTATGCATCAACTATTTTCTTCATACAGATGAAAGAGTTTTATAATTAAGTAAAATCAAAATTGATACAAGGAAAACATTAAATGTTTTATACAGATAACATCTTAAAAGATCCACAAATAATAGGAATGCAAAAACAATTGTATGGTTCTGCCCAAACATCGGAACACCTATTTCCATTTAATCCTATAATTTCAGACCTTACAGTTGCCCAAAACTGGTCACTCTTCTGGATGGATGACTAAATTTTCTCATGTACTTATAATATTAAGGTATCTATGAAAAAAATTTTATCTAGACATTCAATCCATCAACTATGGGGATCAACTCTGATTTTCTTTTTGAACATTAGATTATCTTACTGATTTCAGTCATTGAAACAGTTGCTTTACATCTTTGGTGTTCTCTAGATGAAATTTCATGACAGGCTGTTAAACTGCATATGAGAACTGAAAAAATATGTGTATCAGGAATTGCCTTATTTGATGGGACTTATTATCATTAAATTTGTCTGTGTGTTTGTTTAATGAAACAATTTAAAAGCTGTGTAGTCCCTAATTTATACACAGTCACATGTTCTCTTATCTTTCATCCTTGCTTTCCTATGAGTGAAACCCTCCCCTGGAGTAATAAAGTGATAGAGTCAGGAATCAGACTTGGCCACTTAACTCTCTCGTCATGGGGAACTTGGAGCTAGTCAATCACATACGAATTTATGGTTCCTTAATACGACCTATTCTTCAGTAAGGATGGCTTACAAAGGAATAGTTACTATGTAATTCTCTAAACACTTTACCTCTTTGCTCCTTGGAGATTTTTGAAATGACAACTGGAATATTATGTTCTGCTCCCCCCTGCAAGAGAAAATCACATACTGTGCTTTTTAATTGCAAGAAAATATGCAGCCTTTAATTAGGAAACTATACATGCTATGAATAATATGTTAATGGACACCAAATACCATATGAATAAACTTGTGGAATTTCTCTACTCAGCAGACACAGCTCCCAAAAAACTTATCCACCTATTTAGAATATACCATGACATCTAGTAATTAATAACAGTTGACTTCGAAAGCTTTTGTTTTTCAAATAAAAATTGGAAATGCCTTAAATAGGCATTCTCTTCAATGTGTAGCATGCTGCCCATTGTAGAAATTCTTATTTAATGTTCAAATACCAGATAATTATGTATTTCCATTAACTAACTAAGTTGTTCTATGCTGGTGACCAAGCACAGACCCCTTGGGATGCTAAGTGACTAGAGAGATCTTTACCTGCACAAAATGATACAAAAAATCAGAGTGTGCATATGCATGATGGGAAAGGGATCATCTGCATTTCTTTAATTAATATTAGATTCCTCCTTGTGTGAAAGCACATATGAAACAATTAACAGGACAAAATAAACTGACAAGAACACTGTAGTAATTCTTCAAATAATTGACCAAATGAGATATGAAATAATAAAAAAATAAGTGAGACTAATATGGAAGGAAACAAAATAAAGCCTGAAACAAGTGCATGAAAATTCTGTTTTGATAATACAGAGTTGAGAAGTTTGAAACCAACAGTTGAAAAATCAAATAAATGCATTAAAGAATAAAATGGGGCGCCTGGGTGGCTCAGTTAGTTGGTTAAGTGTCTGCTGTCAGCTCAGGTCATGATCCGGGGATCCTGGGATGGAGTCCCATGTGGGTCTCCCTGCTCAGCAGGGAGTCTGCTTGTCCCTCTGCCTCAGCCGCTCCCCTCATGCTCTTGCTCTCTCCCCCTCTCTTGCTCTCTCTCTCAAATAAAGAAATAAAATCATTAAAAAATTATTAAAAAACTAATAATAAAAAAGAATAAAATGTCAATTATAAAAGAAGTATAGCACTTTTAACATAGGATAGTTGAAAAGACAATCTAAAATTCCACTGGGTTTCTCTATCTTCAGAACACGTAAACTTCCTAAACCTTTTTTATTTAAGAATAAAAGTTATTTTAGAACTATATTTTTTCCAAGAATGTCAATTTTTAACACTGAATTGCCAATATATTTAAATATAAGATGGGCAATAGTTTTTGAGAAAAGTAGTGATAGTCAACATTTTCTTGGCAAGTAGTCCTTTTTACTTCTAGAATATTAAAGAAGAGGCATGATAAATAAAATATTGAAAACTGTCTTCCTCAGACTGAAATTCAAACCCACTGCTAACTCACTTTACTCAGTACTTCCTACCAACCAAATATTCACCCACCCACCCTCACTAGCTCTGTGAAGTCTCTGGCCTAAGCGACATGGCTCCTAATTCTGTTTTGCCTTTTGGTCAATATGCCCATAACAAGCACAAATTCTGTTTAAGATGACTTCTCATTTGATCAAAAGATATGATTTGTGACTGATAGTATAGTTGAAATGAGTGCTTATTTAGCACACAATAGACCCTGAATACAAGGTAGTTATTATCCTAATTAATCTATCAACCAAGATTTATGAATAAAATTACATGGTATTAAGGGTGGTAAATAAGCTTAGCACTAATCCACTCTAAGACCCTTAATATTTACTAGTTAGTGTTCCAAGTTTCCAATCCCCTTTTTCTGTTCTATTCTTTCTTTCCCATTATACTTACCAGCTTCCAACCTACAATTATCTTTATTTCTTATATTTATTATTCATTTTCATTCTTCTTCCCCCATCCACAACTAGAACGTAAGTTCCAAGAGGGCACTGAATTTTTTTGGTAGTTTGTTTCACACGTTGATGTAAACCCAGTGCATAGAATAATGTCTTTCTTTTGTATCTTTGAAATGTTTGTTGATGAATGAATGAATGAATAAATAAAGTCAAAAGCCTTTCCAAGCCTAAGATAGACCTATTCTTGTAAACATATTACAGAATGATTTTAAGTAGAAGCTAAGAATATACAATGAAATTAAATGCCCATGATTACAGTTAGTTTCTAGAGATACTTGGAAATTGGAAAGGATTTTAAGAATACATCTCCATTTCTTAGAAGAAAAAACTAGTTAACAGAGATGAATCATCCACCAATGAAGGTTTAGGTGGTATAAAAAGAAGAAACAAACTCATCCAGATATTTTATGGTTCAGATATTTTGGGGCAGAGAGTGACATTGTTTATGTCCCTCTTGTCTGTGTGGCTGTCATCAGAGTGTTTTTCTTCAGCTGTTTTTGTTTTTCACAGTTTTCTCTCCTTGCATTACTGAATCCAAAGATTTTCTTAGTGCTCAGATTTTTAATGCCAGGTACCATGGTAGGGTGGTGGGAAACCTCTCCCTGGGATCTATCTAGAGAAAAGACTTGAAATTGTAATTTCTGAGGGCCAGCTCAGTAACCCCATTCCTCCCTCAATTCCAGAGAGTTAGAACTATGTTTAAATGACAGGCTAAAACTAACCCCTATTTTGTCAACAGTTTTCTTTTTATGCAGACGTTAGGAGTTCTGAAAGAATTCTTCAATTAATTGCAGAAATTACTTTATTAATTAATTAGAGAGCAAATTTTTAGACAAAACTCAGGAGATAAAATTGGAACTTAAAATCACAGTACCTTAATTTATTGGATGAATTGTGAGAGCAGTCCAGTTCTATTAAAGTTAATAAGATTTAGCTCTGGACCTAAATGGGGAGATGTAAGGTTTTCCAGTCAGGAATTAAATAATGCAACTCATCCTGTTTAAAACAGGGGACAAGCTTCCTATTACACTTAGAATAAAACCCTCAATCATCAGCTGCCCCCTGTCTTATGGCCTCAGCCTGCCTTACTTACATCTTCATCCTTCATCACTCTGAGCACCAAAGGACATCATTATATAATATCCCCTTTGCCTAGATGCTTTTTTCTTTCACTCTTAACCTGGTAAACCCCCAACTCAAATTCAGAATATCAGCTGAAGGATCCCATTCATCAGTGTCTCCTTACTTGAAGCAATTCACTTCTGTAACACTGGATCCAGGCTATGATTTATATTATTTACATCACAATTTGATCAATATCTATTTTCCCACTGGATTACAAGGGGCATAAGGTCAAGACAGGTTTTCCTTTACTGGCTCTTCTCCTCAACCTACCCTTAGGCCAACCAGGGTGCAGGCTTGCGGTCCAGGTTTAGGGAATAAATGAATTAATTGAGCTCTGTTGTTCCAGTGTAAAATCAAAACTAGGGAAAATGAGGCAACATTCTACATTGCATCCCAGAAATTATTAAAGTATATACCATTCAATGCATAATTAAGTTTACAACCAGCTTTATAGGATCCAGGATATTAATTCCTATCTAAAGCATTTTGAGGAGGACTCTATACAAAGAATTTGCCAGTATAACTGAAATTCTACCAAATCAAACCCAGAATGTTCTTAGAGCATTGGAAACCTTGCCAGATAAATATTTTTAATTCAATATTTTCATTATTCCAGTTAATCAATCAATCATATTCTGGGCTCTAGGAGGAGAAAAAGAGACATAGACCCCACCATTATATACAAATTTAGAGCTAGGAAAATATTTGTAAACAGATAATAACAACACAATAATTAAGGTCAAGAGCCTAATGAACAAGTATGGGAGAAGCACCTAAAAGAATATGATCTGAAAGAAAATGGGAAAATATCCTTACCTATTTGAGTGCCATGCCTACCTCCTAATATCACTTAGTGTGAATTTGGCACAAATTAATGGTCTTTCCCACATACTATATTATTGCCTTCATATGAAAGTCCAAAGTAGGGAAATCTATAGAGATTGAAGATATAGTAGTAGTTGCTTAGAGCTGAGATAGGGAGACAGGGGGAGAAGGGGATGATAGCTCAAGGATATGGGGGAGACAAAAATGCACACATCTGTGAATATAATTAAAACCACTAACCTGTATACTTTAAGTGGTTAAGTTGTATGATAGGCAAATTATACCTCAATAAACTATTTAGTTTAAAAATGGTCTTTAAAATGAAAATTATCAGTGGTTTTAACTGATTCGTGGGGACTAATCCATAATCTTCAACCTATGCTTTATTACCTGCCTGGTATCCTCCTATTTCTATGGTGTTAAGGTATGTATCCATATTGTCTCTGGTAGAAACAGAAGAATCAGACTCAAGTAAAAAGAACAGAGAACAGAATGAGGAAAAATGTATGTAAATGTGGGTGTACTTATATCACCCACTAATAAATTAAAAGGAAGAAATTTATTTATTTTTTAAAATTTTATTTATTTATTTGACAGAGAAAGAGCACAAGCAGGGGCAGCTGCAGGCAGAGGGAGAGGGAGAAGCAGACTCCCGCTGAGCAAGGAGCCTGACGAAGGGCTCCATCCCAGGACCCCGGGATCATGACCTGAGCCGAAGGCAGGTGCCCCTAAAAGGCAGAAATTTATTATAGCTGCTATGAAGACATATATTTTTATTTGGTAAATTTGATACAATTAATACCAAGTACTTGATATTAAATTGTTTCCTTGATCCTGGACATATTGATCCATTTAGTTTAATTTTGAATAAACCAGAATGTAAATAATTTAGAGAGGAAACATTGCTTCTGTTCCCAAGTAGAGAGTTTAGAGAAAATTTAGTCTGGTTTCTACAGCTACAGAACATAGTTATTAACAGTAAGGACTATGTCATCTGCTTTGTGTGAGGTTTAGGCCCAGCTCTGCCAGGTACAACAATGGGTAAATTACTTAACCTCTTAATACTTAACCACATTATCTATAGAGGGATAACAATAGTTACCTTCTTTGCTGGATACTAAAGGCCAAATGAACCTGAATATAAAGTACGTAGTTCAGCATCTGGCACTTAAAGAACAGTTAATAAATACTTGCAATTATTGTTTATAAATGATAAGATTTTAATAATAATTATAATTTCATTCTTGATTGCTGCAAAGTTAAAGCTTTCATATAAAAATCACCTTTGATTGCAAGCATTTTCTTAATGGACATAGATAACATAGCCTTGTCTGTTGGAAAATAACTCCATAAAACCTTTTCTAGTAATAATAAACAAAACCCCCTTTCTCTAAAAAGTGATTTGTTAACTGACAATGGCCAGAGGTATGATTGAATAATATGCAAATATACAGTATTCTATTTTCAAAGAGATGGAAGATCAATAGGAGATAGTGGCTTGCTTTAAGGTGATTATCCATATGGTGATTCTCATAAGAATGAAGCAAAAATACAAGAATATTGGGTCCTATGTTGCAAAGCTTTGATGATTATTGGGGATAGGTGAGGGAGACCATTAAGATACTTTTGGAAATGGATAAGTTTCAGGTTAGTCCAGACAAAAGGGATGAGCACTTGAAAGAAAGATTCTACCAGAAGGCCAGAAGGCAGGCGTGATATGAGGGAAAGGGGGGCAGGAACTGAAGAGCTGGGAATAAAGGACAGAAAGGCCATAGGAATTTAGGAACTCTGGAAAACTAGACAAGGGCCCAAATCACAATGTCCTATAGGAACAATGAGAATATACACCAGCCAGCCTGATAAATCTGAGAGCTTCAAAGTGTGAAAATCAAAAACAAATGAAGACCAACCTTGAAAACTCTCTTAGCAGACAAATCCACTCCAGTCATACAAAGTTTCAGTTAGCTTATTTTGCAAGGCTAGCTTGACCCAAGCCATTTCTTGTTTATGCCTCTAGATATCATAAGTAAAACTTGAACTATTTCCCAAGGTTGGTATGAGGTAACCACTAACCAGTTCCCTATCATTTAAGAAAATTGTAATATTATAACCAATCCCTGTGAAGAATAAACAGTCACTGCCTTCCCACTATATAAGTTGCTCTATAACAATATACCCTGAGTCTCATTCCATGTTTTGGTTTGAGTGCTCTTGCTCTGCAAACTGTCTTTTTGGTGGGTGCACATAAACTTTTACTAATCACTACTTCAATGATTCATTGTTTTTACTTCTGCAATTTCTGAACTTTTTACAAAAAGAAGCAGTTTCAGTCCAAGAACAGAGAAGATTATGTGATTATAAGTGGAAAGTTTTGGCATCTTTTTGTTCAGTTTTTGGATAATGATCTTTTGGAAGTTTGAAAATGTAAATAAGAAGAACTTGACATTTGATTGAGTGACAAACAAAAACAAGGGTCCTCTGCCTGGAGAGTATTGGGGAACAAGAACATTGTAGATGGACAGGTAACATCAAGGCTTAAAGGACATTGGTAGCTTCAGGGACATCATACTGCCCACAGTCTATAGCCACTAGGGCACATTAATAAACAAAGCATTAGTGCCTCTCTGTGATGTTGCCCACCAGCTTTTGTAGCACTGACCACCACGTGGGAAAAATGAGGAGTTGCCACCATACACAATCGTGACAGAAGCAGGAAAAGCCCATGAGCCAAGATTTGTCAGGAGCACAGAGCATGGCCAATTGGCTTTGACTTGTGACAACACATGTTGGAGTGTTTTAGTGTTTTCTGACCAAAAAAGAGACATTTTTTTGCCCTTTAGTCAGGTTTTTGCAAATAATTTTTTAGAAGGTAAAATTGAAATAACATCACCATATGTTCTTAGTACAATGAAATTCAGGAGCACCTGTAGGAGTCTTCACTATATTGGTTAATGCCATTTTAATTGTCCGACATGCACTCTTCCTTCTGTTATCTCCAGTTGATATATTCCAGGTTTTAAGTCAATAATTCTCACTGCAAAATCTCCAGTGTGTGCCAGAAGTGATTACTTAACCGGACCAAATAAGGATAAGATATATTTTTATATATTTATGTGAATAATTATATTATCAGCTCAAATTGCTCCAGCAATAGGTACACTAACAAATAAATACATAAGAAAATAAGTAAATGGTCAACATTAAAATATTAATTCTGCATTTAGGTTAAAATGATTTCTTAAACTGTTCATTCTGTATATAGAGTATATATATAACATGAGATATATACACATATATATATATATATATATATATATATATGCCCACACAAACAGAATGAAAGATCATCTTTTTTTAAGATTTTATTTATTTGAGAGGGAGGGAGAGAGAGACAGAGAGAGTGAACAAGCAAGAGCACAAGAGCAGGGAGAAGGAGAAACAGACTCCCCACTGGCCAGGGTTCGGGGCTTGATCCCAGGACACTGGGATCATGACCTGAGCCAAAGGAAGACACCTAACCAACTGAGCCACCCATGTGCCCTGAAAGATAGTTTAAAAATAAAAAAGCAAGTGTCAGGGGTAAATATTAACAAAAACAAATTGGAAAAACCTAAAAGGAAACTTTTCAGAATGATTGGGTAATATTCTAAATAAAAATATTAATTTTAGTATCTATGGTTAGTGTGTCATAAGAATGGTAAAATAATTGCCTTTTTTTGTTAGAATTTTAATATATGGCACAGATCACAATTCAAATACTGCTTTTGTGGTCAATATTATGAATGGAAACTATACACTCATTTGATTTACAAAATTACTTATTTAGGTGTAAGAGTTTTGTTTGGATTGGAATAATGAAAATATTAAATGGATATAATTCATTTGGCAAAATTCTTGATGTTTTAAAAACTGTTTAGGTTAAAATTGTGCCATTTTAGTAAAAATAAATTACATTGTATTATTGGCTTTAAATTATAAATGGAAATAGAAAAAAATAGAAAAGAACATTTCCAGCCTGCCCAAAACTAATGTAGCTCCACCATCAGAAATAGAGTTGGAATGGCTGCATGGCTTAGTTGGTTAAGCATTAGACTCTTGGCTTTGGCTCAGGTCATGATCTCCCTATGGGTAGTAGGACAAGCCCATATTGGGCTCCCCAAGTCTGCTTCTCCTGTGCCCCTACCCCTTGCTCAAGCACACACATACACACACACACACTCTCTCTCTCGCTCTCTCACGCGCACGCGTTCTCTCAAATAAATAAATAAATCTTAAAAAAAAGAAGAAAGACAGAAAGAGAGTCAGGCCTGATAGGTGAAAATGCTTATCTCAAATGAAACCAGCTCTCACGAGTGGATTTTATTCACACTTAGCTTTTGTTCTCTCTCGTGGACTTTTTACTATCTTTAGTGGTACCTTTAAATCCTTCAAACAATCCCAATAAATATCACAGCAAAAACAAAAATCATTTCCACATCCTATAACTTGTTCTGCAAACCTTCCTGGTTTTAGCTGATGATAGATAAAGGACAGTTAAATATATATTTTAAAACTAACATTTTATGTAGTAATATTCTTATCACTTGACAACACAATGCTGTTCCACAGTGGTACATTTTTCTAAGTCATTTTCATAATGTCAACTAGAACTGATAGTCACCAAATTTAGAGTTCCACTTTCCAAGCATATATAAAATTCCATGAAATATATACCTGAGATGTATGATTTTCACCCTACATAGGCAAAATACCCAACCCAATTTTTAAGATAAAGTTAAATTTCATTTATCTATGCAGAGATGTAGATTTCTAAAGGGCATTTAAAGACATTGAACTAACCTTTATAATATTTATGTAATTTCTCATCCTTTTAAATTTTCTATTTGTTTCAGTGGTGACAAATTGCAGGTGTGGTACATCTTTACTAGTCAACCATATACAGGGAAAAAAAGGCCTTTAAAATTTAATAATAAATCGGGCGCCTGAGTGGCTCAGTTGGTTAAGCCACTGCCTTCGCTCAGGTCATGATCCTGGAGTCCGGGGATCGAGTCCCACGTTGGGCTCCCTGCTCAGCAGGGAGTCTGCTTCTCCCTGTGACCCTCCCCCCTCTCATGCTTTCTCTCTCTCACTCTCTCTTTCAAATAAATAAATAAAATCTTAAAAAAAAAAAAAAAGAAATGTTCGGGGTGCCTGGGCGACTCAGTTGGTTAAGTGTCAGCCTTCGCCTCAGGTCATGATCCTGGAGTCCCAGGATGGAGCCCCGCATTGGGCTCCCTGCTCAGCAGGGGGTCTGCTTCTCCCTCTGACGCTCCCCCCTCTCATGCTCTCTCTGTCTCTATCTCATTCTCTCTCTCAAATAAATAAAATCTTTAAAAAAAATTAATAATAAATGGAAGTGAACAGGTATGGTCATTTTTTAAATAAATCAGATGATAAAATTCTGTCTATCCTGTCTACTTGACATTGTGACATGAAAATTTGCTGGTTTCTTAAAAAAAGGAAAACTAACCAAAAGAAAAAGAGGAATAAAATCCAACTAATACTTAACTATTAAGAGTGTAAAACTTGGGGCGCCTGGGTGGCTGAGTTGGTTAAGCGACTGCCTTCGGCTCAGGTCATGATCCTGGAGTCCCGGGATCAAGTCTCGCATCCGGCTCCCTGCTCAGCGGGGAGTCTGCTTCTCCCTCTCACCCTCCCCCCTCTCATGCTCTCTTTCTCTATCTCATTCTCTCTCAAATAAATAAATAAAATCTTTAAAAAAAATGTAAAACTTATTCTTGCTCCATTCACTGAAGGGGCAGTATCTCCTACTCGGGCTGGTTAGAGGAAGATATGCACACAACAACACCATATCTGACGTGTTAGATGACACCAGAGAGAGAAAGTGAATGACCTATATTCAATACCAGGTAAAATTCCCAAGTACTTTTTCTAAGAGTATTTCTAAGTCAAAAGTTGACCAAGGTTTTGTGAGAACCTACCTAATTTACATCTCATTCCAAATATTGAACAGTTTGCTATAGCCATTCTTGTCTAATTAGTAATCAGCAAATAATCAAAATACACAGAAATGCAGGTATTATGGCATGGTCTTTAAGGATAGACTGAAAATACAGGCTACCTTTATGCTTAATCCAAATCCTCCTACAGTTTGTCTTCTAATGGTCACCGTTCTTTCCTGAAAGACAGGATTTTAAAAGAAGTTAGCATTTCTTAATACTATACTTACACACCACTTTCCTTCTCTGGATTCTGTTTTTGTTCCTTAAAAAAGAAATATTTTGTGACACCATACAGGCTCTAATTCTTGCAACAAATGGAGTATTTTGTAATTTTCAAATCGAAGGTTAATTTGTCTAGATAAAAGGGACTGTACTGTTATTAAAATTCTAAATTCCCCCAAAATAGGTTCCATTCAATGATTCTTTGGACATATTTTGGAATTCTAATTTTTATCTTCTCATTTTCTCATTTTCAGACTATATATTCTTGTTGTCTAAGAGATGACAAGTTTGGGTTACATAAAAATAACTCTATGTCAATGGTAAATATAATCTTTGTCAACCAAGGTCTTATCTCCATCAGTATCAAGTCATCTTGCTTGCGGAAATTTGAGAGCTGAGCTGGGAGGCTGCCATGTCCCAGCACATTAATGATTCATGTGTGTGTCTAGAATTGAAACTCTGGATAAACCAGGTTTAAAATGATTGCTTATTTGAAAAAAGAATGGACTTTACAACTAACTAATAATGACAATGGAATTATCAATTTTCAAGGCAGAGGAGAAGCATGTTGAAAGTTTGAAAGCTTTTATTTATAATCTTCTCCACTTACTTATAACTTTCTCATGTTTTTGAACCTCCCCCATCCATAATGGTTTGAGACCCCCTCCCCCTTCTCCTGCTATACTTGGGGTAGATGTTCGTCCCCACAGATGCCCAACTGATTTGACTATATTACCCACTCCCAAATACTGTTCTCTTTCTTATAGATTTTTTCCTTTACTCCCTGGTTTTAGAGGGGCTATGTGAAGCAAATTATATTATTTAAAAAGAACAAAGAGAAAACCTGGAAAACATGTGCTTCTGATGGCTCTTCCTAAATATTTTAAGATAGCATAAAACCTCATCATTTTGGCAGTTACAACATACCTTCATTTAGCCAAGGTTTTAGATTTCATAAACAAAAGCAAAAAAAAAAATAAATGCTTAAAGAACAAGATCACTATACCAGAAATTGAGGTATATTAACTGTTATTTATTTTGAATTAAAAAGTAAACTTTTATGGTTGGAGATTGGTGCAAATGAGTAGCACTTAATTATCTAAATTTTCTTCCTTTTTATCATATCCTAAGTAATTTGACCTATTTTAAAACTACAGATTTTACTCTTATAAAATCATCTAATTATGTTTTCAAGCCAACATTAAAATTACTTACACAAAGTAAGTTTATAGGTACTTTACAATTTATGCAAAGCAATATGAAATATAAAACACATTATTCATGTTAAATAATACCATAAAGTTTACTTTTTTATTTGTAAGCCAACTGTTATATCACTCCCCATTGGTGGAGGTACAAGTATGGGAAGATGCAGTACTTTAAAACTTATATTGCAAAATCTATGTATATAAGCATATCTTCATGTACAAAAGCAAAAAGGAAAGTAGGCACATGCATTATACACACAGAAAATCTAATTTAAAATAAATTAAATATTTATTGGAAATGTTCTTTTGTTGGACAAGATAAGAACAATCTGTTAAACTAATTAATCTTTGTTTACTTCTCATTAAAGGATTAATTAAAGCTGTACATTGCAAAAATGGAATTGAAATCAAAGAATCTTTCAATGACTCAAATATCCACAACTTAATATGATTGGAAAATTACTTAAGCCCTGTGAATCTCTTTTTCCAAATCTGTAAAATGGTGATAAATAATACATAGTAACAGCTTTGTTTTGAGGATTGATATTTGTGAAGGACCCTGGCATATAGTAGAAACTTAATGAATATTCTCTCTCTCTCTCTCTCTCTCACACACACACACACATACACACATCTGTTATTCTAGACAGAAATTCTTACTTAGTAGTCACTTAAATCTGATTAATATTTGTCCACTCTGTATTCCAATAGTTACATCACACAGTAACTCAAATACTGGAATTCTCAACTCAAGGATAGGCCAATTAAATGGTTATCTTTACTCATAAAACAGACTGGCAAACTGCTTTCACAGTACTGCCTATCAAACTGAACAGGTTCTTAGATGGTAGAGTTGTTTTCTTAATTCCATTTCTATAAGGAATAAATTCTTGATTTTCTCAAAGTAAAGAATTCAGTCTGTCAAAGAAAATATATTTTATTAATAAATGATATCAGCTAAAACATCTTGCATAGAAATCATTAGTCACAAAGACAACTTTGTGAATAAATTCTATTAGTTAATAGTGTATGCCAAGTGTATGCTGAAACACTGCTTTTCTCTGAAGGGACAGCAAGAATGACAGGGTGATCAAAGGTCCATGCAAAGCCTTTACTCCTTCTCTACAAGACTGCTTTCCAGTCTTTGGTGGAGAATATTTAGAATATGTTCCAAATCAAATACAAAGTTGCTGGTGCAGAGAGGAGTTGGAGAGACTAGAGAGTCAGCAGTAACTGCTGAAAATCTCAGAGGCAGCACTTATTTTAATGTATTTTAAATGCATGGGCACACATATGCACATGCAAACCCCAGCCAGCACCTCTACATGCTATTGCTTCATTAGTTTGCTTTTAAGAAAGTAAAGAGAAACAAGCAAGACAGATTACTTCTTGTTTTAAAACCAAAATATTAAATTTGTCACTGCAGGTAGCCAGAAGTATAGTATGGCAAGCAACTGTTCCTAGTATGGCACCTTGCTGATATTCTTTCCACTGCCTGTATGTTTGTGTTAGCTACACCTTCTATCCCCTTTCCACTTCTCCACATTTGGTTCTTCCATCCTGCCCCCCCCAAATAATTTTTTTTAAAGGCAATATAATGAATTGTTTCAGCTGTTCACCTCATAAATCAGAGAATATCTGAAAGCTGATCTGAAGTTGTATTTAGTTACATCTTGGGTGTCATAAAGACATTGCCTAAGTAACAAAGCACTATCCTGCAGGAAACCAATGTATTATTGGTTATTTTATTCTTTTTTTTTTTTTTTTTTTTTTTTTGGTTATTTTATTCTTTAAAATGTAAAATCAAGACAGGTTCCCCCATATACTTACATGTATAAAAAGCCTCTCTTTAATCGTCCTAATCCTTATAAAATGTAAAGGATGGAGCCCAAAAATAATACTGGACTTATAAAAACATGCTGTAGTGGCACCTGAGTGGCTCAGTTGGTTAAGCAACTGCCTTCGGCTCAGGTCATGATCTCAGGGTCCTGGAATCAAGCCCCAGGTCAAGCTCCATGCTCAGTGGGGAGCCTGCTTCTCCCTCTCTCTCTGCCCCTCCCCCTGTTTGCGCTCTCTCACTCTCTCTCTGTCAAATAAATAAAATCTTTTTAAAAAAAGATGTGTTGTACACCTAATCAGCATAAATGTTATGACAAAATTAAAAAAAAAAAAACTTGCTTTAAATGTTTAATTTGCTTTATGTAAAAATCTAATTATTGCCACCCTTGCCCTCTGGAATATTATATTTGAAAAACTCTATGTATACCATATGACCTATATGGGACTATAACCAAAATATACATGTTACCAAACACAAAGTGTTGCTATGGTATATCCCAAGTATAGAAATGTTTGAGATATGTAGGTGAAAAGAGAAGGAAGAAACAAGAACAGTGCAGAAACTAGAGAGTTATCAAATGGAAAATTTTTTGTACTGAGTATGTGGGGTGGAAACAAAGAAGATATATAAGAAAAGAGATAGGGAATGTTATTAGCTCTTTTTGACAGTTCAGGAAGAGTGAATAAACTTGAAAAAGGAATAATAATAAAGATGGTAACATCTAGGTACTGAAAATCAGCTATGTGAACTGACAGGTCTCATAGCACATATGATTATTAAAATACATTGTGACTTTGACTTTTTCTTGTGAACTAATTTTTCTGAGAGCTGAGTCTTGTTCACAGTCGAATCCCAAAAATTTAGCATAAGGCCTATATCAAAGTTAGGTATTATGCATTAAGTGAAAAAAAAACTTTTTTGCAAGTTTTTTCCCAAGTAATCATCATAACAGCACTTGGGATAGGCAATATTTTCCTAATTTAGAATGAGAAAACCAAAATACAAAGGAGTTAAGTTAACTTGACCAAGATCCAAATCATGATTTAAATGAAAATATCTCTGATTCCACTATAACAACAGGACTGAGATCAGATGAACTGGGATGAAAGAAACAAAGAAACTGGAAAATCAGGGTACAATGTAATGAAAAGAGGGGATTGTGAGAAACTGAATGTTTTCCGTCTAAAATCAGGAAAAAGGCAAGGATCCTCTCATCACTCCTCTTACATTGTGCTTGGAGTCTCAGCTAGTGCAAAAAGGCAATAATCTGAAGTAAAAGGCATTGTCTATAAAGAATAGACAAAAACCTACTGGAAATAAATAATTGTAGCAAGGTCACAGGAGACAAAAAATATATGAAAATCAATTGCTTTCCTATACATCAGCCCTGAGAAATTAGAATTTGAAATGAAAATCACAATATCATTTATAATAGCTCACTAAAAAGGAAATGGTATAAATCTAACAAAATAAGTAAGGACTTATATATGGAAAACTACAAAACTTTAGAGAAAGAAATCAAAGATGATCAAAACAAAGAGAGATATTTCATGTTCAGGGACTAGAAGACTCATTTTTCAGATATCAATTCTTCCCAACTAGATCTATAGAATCAATGCAATCCCAATAAAATCTCCACAAGCTATTTAGGAATATTAATAAACTGTTTCTAAGGTTAACATGGAAAGCCAAAAGACCCATATTAGCCACCACAATATTGAAATAAAAGAAAAAGTTGGAGGACTCAGGATGCCTGATTCACAATTTACTATAAAGCTACAGTAATCAAGACAGAATGAAATTTTTGAAGACTAAACACATAGATTACTGGAATAGAAGAGAATGCCCCAAAACAAAACAAAACAAAACAAAACATACAAGTGCAGTTAACTGATCTTTGACAAAGAAACAAAGGCAATTCAATGGCAAAAAGAAAGGATAGTCTTTTCAACAAAAACAAAAGAAAGAAAGAAAAAAAGGAAAGAACAAAAGAATGGAAGGAAGGAAGGAAGGAAGAAAGGAAAGAAGGAAGGAAGGAAGGAATCTAGACATGGATGCCATTCCTTTCATAAAATTAACACAAAATGGATCACAGATCTAAACATAATCACAATTATAAAGCTTTTAAAAGAAAACAGGAGAAAATCTCTATGACTTTGGGTTTAGCAATGCAGTTTTTAATACAGTATCAAAAGTGTGATCCATAAAAAAAACTCATGTTAAAATATTTTAAAATTAAAAACTTCTACTTGGTAAAAGACACTGTTAAGAGAATGAAAAGTCACAGATTGAAAGAAAATATCTGTATAATGCATTCTGATAAAGGACTCGTTTCCAAAACATATGAAGAACTCTTTTTTTTTTAAAGATTTTATTTATTTATTTGACAGAGAGAGACACAGCGAGCGAGAGAGAGAACACAAGCAGGGGGAGTGGGAGAGGGAGAAGCAGGATTCCCGCTGAGCAGGGAGCCTGATGCGGGGCTCGATCCCAGGACCCTGGGATCATGACCTGAGCTGAAGGCAGACGCTTAACGACTGAGCCACCCAGGCACCCCTATATGAAGAACTCTTAACACTTAGCAAGAAAATAAACAATCCAATTAAGAAGTTGCCAAAATATTTGAGCAAATTCCTCATCAAAGAATATACAGATGGCAAGTAAGCATATGAAAAGATGCTCAACAACATTTGCTATTGGGGAATTGCAGATTAAATAATGAAATGACATTATACATTTATTAGAATGGCTAAAATCTAAAGCATTGACAATATCAAGTAGGATATATCATCATAAGAACTCTTCCTCCTTGCTGGTGGGAATTTGAAAGAGAGTTTGGTAGTTTCTCACAAAGCTCAACATAGTCTGAACAGATGACGTAGGAATTGCACTCCTACATATTTATTCAACTAATTTTAACATTTGTGTTTACCCAAAAACCTGCATGAAAATATTTATAACAGCTTTATTCATAATTGCCAAAAACTGAAATGTGAACAAGATGCTCTTCATCCATAGAATGGATAAAGAAACAAACAAAACTGTGGTACATCCACGCAATGAAATATTATTCACTAGTAGAAATAACTGTCTAGCTTCAAAAAAACATGGAGAAACCTCAAATGTATATCACTAGGTAAAAGAAGCCAGTCTCAAAAGGATATAAACTCTGATTCCATTTATATGACACTGTGAAAAGGTAAAACCATAGAGACAATGAAATGATCAGTGGTTGCCAGGGATTCAGGAAGAGGGAAGAAAGGCTGAATAAATGAAGCACAGGAAATTTATAGGGCAATGAAACTATTCTTTTTGATATTACTATAATGGGTACATGATGTTAGGCTTTAGGCAAAACACATAAACTTTAGAGAACAAAGAATCTTAATACATATACATTTAAAAGAGTCATTTAGGAAGTTAGAGGATCCAAAGAGGGGTTGCAGCTGTAACAAAACAATCTTGCTGCATTTCAAATGTCTGTTACCATCTCCTTGAAAGGAATAGGGGGGAACTGTGCTGACCTAATGTACATTAGGTAACTTTGGAAATGAATGGAGTCAGTAAGACAAAAGACTAAAGACTAAAGACAAAAGGGATTGAATATGGTACCGTATTCTAGTGGATAAAGTTCTTTCACATGAAGGTATGGTTAATAATTCTGATATTGCTATATATATATATTGAAATTAAACAATTAAGTAAGTGGATGGTGGATGGGAAAAACCAGTTTCTCACTGTTGGAGTGGGAATTTACAGCAAGGGAAGAAGGCTAAAACCATTCCATTGGGTAATGGAAGAGAGTTAAAGATAACAGTATGAAATTATGCTCAGTGTAATGTAGATACAGATGGGTACATACAGAAATATTTATAGATATATGAATACATAGAGATTATTTTCATCCTTTTAAAAATAGTTTTACAGAGATACAATTCATATACCATAAAACCAACCATTTAAAGCATACCATTTAGTGGCTTTTAGTATATTCACAGTTATGCATCTATCACCATAATCAATTTTAAAACATTTGCATTTTTCAGAATGTAACCCCATATCCTTCAATCCTTAAAGCCCATCCTAGCCTTAGGCATCTACTAATCTATGTCTATCTCTATAGATTTGCCTACTATGGACATTTCACATAAATGGTATCACACAGTATATGGTCCTTCGTGTTTGGTTCTAACCATGATGTTTTCAAGGTTCATCTATGTTGTAGCATGTATCAATATTTCATTTTTTAATTTGTCAAATGACATTCCACTGCATGGGTATGCCACATTTTATTTATCCATTCCTCCACTGATGGACATTTAGGTTGTTTACACTATTTGGCTATTATAAATAATGCTGTTATAAACTTTTGTGTGCCAATTTTGTGTGTACATATGTGCTTTTTTTCCTGTGAGCCTATGCTAAGGACTGAAATTGGGAACTGTCAGAATGATTTCCAATGCAGCTGTACCATTTTACATTCTCACCAATAGTGTCTGAGAATTCCAACTTCTCCACATCTTCACTAACACTTGTCCTTATCTATCTTTATGATTATAACCATCCCAGTGGCTATAAAGTATTTCATGTGGCTTTGATATATATTTCCTTGATGGCTAACAATGCTGAGCATCTCTTCATTTCCTTATTGGCCATTTATATACCTTCTTTGGAGAAATGTCTACTTGAATCCTTTGAATGTGTCCCAATATTTTATACCTATGTTGTCTTCTAAGAGTTTTATATTTTTAGCTCTTATATTTAGGTTTTTTTTTTTTTTTTTTTTTTTTTTTAAAGATTTTATTTATTTATTTGAGAGAGAGAGAGAATGAGAGAGAGAGCACATGAGAGTGGGGAGGGTCAGAGGGAGAAGCAGGCTCCCCGCCGAGCAGGGAGCCCGATGCGGGACTCGATCCCGGGACTCCAGGATCATGACCTGAGCCGAAGGCAGTCGCTTAACCAACTGAGCCACCCAGGCGCCCTATATTTAGGTTTTTGATCCATTTTGAGTTAATTTTGGTATATGGTGTAAGTCCCCAAATTCATTATTTTGCATGTGGATATCCAGTTAATCTGGCACCATTTGCTGAAGAGACAATTTTTCTCCATTGTTTTTATCACCCCTGAAAATCAATTGACTCTAAATGTGAAGGTTTATTTCTGAACTCTCAATTCTATTTCAGTGACTATATCACTATCCATATGCCATATGTGGACATATCTCACACTGTCTAGATTACCACTTTTTTAAAACTGCTAAGTTTTAAAATCAGGGAGTGTGAGTGCCTCAACTTTTTTTTTTTTAATTGTTTTGGCTATTCTAAGTCCCTTGCATTTTTATATGAATCTTAGCATTAGTCTGTCTATTCCTGTAAAAAAGTAAGCTTGGGTTTTGGTGGAGATAGATCTATAAATCAATGTGGAGATTATTAGTATCTTAACATATCATTAAGTCTTTGGGCTCATGAAAATAGAATGTCTTTCCATTTATTTAGATCTTCTTTAATTTCTTTCTGTTGTTTTGTTGTTGTTTTTAGTTTTCAGAATATAAGTTTCGTACGTTTGCAAATTTATTCCTAAGTGTTTCATTCAATTTTATTCTATTTTCAATGAATAATGTTATTTAGAGTTTAGAACTCCTTTGTTCTAAGGAAGTAATAGCATTCTTTCTGAGAAGACTTAGGCTTTAAACTCACCTCCCTAGATAATTTCACAAAATCTAAGCAATTAAGAATACATTTTAAAATGTTCATTTTTATGGTTTCTTTTAGGGATAATATTTAAAGGACATCTGGGGTACATTGTTTCCTTCCCTTTGATTTTATTCTTTGGCAACCCCTGAGGATTCTTCTCTTGCAAAACTGATGGTAGAATGAAAGGAAGGTTGACATTCCCCTAAGCCTGTTGGCAAATATAATTTGTAGCAGGTCCTTCCTATCTGAGTTAATAGTTAGACATGGGAGTTGTTTGAAACTTAAATATTTCCTGTTTATTTTTAAAGGTACCATTGCAGAGAATTGGGAATAGCACCTTTCCACCTGCATTTTCCCCACCACCTACAAAACTGACATCTTATCTTTATAGTTTTGTTTTTACAAATGAGCATCTATAATGTAAAAAGAGGTACAGTGATGTCAAGTAACTTGACCGAGGTCAGCCAGTGGTGAAACCTTTGAATTGAAATCCAGGCACTGTGAGCTACTGCCCATGTGCTTATGCCCTGCTCCATTCTGTCTCCTATTTTCCAACACTTATTAAGATTATGACAGCTCTGAGAAGTATTAATACAGAAGTATCTGTATTAAGCATGCTATTTCCTCTTGTTTAATCTACCGTTTCCTTAACTGAAAAATTTACGATGTTATTTCTAATTGATTCAGGCACATATATATTGAAAACGTCATGTGAAACAAAGATTCACTCACTTTTAATCACATAATAAATTGTGTTTGAATATGTCATCCCCACAAAACCTCTTGGCAGATTATAAAAAGAACATTTGAGTAAGTTATTTGTCCTAGAATATGTTTGAATCATTATATGAAAATAATTTTGAATATTTCTATAACCAGTTTCTTTTATAAAGTTTTTAATAGTCTAGATTCCAAAAAGGGGGATTTATACACTTATAATATTAATATTAATAATAATCATTATGATTATATTTTTGTGATATTTCATATCTTAGTGGGATTAGTTTTTAATTTTATCATATCACTATATAATGGTTGTGATAGTTGCCTTTGTCATCCTGCAAATTTAGAGTGAAATTACAGTAATATTATTAATCTTGACTTTTGCTTTTAATGAGATCCTTATTGTGGGTTGGTTTATACACACACACACAAACATAATCTCTTTGTTCTTTCTGTTGAGAGGGCCCAGAAGAAACAATACCCTGTAATACTGTTTTTTTTAAATGCTGGCCTTGACCCAGTTTGTGGCCCTGGCTAGAAGCTGGACAGTTCCCCTCTGGACTAGCAAACTAAGTCCACACCCAACCACCTCCCTGACTGGGCTCTCACACTCGGGGTCACTACCCATCTGCCCTAATCACCCACAGCCTGGCACCAACTAAGAACCAAACAGCTAAGAACTTTCTATGCCTCAAGCTTGCTGCAATTATTCAAACTAGCCAATGACTGACCTCGCTTCCCCTGTTATATTCTGGGGAAGAAGTGACATGAAAGAAGATCACTGGGGTACTTCATCTCACAGTTTCTACCTCCCTCATTTTCAGTGAAATATCCCACTACAGCTATATTCCTTGAGCCTCTGGTTCACCCTCTCTAAAAGCAAATGTCATCTCTGCTTACTGTTAGGGACAAACTGGGGAATGAGGAGCTGTGAACTAAGAAAGGGGATCCAATTCGTCAAAACTTCACATTTCAGTTTCTGTCTTTAGCCCTTCCCTGAACCCAGGACTTCATAGGAATCTCGGGCTTTAAGTTCTTGAGCTTTTTGGGTTTGACTACTTCACGTTGCCTCTGTTATCCCTTCTAGCCCCAAGTCAGGCACTGAGATTTTAGCTTTCTCTAACCTATTGTCACTTGTCTCTCACCCCACCAAATTGTTGCCAACTTCCAGCTGGAATTTTTTTTCATTCTCATCTGCTTTATGCCTCTCTTAGAAGTGATGTATAGATTTCGTCAAAGTAAGGTCTTCATGTACTGAGCTTTACTTAACCGATTTCCACATAGGACACCCTTTCTTCACATCTGAACTGGCAGTATTGCCTCTGTGCATGCAATCACCATATTTCTCTGTGAGATGGCATTTTTCTGCTGTGCTTTTGGATGAAGGGAAACAGAAATAAACTTCAGTTAAAATTAAAACTTTTATGGGAAGTTTAAGGGCAAAAATATTAAGAAAGTCAAACTTTTGGAAAGGGACATTGAAAGGATATTCAATATAGCTTAAATACAGAATTCAAAACCAAGGGAGATGAGAGCTTCTTATTTTTTTTTTTTTGAAATGCTAAATACTTCAAATAGTTGATAAATGGCTACTACATACTACGCACTGTTTTATCTGTTATAACTACAAAAGAGAACAAAGCATCAAAACTCCCTGCTGTTAGGTGTTTACATTCTAATTGGGAGACAGGTTAAGGGCAATGCATGCTTTGAAGAAAAATAATGCCAGAGAGATAGAACTTCATACCAATGAAGTTTGTGATGATGACATTTGAGCACAACTGGTTTTGGTGAGAAGATAATAACTGTTAAGATACGCAGTGAAGGTGGGCGCCTGGGTGGCTCAGTCGGTTGAGCGACTGCCTTCAGCTCAGGTCATGATCCCAGGGTCCTGGGATGGAGTCCCACATCAGGCTCCCTGCTCTGCGGGGAGCCTGCTTCTCCCTCTCCCACTCCCCCTGCTTGTGTTCCCTCTCTCGCTGTGTCTCTCTCTGTCAAATAAATAAATAAAATCTTTAAAAAAAAAAAAAAAGTTTCTAAAAAAAAAAAAAAAAGATACCCAGTGAAGGGTATTTCAGGCGTGAAGGGCCAATGACTGAAAAAGCCCTACAGTGAAATTTACCTGGTGTACTCAAGAAGTATCAGGTATACCCAGATGATCATGTCATCAGAAAATAAGGACAGGTGTCTTTCTGATCTGTACTCCTTTAATTCCTTTCTTAATGCCTTACTGCCCTGGCTAAAACCTCCTGTATTCTGTAGAAAAGCAGTGGTGTGAGCAGACGTCTTTGCCTTATTCACAAACTTAGGGGCAAAGTATTTAATCTTTCAGTATTAAGTATGTTATCAACTATAAATTTGCATAGATATTCTCTTTAAAATTGCAGAAGTTCCTCTCTATTCCTGGTTTTCTGAGAGTTTTTATCATGTTGAATTCATTGATTAGTTTTTGGATTTTGAATCAGTCCTATATCACTAGGATAAACCCAACTTGATCATGGTGTAAAATTCCTTACATATATATTGTTGAATTTTATTTGCTAATATTCCGAGAATTTTTGTGTGTATGTTCATGAAGGATATTGATCCATAGTTTTAATTTGTTTACTGTCTCTGGTTTTGGTATCAGAATAATAAGTTTAGAAAATGAAATGTTATGTATTACCTCTGCTTCTCTTTTCTGGAGGGAGATCTTATAGAATTTTTATTAATTATTCTTTAGTAGAGCTCTCCAACAAGACCACCTGAGACCTGAGATTCCTTTTTATGGAGTTCTTTCATTACAGGAAATTCCATTTCCTTAATTATCAAATAATCAGTTGCACATGGCCTGTGTTGTTTGAAGAATTAGCCAACTTCATCTAATTTGTTAAATTTACGTGTGTAGAGTTGCTCATAGTACAGGCACACCTGGTTTTATTTTGCTTCACTTCATTACACTTGAAAGATAGTGTGTTTCTTACAAATTGAAGTTTTGTGGCAACCCTGAATCAGGCAAGTCTATAGGCACCATTTCTCACTTATGTCTCTGTGTTGCATTTTGGTAATTCTCACCATATTTCAAACTTTTTCTTTACTATTATGTTTATTATGGTGAACTGTAATCAGTTTTTGATGTTATGGTTGTAATTGTTTTGGGGAACCACAAACCATGCCCATATAAACAGCAAAGTTAATCAATAAACATCGTGTATGTTCTGACGGTTCTACCAACTAGCTGTTCCTCCATCTCTCTCCTTCTCTTGGGGCTTCTCTATTCCTTGAGATACAATTATATTGAAATTAAAACAATTAGTAACTCTACAATGACCTCTCAGTGTTCAAGTGAAAGGAAGAGTTGCATATCTCTCAATTTAAATCAAACACCAGAAATGAGTAAGCTTAGTGAGGAAGTTATGTTGAAAGCCAAGATAGGCCAAAAGCTAAGCCTGTTGCATCAAACTGTTAGCCAAGTTATGAATGCAAAGGAAAATTTCTGGAAGGAAATTAAAAGTACCACTCCAATGAACACACAAGTGATCATAAAGTGAAACAACCTTATTGCTGATATGGAAAAAGTTTTAATGGTCTAGATAGAATATCAAACCAGCCACAATATTCCCTTAAGCCAAAACCTAATCCACAGCAAGACCATAACTCTCTTCAATTCTGTGAAGGCTGAGAAAGGTGAGGAAGCTGCAGAAAAAAAGTCTGAAGCAGAAGTTAGTTCATGTGGTATGAGGAAAGTAACCGTCTCTATAACACAAATGCAAGATGAGGAAGAAAGTGCTGATGTAGAAGCTGCAGCAAGTTATCCAGAAGGTCTAGTGAAGTTCATGCTTGAAGGTAGCTACACTAAACAACAGATTTTCAATGCAGATGAAACTGCCTTATATTGAAAGAAGATGCCATCTAGGACTTTCATAGCTGGAGAGGAGGTATCAATGCCTCGCTCAAAGCTTCAAAGGACAGGCAAATTCTTTTGTTAAGGTCTAATGTAGCTAGTGACTTTAAGTTGAAACCAATGCTCATGTATCATTCCAAAAATCCTAGGGACCTTCAGAATAATGCTAAATCTACTCCATCTGTGTTCCAGAAATGGAACAAAAGTCTGGATTATAGCACATCTGCTTACAAAATGGCTTATCAAATGTTTTAAGCCCACTGTTGAGATTTATTGCTTAGAAAAAAAAAAGATTCCTTTCAAAATATTACCGCTCATTTACAATATACCTGGTCACCCATGAGCTCTGATGGAAAACAATGAGATTAATATTGTTCACATGCCTGCTAATACAGCATCCATTCTGCAGGCCATGGATCAAGGAGTTGTTTAGACTTTCAAGGCTTATTATTTAAGAAATACAGTTTGTAAGGCTGTATTTTCCATAGATGGTGAATCCCCTGATGGATCTGGGCAAAGTAAATTGAAAACCTTCCAAAAAGGATTAACCATTCTAGATGTCACTAAGAATGTGATTTTTGATTCTTGGGAAGAGGTCAAACCATCAACATTAACAAGAGTTTGAAAGAAGTTGATTCCAACTTTCATGGATGACTTTGACGGGTTTGAGACTTCAGTGGAGGGAGTAATGGCAGACGTGGTGGAAATAGCAAGAGAACTAAAATTAAAGTGGAGCCCAAAGATGTGACTGAATAGCTGCAATCTCATGTTAAAACATAAATAGATGAAGAGTTGCTTCTTATGGATGAGCAAAGAAAATGGTTTCTTGGGGCGCCTGGGTGGCTCAGTCATTAAGCGTCTGCCTTCGGCTCAGGTCATGATCCCAGGGTCCTAGGATCAAGTCCCACATCAGGCTCCCTGCTCGGCGGGAAGCCTGCTTCTCCCTCTCCCACTCCCCCTGCTTGTGTTCCTGCTCTCGCTATCTCTCTCTGTCAAATAAATAAATAAAATCTTTAAAAAAAAAAAAAAGAAAATGGTTTCTTGAAATGGAATCTATTCCTAGTGAAAATGCTGTGAATATTGTTGAAATGACAACACAAGATATAGAATATTACATAAACTTAGTAAATAAAGAAGTGGCAGGGTTGAAAAGACTGACTCCCATTTTGAAAGAAATTCTACTGTGGGTAAAATGCTATCAAATAGCATCACATGCTATTGAGAACTCATGCATGAAAGGAAGAGTCAATTGATGCAGCAAACTTCATTGGTGTCTAAAGAAATTGCCCCAGCCACCCAAGCCTGAGCAACCACCATCCTAATCAGTCAGTGGCCATCAACATTAAGAGAAGAACTTCCACCAGCAAAAAATTATGATTTGTTGAAAATTCAAATGATGGTTAACATTTTTAAGCAATAAAGTATTTTTTAACAATGGTACTTCAATTGTTTTTTAACACTACTGCACACTTAACAAACTACAGTATAGTGTAAACATAACTTTTATACACAGTGGAAAGCCAAAAATTTCATTTGATTAGCTTTACTGTGATATTCACTTTATTGTGGTAATCTGGAACTGAATCCATATCTTCAGTCTATTTTCTTTGCCAGTCTCACTGGGGGTTGTCAATTTTACTGATCTTTTCCAAAAAAAACAGGTTTTTTGTTACATTTATTTCCTCTCCTGATTTTTCCTCAATTCATTTTCTTTCTGTTTCTATTTCATTGATTTCTGTTCTTTATTATTTCCTTCATTCAACTTGCTTTTTATTTATTTTGCTCTTGTTTTTCTAGGTCCTCTGCATGAAAGCTTTTATTATTGACCCAAGATTTTCTTCTTTTCTAATGTATGCATCTAATGTTATTTCTCTCTCAATACTACTTTTGCAGAATCCCACACATATGCTGTATTTTCATTCAATTCAATGTATTTTTAAATCACTCTTGAGACATTTTATTTGACTCATTGTTTAGAATTATATTGATTAATTTCCAAGTGTTTGGCAATTATCTTCTTTCTGTTTTTGATTTCTAGTTTGATTCAATTATACTGAAAGAACACACTTTGTATTTCAATTTTTTTAATTTTTTGACATATGTTTTATGTCTCCCAGTGTGTTCTATCTTGATAAATGTTCTGTTCTCTGTTCATGCTTTAAACACATACATAATATGCTCTATGTTCTGTAAATGTTCATTAGATCTGGACTGAGTTCAAATATATTGTTGAGTTGGACTATCAATTTTTGAGAGAGGATGTCAAAGTATCCAAATATAACTATGGATGTCTCTATTTCTCCTTTCATTTCTATCACTCTTTGATTCATGTATTATGTGGTTCTGTTGTTTGGTTCATACACATTAAAGATTGCTATATATTTCTGATAAGTTGATCCTTTTGTTATTATGTAATGTATTCCTTTGCCCCTGATTATTTTCTTTGCTCCAAGGTCCACTCAATCTGATATTGCTATCTACTTTATCTGAGGTATGCTTTTTCCAATTAAAAGTTTCATTAATGGTATATCTTTATATCTTTTTTCATAATTTTATTTTCAACTTATTTATATCATTTTACTCAATATAAGTCTTGTAGAGAGCATAGCATGGACTTATATATATATTTTTTAATTCACACTTATAATCTCTACCTTTTAATTTATAAGTTTGGACCAATAAAATATAACTATGTTTAATTTAATCTAATAATTGGTATGTTAGTTCTGGCATTTTATTTTATTTTGTATTGTCTCTGTTCTCACTGTTCTCTCTGTTCTTCATTTCTCCCCTCCCTTTTCTGATTTCCTGTAGATATGTGTACATTTTTTAGAATTACACTTTGATTTATCTATAGTGCTTTTTGAGTGTTTCTCTGTATAACATATTTAGTGCTGTGCCCTAAGTAGGCAGTGCATTGGGTATATGTAATATCACTGTCTCCTGGTGCCAATATTTTACCAGTACAAAGGAGATGAAGAAAACCTATCTTCATTTATGTCCCTTTACCTTGTTTTATGTCTAATATAATTGCCTTTAATATGTCCTCTATGACCACTGAGAACCACATTAGATAGTGCTACAATTCTTGCTCGAAACTTCATTCATCATTTAGAAAACTCAATAGAAGGAAAATGTATTGTATTTCCCATATTTTTACTCTTCCCATTATTCCTTCTTCCTTTGTGTAATTTCAGTTTCTTTCCTCTTAATTTACTTTCTGCTTATAAAGTTCTTTTTAGTCATTCTTTAGAATATTTCTGTTGGTAACAATTTTTCTTAGTTCCTTGCTTCTGATAATGTATCAGTTTCTCCTTGATTCCTGAAGGATATTTTTGACATACATAGAAATCTGGGTTAACATTCCTTCTTTTCAGCCATTGGAAAATACTTTGCCACCTTCTTCTAGGGGAAAATCTGCTGTCATTTGCAGTAGATTGTTTCCTCCCTATTTCTAAAGTGTTAACTTTTTCCTTTATGCTTTTAAGATTTTTTTTTTTGTCTTTAGTTTTCAGAATTTGCCAAGTTTTCAGAATTTACCAAGATGCCAAGAATTTGAAAATTTTTGTCTTTGGTTTTCAGAATTTGCCAGAATTTGCCAGGGTTTCTTGGGTTTATCCTTTTGAGATCTGCCCCACTTCTTGAATGTGTAGCGTTATATCTTTTACAAAATTGGGGGGGGGGGTGTTCAGTGGCTATTTCTTCAAGCACTCTTTGAGCTCTGAACTCTCTCTTTTCCTGGGACTCTGATGAAATAAATATTAGACCTTTTGTTAGAGTCCCATGGGACCCGTAGTTTTGTTTTGTTTTGTTTTAAATTCAATTTCCCTCTTTTGTTCAGAAAGGGTAATTTCTATTTTACTATCTTCAAGTTAATTAATGTTTTCTTTATCTTCTTCATTCTGCTGTTGAGCCCATCCATTGAGTTTTTATCTCAATTGTATTTCCAGTTCTACAGTTTATATTTTTTTATGACTTTCTATTTTCTCATTTGTTTCAACCCTGTTTGTAATAAGCATGAAACAATTTTATGACAGCTACTTTATAATACTTCTTAGATAATTGTAACATCTGTATCATTTCAGGTTTGGCATCTGTTGATTGTCTTTTCTCATTCAAGGTGAGAATATCCTTGTTACAGCTGGTTATAGGTGGAATTCCAGTCACTCTCCAGGCTTCCATTGACAAGACCATGGCTGGAGGCACAGGAATGCCTCATTACTGCTCCCTGAGAGTTCTCAGCTGACACTATGGTGAAGGGGGGCTCAATGGGCTGAAGTGAAAATCCTGACTTTCCACAAGGCCTCCTCTTGTACCTCTCCAGTGGGATGTGGAGGGAAAAAAAAAAACAACATATTTTTAAACATCAAATTTCTCTGTGATACAAAACAGAAGAAATCAGTCCTAAGGGAGAAAAATAGTAAATATGCCATTAACAAAAATGACAATTTTAATAAAAAATTTCACTCTTTATTATGCTAAGTTATGTAGGATAGCAATTACATAAATTATATGGGCCCTGTTTTCACAGTATGACTTATTTCATTTCACCTGGTTTGTGTGATTCTTCATTTCAAAAACAATCCAAATGTTAGCCTATCAATCTCTACTCAATCTTGTTGAAGTATTATGTATTTAATTAAAATAAGGTTATATGGAAGCAATATAGCCTTTATAAATCTATGATCTTTAGAATATCCCTCTTTTTCATCAATATCATATTAAGAACACCTTGGTTTGAAGCAATAATAATAAAACTCCTTTGCATTTAAAAATCATTCATTCACTCACAAAACATTTCTGTTGAGGTGACAAGTTTTGTTTTCTAACTTTATCCAGAAAGGCCACTGCCGAAACTGTTCAAATTGTTCATCCAGGATAATCATTCAAAATTATAGGCAAAGCAAACTAGAGAAAGGAAATAAATATCCAGATCAGTAGTTTGTTCACTGTTTTAGGAATCAATTATGACCTCAGATAAGGTTTTGGAACTGAGACAAACACAAGTAAATAGTTGAAAAACAGAAAATGAGAAGAAGGGAACCAACTTTTATTTTTCACCTCTAGCAGCCTCCAAGGTAATGCAGTCTCATTTAATGCTGTCACAGTGAATTATGTAAATTAGATGTTCTCTCTTTTTCACTCATGGGAAGCAAGATTCAGAGAAGGTAATTAACTCGCATAGGGTCACCAAAGCTAGCAAGTGGTGAGGCTGAGATTACAAGCCAGGTCTGCTTGATTTCAAAACCAATAGATTTCCACCATAAAACACACACACACACACACACACACACACATACACACACAAAACTAATCTTAGATCTGGAATTCCTTTGAGTCAGATATACTAAAATCTTTCTCCAGGATAATATACAAAAAATGATAGATAAACAAAAAATAATGCCAAAGCATAACCAGGGTGATAAGGGAAGAGGAAAAAATTTCTTAGTTGTCAGAATGATAATTGTCAATCTAGGGATAAGGAGGCTCTGCACAAGCAGTGGCCCTGATTGCATTCATCCTGGGCTTGTAGCTGGCAGGACCTAGGCAAGGTGAGAAGTGGCATTATAATAGTGTGTAAGCATGAAAAACATTTCTACTACCCAAAGGGCTATAGTAGAAAACTTGTCTTTTTGAATTTGGCTCTGGATGAAAGAATTAACAACTAATTCTCCTGAGAATTTGTATATATTATTGTCTCACAGGTGGGTTTCAAATGAGGTTCACACTATCTGTGTGGCCTCAAATCCCAATACAGAATTTAGTTTAAAGGGTAACTCATTGCCAGTATCCTTGGGCACCTGGCAAAAGCAAGTGCAAATGCAAATTCTGTATTTGTGATACATTATAAAGCTGAACCCCAAGAAATACCAACAGAGTGCCAAAAAACTTGAGCTCACATTGAAAAATCACAGGAGGAAATAGAGCACAATGAATGAGTCAGCAGAATAACAAACCAACAAACAAGGAACAAATAACATATAATCTACAAACACTGCAGGTACTAGAATTCCAAGCACACCACATAGATAGGATTCTTAATATGATTACTATAACAGGAAGAGATATCAAATATATGACAGTGATATAAAATATGTGGCAAAAGCAAAATGGGATCAAATAAAACTTTTAGAAGCAAAAAAACATAAATGGCAGGATCAGAATTTCAATAAGTAAACAACAGAGTGAATCTAACCAGAGAGAGAGAGTTAGTGAAGTAAAAGAACACTGAAGGAGTAACTGTCAGTGCTCCAGAGAGACAAACAGTAAAATATAAGAAAATAAGAGAATGAAGAATCAAGGGCAGTAATCTAACAGCTATATAAAAAATATGACCAAAGAGAAAGAATAAAGAAATTGAGAAAGATGCATACTTTAAAAAAAATTTGCTGATAATTCTTCAGAATTGAAAAAAAATTATAAATCCTTGTATTCAAGAGTCCCTATAACTCCAAAGCAAAGTAAATAAAAAAGAAATCTTCATAGGTACAACAGAATGAAACTGGAGATCCCCACAGACAGGGATTCCTAAACCTTCAAAGCATGGAAGAAGGGACAGATTCCCTACAAAGAAAGCATAATTAGATAGATGGCAGACTTTCCAAAACTCCAGACTCAGAGTAGAGGGAGCAAAATAAAGCAAAAATGTCAACCTTCTTATAAGATGAAGAAAAAAATTAACACTAAAAATTTTTAAGTATCTGGGGGGGCGGAGCAAGATGGCGGAGGAGTAGGAGACCTGGATTTCGTCTCCTCTCAGGAATTCAGCTGGATAGGGATCAAACCATTCTGAACACCTACAAACTCAACAGGAGATCAAAGAAAAGAATAGCAACAACTCTCTCATCAGAAAAGCGACTACTTTCTGTAAGGTAGGACATGCGGAGAAGTGAATCCGAGGCGATATTTGGGAGGATAGACGGCGGGGGAGGGGCCTCCGTCGGCCGCTTCTGGCAAGTGATAGAACCACGGAGCACAAAATCGGAACTTTTAAAAGTCTGCTCCACTGAGGGACGTCACTCTGGTGGCTAAGCGGGGGGTGGAACCCTCCGGGACAGTGTGGTCTCAGGACCCTCGGGGTCACAGAAAGACCAGGGGTGCCTGAGTGTGGCAGAGCTCCCAGGTATTGGAGCAGGGAAGCCGGCTGCAGAGGCGGAGCCCAGGAGTGGGCTCTCAGCTCGGGGTTGCCATAAACCATGATCCGCGGGACAGTCGGGCCACTGCTCCTCCAGCAGGGACCCAACAAGCGGCAGATCCGGGGAGACTCACCTTCCTGCCCCGGGAGGAGCTGCGCAGGAGTGCGCCGCAGGGATCTGCTGGGTTTGGAGACTCCACCAGGGTCGGGTGCCAGAGACAGAAACGCGCGGTCACAGGCCAGGTGAGCACGGAGTGCGGCCGGAGACCAGGGAGACAGGAGTGACTGACGGCTTTTCTCTGGGGGCTCACTGAGGAGTGGGGCCCCAAGTTCTCGGCTCCTCCGGGGCAGAGATTGGGAGGCCGCCATTTTCACTCGCCGCCTCCAAAGCTGTACGGAAAGCTCCCGGGGAACAAAAGCTCCGGAAAGGAAACCCGAGCAGATTACTTAGCCTGGAGGGGGCAAGGGCAGGGCAATTCCGCTTCCGGCAAAGACATTTGGAAACCACGGCAACAGGCCCCTCCCCAGAAGATCAGCGAGAACAGCCAGCCAAGACCAAGTTTACCGATCAATGAGAACAGCAGAACTCCAGCGCTAGGGGAATACTGCACATAGAATTCATGGCTTTTTTACCATGATTCTTTAGTCTTCCAAAGTTAATTTATTTTTAACTGTCTTTTTTACTTTTTCTTTTTTTTTTGAGTTTTTCTTTTTCCCTTTTTCAACCAACATCTTATCAATCCCTTTTTTTAAAAAAACATTTTTATTTTTCATTTTTAGAGTCATATTCTATCCCATCATAGTAGTTACACATATTTTTGGCATATATATATAAGTTGTTCTCTCTTTAAAATTTTGAGATAGTTTCTTCTAACAGATTAAAATATACCTTAAATCTCCAGTATATGATTTTTTCTACTCCCCTGCCTGATCACATTCTCTCCCTTTTTTTCTTTTTTCTTTTTTTAAATCCTCTTCTTTCTTTTTTCAAACAACTTCTTATCAATTCCTTTTATAAAATTTTTTATAATTTCCATCTTTACAGTCATATTCCATCCTTTCATCATATCAACCCTCATTTTGTACATATATAAGTTTTTCTTTCTTTAAAATTTTGGGAGGCACTTTCTTCTAAAAGACCAAAATACACCCCAAATCTAGTGTGTGGCACTGATCTATATACCAGCCTGATCATATTTGATCACATTCTGGTTTTTTGTTGTTGTTGTTGTTCTGTTTTGTTTGTTTTTGTTTGTTTTTATCCTTATCTTTTTCTTTTTCTTTTTCTTTTTTTCTTTTTCTTTTTCTCTCTTTCCATTTCTTTTTCCACTGCTTCAGGTCTTTTCTGATTTGTTTAGAGTATATTTTCTGGGGACGTTGTTACTCTGCTAGCATTTTGTTCTCTCATTAATCTATTCTCCTCTGCACAAAATGACAAGACGGAAAAAATCACCTCAACAAAAAGAACAAGAGGTAATACCGACTGCCAGGGACCTACTCAATACAGACATTAGTAAGATGTCAGATCTAGAGTTCAGAATCATCACTTTAAAGATACTAGCTGGGCTTGAAAATAATATGGAAGTTATTAGAGAAACCCTTTCTGGAGAAGTAAAAGAATTAAATCTAACCAAGTAGAAATCAAAAAGGCTATTAATGAGGTGCAATCAAAAATGGGGGCGCTAACTGCTAGGATAAATGAGGCAGAAGAAAGAATCAGTAATATAGAAGACCAAATGATGGAAAATAAAGAAGCTGAGAAAAAGAGAGATAAACAACCACTGGATCACGAGGGCAGAATTCGAGAGATAAGCGATACCATAACACAAAACATTAGAATAATTGGTATCCCAGAAGACGAAGAAAGAGAGAGAGGGGCAGAAGGTATAATGGAGCAAATTATAGCAGAGAACTTCCCTAATTTGGGGAAGGAAACAGGCATCAAAATCCAGGAAGCACAGAGAACCCCTCTCCAAATCAATAAAAATAGGTCAACATCCCGACATCTAATAGTAAAACTTACGAGTCTCAGAGACAAAGAGAAAATCCTGAAAGCAGCTCGGGAGAAGAGATATGTAACCTACAATGGTAGAAACATTAGATTGGCAACAAACCTATCCACAGAGACCTGGCAGGCCAGAAAGGACTGGCAGGATATATTCAGAGCACTAAATGAGTAAAATATGCAGCCAAGAATACTATATCCAGCTAGGCTGTCATTGAAAATAGAAGGAGAGTAGAAAGCTTCCAGGACAAACAAAAACTAAAGGAATTTGCAAACACCAAACCAGCCCTACAAGAAATCTTGAAAGGGGTCCTCTAAGTAAAGAGAGACCCTAAAAGCAACATACACCAGAAAGGATCAGAGACAATATACGGTAACAGTCACCTTACACGCAATACAATGGCACTAAATTTCTATCTTTCAATAGTTACCCTGAATATAAAAGGGCTAAATGCCCCAATCAAAAGACACAGGCTATCAGACTGGATGAAAAAACAAGACCCATTGATATGCTGTCTGCAAGAGACCCATTTTAGAACCAAAAACACCTCCAGATTGAAAGTGAGGGGTGGAAAACCATTTACCATGCTAATGGACACCAAAAGAAAGCTGGGGTGGCAATCCTTATATCAGACAAATTAGATTTTAAACCAAAGATTGTAATAAGAGATGAGGAAGGACATTATATCCTAATTAAAGGATCTATCCAACAAGAAGATCCAACAATTGTAAATATCTATGCCCCTACCATGGGAGCAGCCAATTATATAAGGCAATTAATAAGAAAAGCAAAGAAACACATCGACAACAATACAATAATAGTGGGGGACTTTAACACCCCCCTCACTGAAATGGACAGATCATCTAAGCAAAAGATCAACAAGGAAATAAAGACTTTAAATGACACACTGGACCAAATGGACTTTATATACATATTCAGAACATTCCAACCCAAAGCAATGGAATCCATATTCTTCTCTAGTCCCCATGGAACATTCTCCAGAATAGATCACATCCTAGGTCATAAATTAGGTCTCAAATGGTACCAAAAGATTGGGATCATTCCCTGCCTATTTTCAGACCACAATGCTTTGAAACTAGAACTCAATCACAAGAGGAAAGTCAGAAAGAACTCAAATACATGGAGGCTAAAGAGCATCCTACTGAAGAATGAATGGGCCAACCAGGAAATTAAAGAAGAATTAAAAAAATACATGGAAACCAAGGAAAATGAAAACACAACTATTCAAAATCTTTGGGATGCAGCAAAGGCAGTCCTAAGAGGAAAGTATATAGCAATACAAGCCTTTCTCAAGAAACAAGAAAGGTCTCAAGTACACAACCTAACCCTACACCTAAAGGAGCTGGAAAAAGAACAGCAAATAAAGCCTAAACCCAGCAGGAGAAGAGAAATAATAAAGATCAGAGCAGAAATCAATGAACTAGAAACTAAAAGAACAGTAAAACAGATCAACGAAACTAGGAGTTGGTTCTTTGAAAGAATTAACAAGATTGATAAACCCCTGGCGAGAATTATCAAAAAGAAAAGAAAAATGACCCGAGTCAACAAAATCATGAATGAAAGAGGAGAGATGACAACCAACACCAAAGAAATACAAACAATTATAAGAACATATTATGAGCAACTCTATGCCAGCAAATTAGATAACCTGGAAGAAATGGATGCATTCCTAGAGATGTATCAACTACCAAAACTAACCAGGAAGAAATAGAAAACCTGAACAGACCTATAACCACTAAGGAAATTGAAGCAGTCATCAAAAATCTCCCAAAAAACAAAAGCCCAGGGCCAGATGGCTTCCCAGGGGAATTCTACCAAACATTTCAAGAAGAATTAATACCTATTCTTCTGAAACTGTTCCAAAAAATAGAAATGGAAGGAAAACTTCCAAACTCATTTTATGAGGCCAGCATTACCTTGATCCCAAAACCAGAAAAAGACCCCATCAAAAAGGAGAATTACAGACCAATACCCCTGATGAACTTGGATGCAAAAATTCTCACCAAAATACCAGCCAATAGGATCCAACAGTACTTTAAAAGGATTATTCACCACGACCAAGTGGGATTTATCCCAGGGCTGCAAGGTTGGTTGAACATCCCCAAATCAATCAATGTGTTACAATACATTAACAAAGAAAGAACAAGAATCATATGATCCTCTCAATAGATGCAGAAAAAGCTTTTGACAAAGTACAGCATCCTTTCTTGATCAAAACTCTTCAGAGTATAGGCATAGAGGGTACATACCTCAATATCATAAAAGCCATCTATGAAAAACCTACAGCAAATATCATTCTCAATGGGGAAAAACTGAGAGCTTTCCCCCTAAGGTCAGGAACATGGCAGGGATGTCCACTATCACCACTGCTATTCAACATAGTATTGGAAGTCCTAGCCACAGCAATCAGACAACAAAAAGAAATAAAAGGCATCCAAATTGGCAAAGAAGAAGTCAACCTCTCACTCTTTGCAGATGATATGATACTTTACGTGGAAAAACCAAAACACTCCACCCCAAAACTTCTAGAACTCATACAGGAATTCAGTAAAGTGGCAGGATATAAAATCAATGCACAGAAATCAGTGGCATTCCTATACACCAACAACAAGACAGAAGAAAGAGAAATTAAGGAGTCGATCCCATTTACAATTGCACCCAAAACCATAAGATACCTAGGAATAAATCTAACCAAAGAGGCAAAGGATCTGTACTCAGAAAACTATAAAATACTCATGAAAGAAATTGAGGAAGACACAAAGAAATGGAAAAACGTTCCATGCTCATGGATTGGAAGAACAAATATTGTGAAGATGTCCATGCTACCTAGAGCAATCTACACATTCAATGCAATCCCCATCAAAATACCATCCACTTTTTTCAAAGAAATGGAACAAATAATCCTAAAATTTGTATGGAACCAGAAAAGACCCCGCATAGCCAGAGGAATGTTGAAAAAGAAAAGCAAAGCTGGTGGCATCCCAATTCCGGACTTCCAGCTCTATTACAAAGCTGTCATCATCAAGACAGCATGGTACTGGCACAAAAACTGACACATAGATCAATGGAACAGACTAGAGAGCCCAGAAATGGACCCTCAACTCTATGGTCAACTCATCTTTGACAAAGCAGGAAAGAATGTCCAATGGAACAAAGACAGTCTCTTCAACAAATGGTGTTGGGAAAATTGGATAGCCACATGCAGAAGAATGAAACTGGGCCACTTCCTTACACCACACACAAAAATAGACTCAAAATGGTTGAAAGACCTAAATGTGAGATAGGAGTCCATAAAAATCTTGAGGAGAACACAGGCAGCAACCTCTTTGACCTCAGCCGAAGCAACTTCTTCCTAGAAACTTCGCCAAAGGCAAGGGAAACAAGGGCAAAAATGAACTATTGGGACTTCATCAAGATAAAAAGCTTTTGCACAGCAAAGGAAACAGTCAACAAAACCAAAAGACAACCGACAGAATGGGAGAAGATATTTGCAAATGACATATCAGATAAAGGGCTAGTATCCAAAATCTATAAAGAACTCATCAAACTCAACACCCAAAGAACAAAGAATCCAATCAAGAAATGGGCAGAAGACATGAACAGACGTTTTTCCAAAGAAGACATCCAAATGGCCAACAGACACATGAAAAAGTGCTCAACATCGCTCGGCATCAGGGAAATCCAAATCCAAACCTCAATGAGATACCACCTCACACCAGTCAGAATGGCTAAAATTAACAAGTCAGGAAACGACAGATGTTGGCGGGGATGCGGAGAAAGGGGAACCCTCCTACACTGTTGGTGGGAATGCAAGCTGCTGCAGCCACTCTGGAAAACAGTATGGAGGTTCCTCAAAAAGTTGAAAATAGAGCTACCATATGATCCAGCAATTGCACTACTGGGTATTTACCCCAAAGATACAAAAGTAGGGATCCTAAAGGGTACGTGCACCCTGATGTTTATAGCAGCAATATCCACAATAGCCAAACTGTGGAAAGAGCCAAGATGTCCATCGACAGATGAATGGATAAAGAAAATGTGGTATATATATACAATGAAATATTATGCAGCCATCAGAAGGAATGAGATCTTGCCATTTGCAACGACGTGGATGGAACTGGAGGGTATTATGTTGAGCGAAATAAGTCAAACAGAGAAAGACATGTATCATATGACCTCACTGATATGAGGAATTCTTAATCGCAGGAAACAAACTGAGGGTTGCAGTAGTGGGGTGTGGGGTGGGAGGGATGGTGTGACTGGTGATAGACACTGGGGAGGGTATGTGCTCTGGTAAGCGCTGTGAATTGTGCAAGAGTGTTGAATCTCAGATCTGTACCTCTGAAACAAATAATGCAATATATGTTAAGAAAAACAAAAAAAGAAGAAGAAGGTAGCAGGAGGGGAAGAATGAAGTGGGGGAAATCGGAGGGGTAGACGAACCATGAGAGACGATGGACTCTGAAAAACAAACTGAGGGTTCTAGAGGGGAGGGGGGTGGGAGGATGGGTTAGCCTGGTGGTGGGTATTGAGGAGGGCACATTCTACATGGAGCACTGGGTGTTACGCACAAACAATGCATCGTGGAACACTACATCTAAAACTAATGATGTAATGTATGGGGATTAACATAAGAATAAAAAAAATTAATAAATAAATAAAAAATTTAAATATCTATCATTTATCCATCTATTTACTATCTATATACATACACATATGTGATCCATATATGTGGATAAAGATTAAGGATAGATTTATAGTATTTATATGTAGTAAATAAAGAAAATTAACAGGATTATAAACAAAAAAATGCAAATCAGTTTTTCTCTATGGGAGAGGGAGAAAGGTATCAGTGATGGGAGCACTGAGGGTATGAGTATCATTCTACTTCTTAAACTGATGTGGCACAAGTGACCAAATCCTTCTTGCTTTTCAAATACAAATTATATGTTATAAAAATTAATTTATGTAAGTATGGTATATATTTTGTATATAAAAGGTTATAAATAAGAACAATATAACTGATAAGCAAATTAACTAAGCATTGTTGTTTTAATAAGCCAATTTCAGTTCCTGTTTTTTAAAATTATAGATCTGATCTACAGTCTTAGTAAAGCTTTGGAAATATTATACCATACTTTGATACCTTAAAATGATAGTAGATAGTCATCTTTCCACAGTTGCCATTTTGAAGAAAATCAAGTCTATAACACATTGCAAGAATGGCTAATGTGCACCTTTAGACTCTTAATTTAAAATTAACAAGATGTTTGATCCCATTTACAACTGAATCCCAAACCATAAGATACCTAGGAATAAATCTAACCAAAGAGGCAAAGAATCTGAACTCAGAAAACTATAGAGTACTCATGAAAGGATTTTAGGAAAACACAAAGAAATGGAAAAACAAAACAAAAAAAGAAATGGAAAATGTTCCAGGCTCATGGATTAGAAGAACAAATATTGTGAAAATGTCTATGCTACCTAAAGCAATCTACACATTTAATGCAATACTTATTATCAAAATACCATCCACTTTTTTCAAAGAAATGGAACAGATAATCCTAAAATTTGTATGGAACCAGAAAAGATCTCAAATAGCCAGAGGAATGTTGAAAAAGAAAAGCAAAGCTGGTGGCATCACAATTCCGGACTTCCAGCTCTATTACAAAGCTGTCATCATCAAAACAGTATGGTACTGGCACAAAAACAGACACATAGATCAATGGAATAGAAGAGAGAACCCAGAAATGGACCCTCAACTCTATAGTCAACTAATCTTCAACAAAGCAGGAAAGAATGTCCAATGGAAAAAAGACTGTCTCTTCAACAAATGGTGTTGGGAAACGTGGACAGCCACATGCAGAATAATGAAACTGGGCCACTTCCTTACACCACATACAAAAATAGACTCAAAATGGATGAAAGACCTCAATGTGAGACAGGAGTCCATCAAAATCCTAAAGGAGAACACAGGCAGCAACCTCTTTGACCTCAGCCACAGAAACTTCTTCCTAGAAACATCGCCAAAGGCAAAGGAAGCAAGGCCAAAAAGGAACTATTGGGACTTCATCAAGATAAGAAGCTTTTGCACAGCAAAAGAAACACTCAACAAACTAAAAGACAACCAACAGAATGGGAGAAGATATTTGCAAATGACATATTAGATAAAGGGCTAGTATCCAAAATCTATAAAAAACTTCTCAAACTCAACACCTAAAGAACAAAGAATCCAATCAAGAAATGGGCAGAAGACATGAACAGACGTTTTTCCAAAGAAGACAGCCAAATGGCCAATAGACACATGAAAAAGTGCTCAACATCACTTGTCATCAGGGGAATCCAAATCCAAACCTCAATGAGATACCACCTCACACCAGTCAGAGTGGCTAAAATTGAGAAGCCAGAAAATGACAGATGTGGGCAAGGATGTGGAGAAAGGGGAACCCTCCTACACTGTTGGTGGGAATGCAAGCTGGTGCAGCCACTCTGGAAAACAGTATGGAGGTTCCTCAAAAAGTTGAAAATAGAG
This sequence comes from Neomonachus schauinslandi, assembly GCF_002201575.2. Lineage (NCBI taxonomy): Eukaryota > Metazoa > Chordata > Mammalia > Carnivora > Phocidae > Neomonachus > Neomonachus schauinslandi. Next base: position 109,071,174 of record NC_058406.1, on the reverse strand, counting down.
CTTCCAAATGACCCAGCAATTGCACTACTGGGTATTCACCACAAAGATACAAATGTGATCCAAAGGGGCACATGCACTCCAATGTTTATAGAAGCAATGTCCACAATAGCCAAACTATGGAAAGAGCCTAGATGTCCATCAACAGATGAATAAAGAAGATGTACAATGGAATATTATGCAGCCATCAAAAAATGAATTCTTGCCATTTGCAAGGACTTGGATGGAACTAGAGGGTATTATGCTAGGTGAAATAAGTCAATCAGAGAAAGACAAGTATCATATGATCTCACAGATATGAGGAATTTGAGAAACAAGACAGAGGATCATAGGGGAAGGGAGGGAAAAATGAAACAAGACAAAACCAGAGAGGAAGACAAACCATAAGAGACTCTTAATCTCAGGAAACAGGGTTGCTGGAGTGGAGGGGGGTTGGAGGGATGGGGTGGTTGGGTGATGGACATTGGGGAGGGTAGGTACTATCATGAGCACTGTGAATTGTGTAAGACTGATGAATCACAGACCTATACTCCTGAAACAAATAATATATGTTAATAAAAAAATAAAATTAACAAGATGCTTATATTTGCCACATTTACAAATACTCTCTTGTTTTCTAGATAATGATTTATGTATTATTTTTGCTGAAGCATTTGTGAGTTACAGACATCTTGATACTTCACCCCTAAATTTTCCTATATATTTTTTCTTAGAACAAGGACATGTTCTTTTTCCAAATGTATCTTTCCAGTATCATCAACACTCCCAATTTAAAACTGCCACCATAATATTATCTAATATATGGTCCATATTTAAATGTCTAGTTTTGAAGGTCAGGACTTTGTATATGTCCTTCTATTATAAAATCATGGCTATATAAAGCGTAATTGTTTACCTATGACTATTTTTTAATTTTGAGAAATATTCAAACCCCCCCTTTCCTAATCTTACTTGGAATGGCTGTCTCCCCAAAAAAGAAAGGTCAAAAAGGAGGAACAGAAATATATACCCTCCATTGTTTCATTCATACACATAAAATTTAAAAACGGTCAGAATTACACTAATAGCTTTTGTGTTAATTTTACTTATCAATGACCCCTTTTACCTGTAAAACTGACTTGAAAAAATCATGCATTTGCTTAGATCAAATTTTATAGCATGTTCTAATAAGTAATTATTGGCATTCAAGACTACTTTTAAAAGTTTGAAAAATAGGGGCCCTTGAAGGGCCTAGTTGATTAAGTCTCCGACTTTTGGTTTCAGCTCAGGTCCTGATCTCAGGGTCAAGAGATCCAGCCCCAGATTGGGCTCCATGCTTGGTGCAGAGTCCGCTTGGGATTCCCTCTTCCTCCCCATCTGCCCCTCTCGCTCATGCTCAATCTCTCTAAAATAAATAAATCTTAAAAAAAAAAAAATAAGTGAAAATAAAAATTAAAAAATAAAAGTTTGAAAAATATAATGTATATGTTACGTGTTTGTGTGTGCACAGATTCTGATCTCTGCATTGAATGGCTCTTTGATGTGGGAAAAAAAAAAATTATCTGAGGCTACACACATCTGTCCTAGGTGACCTAATAAAATCTACCATCAGTGAGCACACTATCTAATCTAGCTGCAATCTCTCTTCTGATCAAATTTTCCACAGGTAATGAAACTCACCCAGACTGCTCTGCATCCTGTCACATCCCCTGTGGGAGGTAGCACTGACTCCAAGGCTAAAGGCAGCTGTTAATTTCTCTGAATGTTACCTTCAGGAAATTATGGTTTTGCTAGGGAGATTACTAATTGCATGTTTCTCCCACAAGCACAAATAAAGAAAGTTGTTTTGTTTTGTTGATTCTAAATTCTAATGATGCCCATTAGAACTCTACTAAGGTACTGATTACAGTAGCACCCCCACCCCCTGACTTCTGCCTTACCCAAGATTTTGCTTTCTGCAGTTTCAGTTACCCAGGATCAACTGCAGTCAGAAAGCAAGTGGTCTTCCTTCTGATGGGCCATTAGAAGCCAGAGAAAGGGTATAAAGAGTATAATAAGATAATTTGAGAGAGAGAGACCACATCTGCATAACTTTTATTACAGGATATAGTTATAATTATTCTACTTTATCAGTTGTTAATCTCTTGCTGTGCCCAATTTATAAATTAAACTTCATCATAAGTATGTATGTATAGGAAAAACACTTGATACTATCTATGGTTTCAGGCATCTTCTGGGGCTCTTGGACTGTATCCCTCATGGATCAGGGGAGAGGGGCTACTTGATATTGATTCTATATCACTATCTGGTATTTCTACCATATATGGGATTTAATGTCCAAGACTTTCTTACCTTCTGCTGGCTACACGTTTGAAACTGTCATCTTCATAATGAAATATGTAGCTATCACATATTGATTTTAGCCTCAATGGCTTTCTGAACATTTTTTGTCAACATTTAAAACTATCCTAGGCTAAATTGATCTTTCTTCAGGGCAACATTGGAGGGGATAATATCACTAGGTCAGCCACAGCCATCTCTAACTTAAGAGCTGTAGATCTTTCAGAGGATGACAGGGACTGAATGATTTCTGAGCACAAGGGAAGATGATAACTTTCTTTTATGTTAACTGAACCTTCAACATATCTATCTGACAACCACTATGTATCATTCTGATCAGCAGTCACTGTCCTATCTGCATCTGAAGGTCTTGAGTAATTGCTGTTGGCATTTTTCTACTGTTTCCAAATTATCACAGATGGAATAGGCCTTAACTGATATGAACTCAATGCTAAAACTTCAATCATATAATCTCTGAACAAATCATAGAATGTTCCAGAAAAGTAGCAAATACAAAGCCCTGGGACAAAAATCTAGCATGTTTGCTGGTAGAAGTCACAGTAATTGCATTAGATATCTGAGCTTTACTTCTTTGTCACTGATAATTGAAAATGTTTCCAAACTTTCCAAATGATCAACATTTTGTTGAACTTTATGCATGTAACTAGAATAAAAGTGTCATTTGCCAAGGTGCCTTTCCTTTGCCCCAGTCTGTGGCTCAGTTCTGTTGTAAACTTTAAAACTCCCTGAACAGGGAATGAGGACATGGGTTTAAGCCCCTATCTGATGAGAGTGATTACTCTGTCATTTTCATTACAAAGCTCATACTGATAGCATTTCAGGAGCTCAGCTCCACCTTAGTTTGCTGATAAAGTTCACCAGGCTATGGTGTTTTCATCCTGACCTGTGGCCTATGTGGTGTTCCCCATACTCCCCTCCTCCCTCAAATTCCACACCCCATCCCTGAAGTAAAGGTTCTGTCTTAGCTCAGGCTGTTGTAGCAAAATACCATGTACAGAATGGACTGAACGACAGATATTTATTTTCTCACAGTCCTGGAGACTGGAAGTCCATGATCAGAATGCCAGCCAGAAGGGTTGAATTCTGGTGAAGGCCTACTTCCTGGCTTACAAATGGCCGCCTTCTTGCTGTACCTCCACATGGGGAGAAGAGGAAGTCGTCCTCTTTTTGTAAGGGTGCTTATCCCATCATGGGGCTCCATCTTCATCACCTCATCTAACCTAATTACATCCCAAAGTTCCCACCATTTGGGGTGAGGCTTTAACCTATGAAACTTGGGGATGAACATACACTCAGTCCCTAATAGACTTCCCTTCATCATCCCAATCCAGTGTCTTTCCTGCCTTCTCATGGAGGCACCTCCTCACACACTTACCATGAATTTTCTATTCCCACATTGTCCAACCAGAGCTTCATAACATTGCCCCCAGATTTCATTTGTCTGGAGTCTCCACCTAATATCTGCTGTGCCCTAAGAATTCTCTCCTAACTTTTCCACTAACTTAAGGAGACTAAGTGTCAATAATGTTTCAGTTGTTACACACAGACGTGACTTTATTCTCTCAAAAGTTAGATGAGTATCTCAGCCCAGATACCCCACCCTCCAAACTTATCTTAAGTGAAAAGTCAAGCTACCTTTGTGGAGAGATCACAAAGACCTTACATTGTGAAGGTCACATTCAAAGAGGGACTGGTTTTCAACAGAGAAGTGTCTAAGGACCTTTGGCAGTGGGAGGTTTTAAAAAGCAGAGTTTTCCCAGAGAACAACAGTTTAAGTCTGAGAACGGAGGGCACTACATTCTTTTTCGTAGATTGGTTTCCCCCAGATGTAGATATAGAAGGTAGAAGGTACCTGTTTTACAGGTAGTATGAGTACCTTATAATAACCAAATAATGCTGATGCTGCTCTCTCTTCCCTTGTCTAATTTCTGTCAGTCATTTCACTTGTAATATGCATGCTTAAGCATATATATAGTATTCATAAACATACATAATCAAAAACATTTTTGCTGTTATTATTTTGAACAAACTATTATCTTCTATGCCAATTAAGAATTAAAAAAAAGAAAGGTTTTATTTTTTTCACTTATTTATTCTTTGTTACTTGTCCTTTCTTTATAAAGATCCATGTTTTTGACCTATATTATTTTCCTTCTCCCTAAAGAGCTTCTTTTAGTATTTCTTGAAAGGCAGATTTACTGCCAACAAATTCCTTCAGTTTTTGTTTGAGAAATTCTTTGTTTCTCCACCACCTTTGAAGAATAATTTTGCAGGGTACAGAATTCTAGGTTGGAGACATTTTCCTTTCAACCCTTTAAATATTTCACTCCACTCTCTTGTGTTTGTTTGCTTTGTTTGTGTGCTTTATAAGGGGAAGACAGTTGTAAATCTGATTTCTGTTCTATAGGCGAGGTGTGTTTTTCCTTCTGGCTTTTTTAGTATTTTTTCTTTATCTTTGCTTTTATGTAATTTACATGCTTAGGTGTAGGTTTTTGGCATTTATTCTGCTGCTGTTCTCTAAGATTTCTGCATCCATGGTTTGGTGCCTGACATCAATTTGGGGAAATTCTCAGTCATCATTGTTCCAAATATTTCTTTCTTTTTCTCTTTCTTCTCTTTCTGATATTCCTGTTGTACATGTGTTACACCTTTTGTAGCTGTCCCACAGTCCTTGGATATTCTGTTCTGTTTTTTCAGTCTTTGTCCTCTTAATTTTTCAGGTTTTGAGGCTTCCATTGATAAATCCTCTAGCTCAGAGATCCTGTCCTCTGCTGTGTCCAGCCTACTAATGAGCCCATCAAAAGCATTCATCATTTCTGTTACCATGTTTTTATCTCTAGAATTTTTTTAGTTCCTTCTTCGGGTTTCTAGCTCTCTGCTTACATTACCTATATCTTTCCTCATGCTGTCTCTTTTATGCTGTAGAGACATTAGTATATTAACCACAGTCATTTTCAATTTCTGATCTGATAATTCCAGCATCTCTGACATGTCTGGTTCTGATGTTTGTTCTGTTTCTTCAAAATTTGTGTGTGTTTTTTGTAATTTTCTTGGTATTCCTTGTAATATTTCCTTGGTAGCTTCCCATGAAGTACTAGGTAAAAGGAACTACTGTCAATAGGCCTTTAATAATGTGCTGGTGTAGTGTCGGGGGAGGAGAAGAGTTCTAGAGTCCTATGATTAGGTCTCAGTCTTTTGATAATCTTCTCAGTTTATTCCTACCCCCTTGAGTTGGACAGGATGGCTAGAGTGCCCTGGAGTTGGCACTGGAGTTGGGTATTTCCCTTCCTCAGGTCAGTTAGGGTCTGAAAACACCCAAGTAGTTTAGGCTCTGATTAACTAGCTTCCCCTGAGGGCAGACGTTGGTAAGAAGAACAGAGTGCTCTGGCTTATTTCAAAACGGTTCCATCTCTCCCTCCCGCTCAGGGGACACCTGAGGGGATTTTCTCCAATTTTTACTGTGAGAAACTGGTCAAACTCCTGAATGCAAATTTCATACCATTGTGGGGGCCCCTATGACTGGGTCCCCCTGGAGTTTTTAATTCTCAGATTGCCCACACTGAGTGGCTAGCAATTCTTCAATTACTGTTCTGGTCTTCCTACCCTGGTTCCCACTGTCTGCTTTTGAGTCTTTGCTCTGGTTAGCAGCAACTCTCTGTATTCAACTCTCTGTCTCTCCAATCCTGAGGGCAGAGGTTTGCCCTGTTTTCTGTCTTATGAATCCAAGAAGAGTTGGTGATTTTTCAGTCTGTTCGACTTTATATTTTTGAGGAAGGAGTGATGACTTACTTCTAAGCTCCTTAAAAGCAGAACCAGAAACCAGAAATCCCCTTGCATTTTTAACTCTCAGACTTGTCCACACTGAGCCTCCAGCAATTCAATTACAGTTCTGGCTTTCCTACCCTTGTACTGGTGACCACAGTGGTTTCTGTGCATGGGCCTCTGATGTGGTAAGCTGTGACTCCCTGTATTTGCCTGTCTTGTCTAACCAGTCTTGGGGGCAGCAGTTTGCCCTGTGTCCTCCCCTCTCTGATGGATCCAAGGAGAGCTGAAGATTTTCCAGTCTGTTCAGATTTTACTTGTTATGACTGAGTTGTGACTTCCAAGCTCCTATACGTAGAACCAGAAACTGAAAATCCCTTATTTATTTCTTTACTGAAGGCATAAATGAATACAAATCCATTTTCTGAATGTACCAGAATTCATTCATCATTTCACAATTTGTTTTAGTTCACAACTTGCATATTCTTGTGCAAGTCTTTTTGTGAACATTTGTTTTCATTATTCTTGGGGAAATCCCAAGGAGAAGGATTTTTTTTTAGTTTAGGGTGGGTTTATGTTTAACTTTATAAGAAACTGCCAAATAGTTTTCCAAAGTTGTTGCTCAATTGGTACAATAATGCATGAGATTTCTAAATGAACCACATCTTTGCCAAGTCTTTTTTTAAGCCATTATAATGGGTGTGAAGTTGTATATTATGGCATTTTAATCTGATCTGCAATTTCTTGATGGCTGGATAAATTAGAACATCTTTTTATGCTCTCCTTAGTGAGTTGCATATCTTACTTTGTGGTCTTTTCTCAGTTGTTGTTATTTGTTTTCTTTAATTGGGTTATTTGTTTGTTTTTTAATTTGTGATAGTTCTTTATATATACTAGACACAAGCCTTATGTCAAATGGGAATATTTTCCCCTAATCTGGGGTTTGCCATTTCATTTTCTTAAAAAGGATTTTTTAAAGTTCAATTTTTTTAAAAATCTGATGAAGTTCACATTACCATTCTTTTTTATTTTATTAGTATTGTTTCATCCTAAAAAATCTTTGTCTACCCTTGAACACAAAACCTTTTTCCTATTTTTTTTTTTTTTTTTTCCAGGAATATATTTGTTTTAGTTTTACATTTTCAGTAAGATCAATCTCAAAATATTTGTAATTCATATAAAGTAGGAGTCAGGTGTAATCTTAGTTTTTCCATATATTTATTGAGATGTTCTAGCATTATTTATTGAAAAGATTTTATTCCCCTTTGAACTGGTTTGACAACTGACCAGTGGCATTAAAGAAGATGGGGGGAATAGGAAGCACCAAGAATTCTTTTTTCTACCTAGACAGTTGCACTGGTAGAATTTGGTGTAATTATTTTTGGATTCTAGAGTCTATTGTAAAGATTGCAACTTTCAGGAGAAGTTTTGGATGGTAAATCATGGCTAATTTAGGTCAATTTCTGCTCTCAGAACCGTGGCAACTACCCATCCCCCCACCAGCCCAGTGACAAACACCTGTGTACCTGTTCCTGGAGAAGCTTACACTTGGCTTATTGGAAACAGGGTAGGCAATGGGGACTTTACTCCAAATATTGGGGATCCAAGTTCTGATCACTGATATCTACTTTTGATTGCAGAGGTGTAGAGACAGCAAGCTGCAACCCCCACAGGCTGAAGCAACTTCCAGGGGATTTAAAGAGCCAGAGCCTTCCTTTCCCTTCATTTCTCCCTATTTCCTCTTCTGGGAGCCAAACACTTAAAAATTAAGATACTCAAGGGGCGCCTGGGTGGCTCAGTTGGTTAAGCGACTGCCTTCGGCTCAGGTCATGATCCTGGAGTCCCAGGATGGAGTCCCGCATCGGACTCCCTGCTCAGCAGGGAGTCTGCTTCTCCCTCTGACCTTCCCCCTTCTCATGTGCTCTCTCTCTCTCTCTCTCATTCTCTCTCTCAAATAAATAAAATCTTTAAAAAAAAATTAAGATACTCAAAAGAAACTGTATGTATATATGGGGAAATTTACAAAGTCACAATGCATGCTCAGGGGAAGACATAGGCTCAGGCAAGATCTGAGAAGACCTCAAGTTGACACTTTAGGCCAATCCCTGGCATAGAGATGACCTACAAAAATTAAAGACTAAAAAACAAACAAAAGCTGTAAACCCTGGGGAAAGGGAAGAATTTGATTTCCAGAGTGACCACATTGTAAGAGTCAAATGTCCAATTTTCAACAAAATTCACAAGGCATACAAACAGGAGAGTATATCCTATTCAAAGGCTAGCATTCTTCTCTTGTGCACATGGTACACTTTCTAGGATATATCACATGTTAGACCACAAATTAAGTCTTAGAGTTTAGAAGGTAGATATCACACAAAGTATCTTCTCTGACCACAACAGGTTGAAGTTAGAAATCACTAACAGAAGGCAAAGTGAAAACTCACAAATTTCCGGAAATTAAGATACTTTTAAGCACCCAATAGGAAAGGGAGAAATCACAAGGGAAAATAGAACATATCAGAGATGAATGAAAATGAAAGTATAACATATCAAAATGTTGCGATGAAGGGAAAGCAGTGCCAAGAAGGAACCTTTAGCTATAGAAGTTTACATTAAAAAAAAAAAAGATCTCAAACCAACAACCTAACTTAACCACTTAAGAAAATAGAAAAAGAAAAAAAACATACTAAACATAAAGCTAGCAGAAGGAAGGAAATAATAATGATTAGAACTGAGATAATAAAAGAGAGAATAGAAAAGCAATAGAGAAAATCAATGAAATAAATGTGTTCTTTGAAAAGGTTAACAAAATCATAACTGTTTACCTAGATTGGCTAAGATAAAAAGAATATTAAATACTAAAGGAATGACTAAAATTAGAAAAAAAAGGTGAGGACATTACTACAAACTTGATAGAAATTTTAAAAAATCCAAAGAGAGAATGAAGAATTAACTGGATAGCCTTGATGAAATGGACAAATTCCTGAAGGCACAAAACCTACTCACACTGAACCATGAAGAAATAGAAAATTTGAACAGATATAACACTAGTAAAGAGATTAAATCAGTAATCAAATATCTTCCAACAAAGAAAAGTCTTGAATCTGCTAATTTCACTAGTCAATTCTTCCAAACATTTAAAGAAGAAATAATGGGCTCCTGGGTGGCTCAGTTGGTTAAGCGACTGCCTTCGGCTCAGGTCATGATCCTGGAGTCCCTGTATCGAGTCCCGCATCGGGCTCCCTGCTCGGCAGGGAGCCTGCTTCTCCCTCTGACCCTCCCCCCTCTCATGTGCTCTCTGTCTCTCTCATTCTCTCTGTCTCAAATAAATAAATAAAATCTTTAAAAAAATAAAAATAAAGAAGAAATAATACCAATACTTCTCAAACTCTTAACAAAAAACTAAGAGGAGGGAAAACATCCTAACTTACCCATTGAGCATAATATTACCTTGATACTGAAATCAGAAAAAGACTATAAGAAAAGAAACTATTATGACCCTTATGAACTTTGATGCAAAAATCCTCAACAAAATACTAGCAAACGGAACTCACCAGCATATTAAAAATATTATATATCATGACCAAGCGGGATTTATTCCTGGAATACAAAGATGATACAATATATGAGATTCAATATACCATATTAACAGAATGAAGGAAACACACACATAATCTTATCAATTGACGCAGAAAAAGCATTTGGCAAATTCAACACCCTTTTAACAGTTAAATCTTAGAAGAAAACTACCTCAAAATAATAAAGGCCATATATGAAAAACCTACAGGTAAGACTGGACTCAGAGGTGGACTTAAAGCTTTCTCTCTAAGATCAAAAGTAAGGATGCCTACTTTCACCACCTCTATTAAACATAGTAATAGAAGTCTTAGACAGAGAAATTGGGCAAGAAAAAGATATAAAAGATAACCAAACTGGAAGGAAAAATGTAAAATTATCTCTGCTCACAGATGACATGATTTTATATACAGAAAACCTAAAGATTATACACATACATCACACACACACACAGAGCCATTAGAACTAAAAAAAAAAAAAAAAAATTCAGCAAAGTAGCAAGATACAAAAAGAATACACAAAAATCCGTTGAATAAAGAAAAGAAAATTAAGAAAACAACTCCATTTACAATAGCATATAAATAATAAAAAAAGCCGGATTAACTAACAAGAAGGTGAAAGACATTCACTAAAAACCGCAATACATTACCAAAAGAAATTAAAGACATAAATAAATGAAAAGACATCCTGCATTCATGGATTAGAAGGCTCACTACTGTTGAAATGGCAATATTATCCAAAGCTAGCTACTAATTCATAATGTCATTTTTTATGAAAATAGAAAAATCCATCCTAAAATTTATATGGAATCTCAAGGAGCTCTATGTAGCCAAAACATTCTTGAGAAAGAACAAAGCTGGATGGTACACGCTTCCTGATTTCAACATTTACCACAAAGCTAAGGTAATCAAAACAGTATGGTACTGACATAAAAACAGACAGACTTACAGATAGAGAGCTCAGAAATAAACCCTTAAATACATGGTCAAATGATTTCTGACAAGGGTACCAAGATGAAATGGTGTCAGAAAAACTGGATACCCACCCACAAAAGAATGAAGCTGGACCTAACACCATACGCAAAAATTAATTCAAAATAAATCAATATACATGATGGACATGTAAGAACTGAAACTAGGAACTCTTAGAAGAAAATATAGGGGAAAATCTTCATGACATTGGATCTGGCAATGATTTCTTACATATAACACCAAAAGTACAGTCAACAAAAGAAAAATAAATAAACTGAACTTCATCAAAATTAAAATCTGTGTATCAAAGGAAACAACAGAATAAAAAGGCAACCCATATGTTGGGAGAAAATTACTTGCAAATCACATATCTGATAAGAGATCAAACAAAAAAATTGCCACAGAATTACCATTTCATCCAGCAATTCCACTTCTGGGAACATACACAAAAGAATGAAAAACAATGACTCATATATCTGTGCTCCCATGTTCATGTTAGGATTATTCCAAAGGGCCAAAAGGTGAAAACAACCCAAATGTACACTGTTGGATAGATGGATGAACAAGGTAAACAAAATATGGTATATACACGGGGATAGAATATTATTCAGTCTTATAAAGGAAGGAAATTCTGATACATCCTACAACATGGCTGAATCTTGAAGAATTATACTAAATGAAATAAACCGGACCCAAACAGATGAATAGTGTGTGATCCACTCACGAGTCAATTAATAGAGACAAAGTAGAATAGAGGTTATCAAGGGCTGAGGGGAGTATTACTTAATAGGCACAGAGTTTTAGTATGGGATGATGAAAATTCTGGATATGGATAGCAGTGATAGGTTCACAGCAATGTGAATATGATCAATGCCACTGAACAGTACACTTAAATATGGTTAAAATGGTAAATTTTGGGGCGCCTGGGTGGCTCAGTCTGTTAAGCAGCTGCCTTCGGCTCAGGTCATGGTCCTAGGGTCTTGGGATCAAGCCCCACATCCGGCTCCCTGCCCAGCAGAGAGCTTGTTTCTCCCTCTCCACCTGCCTGCCACTCTGCCTGCTTGTGCTCTCTCTCTCTCTCTGTCAAATAAATAAATAAAATCTTAAAAAATAAATAAATAAAATGGTAAATTTTATGTTATGTATAGTTTACCACAATAAAAAAAGCCATTGGCCATATGAGTGTGGGTCTGTTTCTGGACTCTATAATGTTCCATTTGATTCATGTGCCTGTACTTGTGACAATATCACATTGTATTCATTTTGGCAACTTACAGTGAGTTCTGAAATTAGGAAGTATAAACATTCCAACTTTGTTCTACTTATTAAAGATTGTTTGGGCTGTACTGAGTCTTTGTATTTCCATGTAAAATCCTAGAATCAACTTGCCATGGTCTACAAAAATATTTTGGGGATTTTAATTGATATTGGGTGTTTAGGAAGATGTGAAAACTTAATATTTAGTTACATTTCTCCATTTACTTGTTTACTTTCATTTCATTCATCACAGTTCTATAGTTTTCAAGGTAAAAACTTTGTACATATTTTGTTAAATTTATTCCTGAGTGTATTATCTCTTCAGTGTATTGTGGATTCCATTTTTATTTTGTTTGTTGCAAATTATGGAAATACAATTAACTTTGGACATTGTCCTTATTTCCAGCAACCTGTTTTGTATGTTACTCTATTTTTTGTAGATTACTTAGGGGTTTCTATGTACACTAACATGACATCTAAAATAGAGCTGTTTACCTCTTCTTTCCCAACTGTTATGCCATTTATATCCATTTCCTGACTTACTGTACAACCAAAACAATATTGAGTAAAAATGAAGCAAGTGATGATCCTTGACTTGCTTACAGCCTTGGAGAGTATCTTCAATATAAACTATAATGTTAGTGGAAGTGTTCATTAGAGGCTTATTGAATTAAGGGAGTTCCATGCTATCCAGACTTTGCTGAAAGTATTTCTTATAAATGACTGTCAAATTTTGTCAATTGTTTTTTTATATTTGTTGGTTTTATCATAGGATTTTTCTCCTTAATTCTGTGAAGTTCTTCCCAGTGTTCTATTCAAAAGAGAGATTGGGTTTTTGTGTATTAACTATTTTGACTGCATAGTTTAAAATCAGTTAACATTATTTCAGTATTGATAGACTGAATTTTACAAATTACAACACTTTACTTACCTAGAATTTGTGTAATATATTCATTACAGAGAGTTATATGTATGAATCATATTGCTTCACTGAAAAGAGAGAGAGAGAGGAGAGAAGGAGGAGAAGGAGGAAGAGGGAAGGAAGAAAAGAAAGAGTAAAAGAAAGAAAGAAGGATGAAAGAAAGAAGAAAGAAAGAGAAACAAAGAAAGGGAGAAAGAAAGAAAGAGAAAGAAAGAAGAAAGAAAGGGAGGAAGGAAGGAAGGAAGAAAGAAAGAAAAAAAGAAAGAAAGAAAGAAAGAAAGAAAAAAAGAAAGAAAGAAAGAAAGAAAGAAAGAAAGGAAGGAAGGAAGGAAGGAAGGAAGGAAGGAAGGAAGAAGGAAGGAAGGAAAAAAGGGAGAGAAAATGACCATTGCCTGCTATTCTTTTATTAACTAAAAGGAAGAATGGGCACTCCATAGGAACAATTTAATCAGCTTTGACAGCCAGACCCATGATTCAGGGTGATTTAAATGGTCTGTGACAAAAGAATAGTTAACAGTCTGCAAAATGTCCATTATCTTTAGTTAGCAAGGGCCTATTGATTTAGGACCTGGGGTGACTCCCATAGGATGTTGGTGAAAAGTGAGGTGGAAACTCCAGCTCAGCATTATTCACCACCAACAAAATACTCCAAGGTAAATCTGTGAATAAGCTACAAATTAAATCTTTGTGCTAAATAGCTATAGATGTCTGGGAATACAGGAAGAGTACTGTTTGTTATTTGCTGTAATTTGCTTCTGAGATCACATTTGGCAACACTGTTAAAATAATGTCTTTAATGTTATTACATAATAAATGATAAATTCTAAAAGTTGTCCTCTTTAATGTTAAAATTGTCTTGTCGAATATAATCTAGTTTCACCTAAAGATGTCTTCCACAGCTGTACTTCAGTGCTTATAAGCAGACCAATGAGTTTTGAGTGATAATTTATGGCTCTTTCTGAGGCTGGATTAGCAGCAGGGTAACATGCCAAACAGAGCATTAGACAGAACTTGCTATGATGCTTGGGCATAATTCTATCAAGGAGGTCCATGGAATCATTCATGCACAATCCCCTGGAGAAAAGCATTGCCATTGAGTCCAGTGACTGCCACCTAAAGCCTCATGCTTCTCAAATGCAAAGCATCGGGCTCCACCTTTGTACCACCTCCAAAAGTCCAGTGCATTGCAAGATAAGACTGGGGCAGGAAAAACTGCCCTGCACTGTTCTCAGATAGTCCCTCTGTATGAAAAGGTAGAATGCACTTTCTCAAGATCAGATAATACAAGTGTCACTGCGGCCACTTAATAACTGGAAGTCAAAGAGATGCCCTAATGTGTGGGGATGGGCCATAATGGTTGGCTGTGGACTTAGGTTTGGTACTTATACAAGGACACTGCTTACTTAATAATGTCAACAAAAATTGCACGTAGGAGGATTGACTATGCTCTGTAAGTAAAAGGAAAATATATTATGAATTTTCTGTGAATAAACATTTTTATTAACAAAAAAATTGAAAACAAAACAAAAAAAACAAAAAAACTTCAACAGAAGGAAAGCTACTTACACCAGAATAGAAAGGCTCACCAGACACACATATCACATCCTGTTCCTGGATCATCAAAATATCTTTGGCTAGGTGCAGCCGGACTTTGAAAGGCTCCTGATTACCATCCTGCAGCAAACAAATCCCTGTCTTTGTCTTCAGGCAAGAAAAGAACAAAACAGAGAAAAAAAAATTATACTTAGTTTATAGAATATAATTTCATGGCCTATTCACAGCAAAACATGATGAATAGCATTTGAGAGCTAAGGAAAATGCACTCTGATGAATCTGGAGCATAATACTTAATATAGGTGCAGAGACAAGGTTAACGATTTCATGTGAAGTAGACCTCAGGTAATGGAGATTTGTCAGAAAATCCACATAAGATTAGGAGAGTAAAGAGTATAGTTTATACACTATATTTGAAAAATAATGAAAGTTTTGTTTAATACTTACAATCTAAATATAAAATTTTTGGTAACAGATTTATTGAGATACAATTTACATTCTATACAATTCAACCCTTTAAGATGTGTAAGACAATGTTTTTTATTACAAAGTTGTGTAGGCATCATTATAATCAACTTTAGAGCATTTTCATCACTCCAAAAGGAAAACTATTACGTGCATCATCCCACTCCCCTCCCCAGCCCTAGGCAACCACTAATCTACATTCTGTCTCTATCATAGAATTTTGAATCTGAAACCATACCCACTTAACATCTTTTCTATCCTCCAAGATTTCATCATTCCTAGTCGCCACACACACACACACACACACAGGCTGTACAGATGAGAAAATGAGGATAAAGGGGGAAGTGAACTGCTTAAATTAATATAGTTAATTAAAAACAGAGCCTGGCTTAGGACCCACGATTTGTGACTTCCAATCCATTGTTTTTGCCTCACATATTTTTGGGAATTATAGAAACAGCCTGTGAAGACTCCGGAACTTGTACTACATAGCTTTACACCAGTATCTCAGTAATCACTGAAGAAGCCCATGAAGCCCATCACTCCTGAAGCATGTCAGTGTACAATGTTTATCCAGATAAATAGAAATATGCTCCTTAGCAAATGCACTTAAGGTTCCCATTTGTCAGAAATACAAAAGGAAATTTTTTTGAAACAGAAAATAATCACTGGCTGTCATTCTGCACCAAAAAGTCAACAGGAACAATGACCACTTTGGCAATTACATTTTCATTTGATAATTATTAAACCATTCTTAATTTGGATAAAAAAAAGGATAAGTATATAGAAATATGTATTTATCCTTAGTATTTAATGAGCACAAAACTCCAGGCACTGATACCAGGCTTTCTCTTGGAATATAAATTTACATATGGATTGCTAGGAGTTTATTTCTTTAAAAGAATGTTTCATAATGTAAATGGGAACAGACTTACTGATGCCTCTAAAGATAATCCTTTCTGTAAATGCTTTATCCCATGTGCTAATACATACCATTGTACTCTCTATCACTATGGTCTTATATTAGTCTGTAATTATATTGTAAGGGTTATGATATCTTTTAAGGAAAAACAAGTTTTTTCCAGGTGCAAGGATGCTGTTCTTTCCTCCTTTATATGAGACAGGCGCACAGCATGCACTCACTAAATTGTGTCGATTAATCTATTCTAGAGCATAACTCAAGTGGATATGTCTAGAGGACAAAAATATTTCAGCAAAGGCAAATGATATTTTCCTTAATATAGAACATAATTTTCTACATTTTTCACAGAGAAAAGTCTTTCATGCTTACAATGTGATCTTGGCTGGGAGCCAACATCAGGACTCTCTGAGGTGGCATGGCAAAGAGGAGGGTATAAAATAATATCAAAGCCAAGTGAACATAATTGAGCACATTTGCTGATTTTTTTTTTTTTATTTTAAAAGATTTTATTTATTTGCGAGAGAGAGAATGAGAGACAGAGAGCATGAGAGGGAGGAGGGTCAGAGGGAGAAGCAGACTCCCTGCTGAGCAGGGAGCCCGATGCGGGGCTCGATCCCAGGACTCCAGGATCATGACCTGAGCCGAAGGCAGTCGCTTAACCAACTGAGCCACCCAGGCGCTCCATTTGCTGATTTTTTAATGTACAGTACATTCGGGCCAATTTTCTTCCAGAAGTATAATGGAATAGAGCTGGCAATCACAAATAATGCTCTGTCTCAACATGAGGATGAAAGAGGGGCTTTCCCTGAGAGCCCATAAATACATTATTGTTACACATCAAAGAGCTATCAAAGATCATCCAGGGAAAGTTTGAGGGACAAAAACACACCTATGAGACTTCTCTCATCACATCCAATGTGGTCAAAGCGCCATTCACTCAAATAATGTATAAAATGTCCCCTAGTTATTAGAAAATTGTCTGCAAAACAGAATACAGACTTTGAGCTCACATTTGGGTCCTGAAAATACAGAATTAAAGAAAACAAAGAATGAAGTAGCTTTTGTTAAAATGAATACACACACACACACACACAGACATAAATAGCTATTTGAAGAAAACAGAAAATAGTACTAATGAAGCTTATCAACAGATTCAACTTAAATTCATTCTTTAGGGGTTATAGATGTCACATAATATCTTATTATAAAAATTCAGCTGTGTACATGAAAATACATTTAAAATCCCATAATATATCAATTTTTTCAAATAATTTGTAAATAATTGAGACGTGAATCAGACAATAGTCTCTGACCTCAGAGTATTCTTACTTACAAAAATATACATATATACATAAGATGCCATGTGATATCTGATGTGGGAGCAACATGGAGAGAAGAGTTAAATATTCTTGGGGGAGGGAGGTGTTAAAGAAAATTTTATAGATAAAAAAATGTATGGCTTGTCTTAAAAAATAAATTGAGGAAATAATTAGAGAAGACAAAAGTTATTTTATTCAAGGGGGAGAAAGGAGTAAAATATGAAAGCATAAGAATGGATAGCTGACATGATGCAAGAAGAGAAAAGCATGAGAATGCATCCCAATCGTAAATCTGCATGATCCAGCAAAGGCCAAGGGAGGAGACGTGCCAGGTGAAGAGGAGGAAGGTCAGGGCCCTTATGTGATGTTCCAGGAGTTTAAAGGTATTGGAGATGTCCTAGAAAAATCTGAACAGTGATTTATGTTTTATAAATATATTTCTTAGAGCAGGAGATGGATAGGAATTGGGAAAGTTACAACATAATTTTTGTTAACAGAAATATAAACCTTGAGCAGATGTTGAGGGCTGGTAAACAACTGCATTAGAATCAGAGCTGGTACAGTAGATTAAAAGAATGGGTAAAATCCGTTTCAGGGTACTCTTCTGATTCAGAGCAGCATTGCTGGACTGGTATCACCACTAGTGAAATGGAGTCCTATATTCATTTGTTGTTTAATAACCACTTGCACAAAGTTTACTGTGTTTCCAGAAATATTATTTCTTTTGATCCTCCTAACAACCCAGTGCAACTGTTTTCATAAGTAGGAATAGAGCAGAGGAGCAGAAATGAATGGAACTCAGGATCTGAACCCAGGCTGCTGAGCTCCAGATTCTGTGCTCCAAACCACTTGCTCTGGTTTCCCTCATGCACAGATCATTTGAAGGATGCCTCACCCAATCCTCCTAGAAACAGTGACATGGCCATCAGTGTCTCTCACCAGGAGGTAACACTTTGGTCACCAAGAATCTCCTACGGGAGTGCAAAGAGTTGTGAGAAGGCCATCATCACGAACCAACTGTTCTTCCTTTATCAAAAGCAATAACCAATGGTGGGGGGCGGGTAAAGTGAGTGAGACCGCTCTGATCTGATGATTTTCCCATCAAAGACAAACTACTGAGGATGCATAGGACACTGTCTGATATGGGGAGAGGCTTAATCTGCACAACCTCATCCCCCATAGATTGCTTCAGGGTTAAGAATGGGAACCAGGACTGTGAGTGACCACTAGTACAGAACAACTGCTGAAAAATAAAAAAAAACAAAAAAAATCTCCTAAATAAGTATTGGCTGCACATTTAGTATAAACTTAAGTCCTGCACCTATCTGTTTCTTTTTTAACATAACAATCATCTGTCTTCAAACTTTGTGGACTGTGTACTCATTGCACATAAGTAAAGAAATGTATGTGCTCTATGTAAATTATAAAACGTACATAAAACTTGAAATTTTAAAGGGATGAGTCATAAAAAATAATATAGATTCAAATGTTGTTTTCCTGTGCCTGATGGATGATACTCTATTGCAGGGGGATTTTACAAAATCCACATTGTTTGTTTAGAGGAATATTAAAAGGCCATGCCTCTTGATTATTTAACAGGCAATACTTTTTAAAATCTAGTCATTGACTTGTTTCTGTAAATCAATGAAGTGTGTCTATGGATTTACATGGATTTACTCTGTTTTAAACAAACAGACCTCACATTTAAACTTAACAAGAATTTATGCTTAGCTTAAACCTATTACCTGGGAACTTTAAAAAATCGGCTATGTTTCCTTTATACTTAAAAGTTAAGGTCTCTTTGGGCACCTGGGTGGCTCAGTCAGTTAAGCATCTACCTTCGGCTCAGGTCATGATCCCAGGGTCCTGGGATTGAGTCCTGCCTTAATCTCTGTGCTCCACAGGGAGCCTGCTTCTCTGTCTGCCCCTCTTCCCACTTGTTCTCTCAATCTCTCTCTCTCTCAAATAAATAAATCTTAAAAAGTTAAAGCATCTTTAATTTAGGTTTTAGACTTTGAAAGAACATGTGCTTTCACGAAAAAATTTTTTAAAGATTTTACTTATTTATTTATTTATTTATTTAGAACAAGTGTGTGAGCAGGGAGAGAGAGAGAGAATCTCAAGCAGACTCTGCACTGAGCGCAGAACTTGACATCATGACCTGAGCCAAAATCGAGTCAGATGCTCAACCAACTGAGCCACCCAGGTGCCCCTGCTTTCATGAAGCTTTTAAACTCTATGCTCCTTTATTCTTGAAATCAGACATAAAAAACTACAAACTACAAGGAACTGGGCAGAGACCATGACATGTCCTGTACATAGTTTTGCAGGTATCCTTGATATTTCCATATTTTGATTGCCAGATATAACTTAATTTGTTCTGTAAACTTACAGTTTTAAATGACATGTGATTTCTTATACCCTACCATATTATAGCAATGTTGCCCTAAATGCCATTTGATGCAGTATGCCTCCAATTGCATTTTGTCTTCCCTTGTCATGGCCTTTTCCTTGGCTAAATTCTAGCCATTTGTCAAGTACTAGTACATGACTCACTTCGCCTTGAGGTTTACCAAGACCACTCCATCCAAGACAAGTGCTTCCTTTTCTGAACTCAGGGTTTTCATTGAATAAATATATTCACCTAACAATTAACCAGAACTGTATTTAGGCATCACATGTAGTGACTTCAATAATATCACAATATTTAACCTCATCACATACATTGTTATCACAAGAAGATCTTAATAATAAGTTAACACCGTTTTATCATTAAAGACTATTCATATATAGGACCTAGTACAGTGTTTAATTGATAGTAGGATTTCTTTCAGTATGTGTTGATTGAATCATAATCACAAATTCTTATTATATGAAGGACTAAATTAAATTATATATGTAAAGAATTTTAAATTATTAAATATATGTTATAGAAAAATATGTATTTTCATGGTCAACACAAAGATGTGGATCATATTTTAAGGAAGACAGATGTGAAAATGAAATTTGAGGAATACCTACACTAAAGATAGCATAGTGGTTTCTTGAACACATTGTAATTTTATTTTTTTTAAAGATTTTATTTATTTATTTGAGAGAGAGAGAGCATGAGCAGGAGGAGGAGAAAAAGGGGCAGAGGGAGAAGGAGAAGCAGACTCCCTGATGAGCAGGGAGCCTGACGCAGGGCTCAAGCCCAGGACCCTGGGGTCATGACATGAGCCGAAGGCAGACACTTAACCGATGAGCCACCCAGGTGCCCCTGACACGTTATTATTTTGATGACACTTTTAAAAGCAGAAAATCAGTAATTATACCTGCCCATAACATGCACTTTTTCTTCTAAATTGTGGATTTTGTGTTGTCCCAATTGTATTCTCTACCTTCACTTTTGCATTTTATCAGACTTCTAAATCCAAGCTCCTTAAAAGTATTGCAACATTTTCTTTTTAAGAGGAGAAACTTCTTAATTAATAAACTTCTCTTTTACAAAGGATTTGTATTAGAAAATTAAGATATTTTACATGGAACTAGACATATTTCCATTTCTTCTCAAAGAAGAGACTTCCCGGTATGTGCATGGTTATAATCTAGCTAGATCTGTCCAATGGATATGGATATCAGATTTGCATTTTAACAGCTTATTAGCAGTCAAGAGAAATCAAGTTTTATTCAACATATCTTTGACTATGTTATAATTTAGAAAGATGCTCAAACTTAGACTCAGGAGTTCTAAGCTACACATTATGGTTTTGCTTTTAACTAATTAATTAAATAGCACTTAGCATTTCATAAAACCTCTCAATTTCCTCACCTGCAAAGTGAGAGAGTTAAGCTGAATTTTCTTTATGGTTTCTGTCCATTTACATGTTCTAAGACTGTAAATTTCAGACAAACTCATTGACTTTGATCCATTTATGGGGGGATTTGATCATCTTCAGAGTATCTCATAGTTCTGTACTCCTGCCAACCCAGCCAGCATGTGGAAGACACATGGCTGCTGAGCAGTTCTGAGACCGCTTTACTCTTCCCTGGGGACAGTCTAAAATGGTAGAAATTATCAAAGGGCTCATTGCAAAAGAACAAGAACCTCTGTCTATAGAAGCAAGGGTAAGATGATCACAATGGTATTATCATTGTAAAATAAATCTCTGAACCTTAAATAATACTTGATATATATTCCAAATCAATGAATCAAACAATTTTGTTTAAAAAAAAGGTCTGAAAAATCAATCTTAGGTCAACCTCTGAAGTCCAAGGTAAGCCATGTGTTAAAACAGTATTTGGCCACTACTCTGTCTTTAAGGATCTCATGAATCTCCTGTTTTTCATTTGTATCTCATTCATGCAAATATCCTTTCAATGAGTGCTTTACTACCCAAAACATAAGATAACAAGCACCGAGATAGAAACAGACTTACCACATCCAAAATTAAGAGTATGATACTACGTATTTAGCACTAGAAATGTCACAGAATTAAAATTTATGTTTCTAAATTTAAGTTTCTAAAGCATTAAATCATTTTTAAAAAGTATGAACTGATAGATAACTGAGTTAAAAGGATGAATAAATTATACACTCTGACATTATAGTATTTAGTGCAGCACGTAAGAGAGGTTGTAAATAAATAACTATAATGTAATTTGAAGAGTGTTAGTGTAGAGAAAATCCTTTAGAAAATAAAAAGTTTAGCTTAAGTATTAAAATATAAAAGTGGGGCGCCTGGGTGGCTCAGTCAGTGAAAGCAAATGACTCTTGGTTTCGGCTCAGGTCTTGATCTCATGGGTGGTGAGATCAGCCCCACATCAGGCTTCAAGCTCAGCCAGGAGTTGGCTTGAGATTTTTCTCCCTCTGCCCCTCCGCTCCACTGTCAGGTGCATGTGCATGCACGTGAGTGCTCTCTCTCTCTCTCAAATGAATACATCTTTAAAAATATATATAAGCAACTTATTAATTTTCTTTTTTTCTTTTTTTTTAAAGATTTTATTTATTTATTTGAGACAGAGAGAATGAGAGAGACAGAGAGCACATGAGAGGGGGGAGGGTCAGAGGAAGAAGCAGACTCCCTGCCGAGCAGGGAGCCCGATGCAGGACTCGATCCCGGGACTCCAGGATCATGACCTGAGGCGAAGGCAGTCGCTTAACCAACTGAGCCACCCAGGCGCCCCTCAACTTATTAATTTTCTGAAAGATCTTGCTTATGTTCTAAACTTTGAAACAACTATGACAAATGTTTTTTTAAAAGTAGATATTTTTGCTGGGTGCCTGGATGGCTCAGTTGGTTAAGCAACTGCCTTCGGTTCAGGTCATATCCTGGAGTCCCAGGATCAAGTCCCACATCAGGCTCCCTGCTCAGCAGGGAGTCTGCTTCTCCCTCTGACCCTCCTCCCTCTCATGCTATCATCCTCTCTCTCTCAAATAAATAAATAAAAATCTTTAAAAGTATAAAAATAAAAAAATAAAAGTAGATATTTTTGCAAGAAACTTAACACTTGACATCTCATTAAAAGAACAATCTTCACAAATGTTAATAACAAGTTTTTTGTTGGTTTGTTTTTAACTGTATCATAGGTAATCTAATTATGGTTGTTTTTCTTGGGGTATCTATATACAATAAAAATATTTTAAACGTTTTAAACAAATATGGAATATTTTAACCTATGAGTGTTTGCATTTTGCCTGAAGAATGAAAGAATGCTTTGAATGTTTAGTAAAATAGTGTTTTTTCCTAAAATAGAATGGTTATATCCCCGGGGGCCTAACTCCATGCACTACTGAGCACACACTTGAATGGCCTTTAATATCCTTAAAAGAGCAATGTATCACTTTAATTCACACCAAAGTGTGAAGACAGCTCTACAGAGAATCTGAATTGATATACTTAAATAATATTGAAATACTTAAATAATACTGGAATCATAAAATCATAGGATTTTAGTGCTGAAAGGGACTTCAGATGTCTTCTAATTTATAACCATTTATGTGAAAATAATTACTTCCAACATACTACCTGAAATCATGCAGTGAGTGCAGAGTTTATGGAGAAGGGCAATGTAATCAAATCAAATATGCTCCAGTCTTCTTAAGGAAGAGTGAAAATCCGAGGCTTTCCCAGGCACTCTTTGGCTTTTTAGTCTTGCAGAAACAGATCATACCCTGGAAATGAAATGGACCTGTCACCCATCCCTCTGCCAAAAGCAGTGTTCCACTTACATAAAGGAGGACAAGTATGTCCAGTTTATAACCTGTTTTCCTTATTCAAAAAGCAGAAAGCCATGTAACATACCTCTTCACAGGCAGTCCTGAAATCCATGTGCTAGGGCACCGTGAAAGATGTCGTCTGAAAAGACAGAGAAATGGTAAGCCATCAAGCACAGCATCGAGTGTAAGAGTGGAGAACGCCAATAAAGCAAAGCATAAGCAATTATGAAGCAGATCCTGCGGGCAAACTGTTTAAGGCCACTTGTAAGGAACAAGAATTCCCGGGGTACAATGAAAAGAGCAGAAGGAAGAGAAAAAAGTCTCAACCTCCGCCCTTGTGCATCCTAAACGTACTGCCATGGTTCAGTGTGACCGAGAGGGTGCATTTCCCTGCACCTCTCCACTCCACTGAGCATTCAGACACGATCTAGGATAGGATGGACCTCTTCTCTCAAGTGTTCGCTCATTCCCAGCGTTCGTTTTGAAACCTGGGGTTGCAACTGGGAAAGAAACTTCAAAGGAGTAATTAAAAGTTGCCTTTCTTGTGGTTATCTCTTGAAAAAAGGTTGACTAATCTTTCTCTTTTTAATTAAAAAGCTACATGCATGAACAATTCTCTCTGGAACTTAAAATTTTATTCACAAACACTATGATGTAAGGAAACAAGCTATTTATCAGAGTGAATAATATTAAGATAAATCGATGTATGAAATATCTGATACAGATTCATTTTGTGCTCATTATAATAACTAAATGGTGAACATAGATTTTAATACATATAAAATGCATGTGTTTTTTTTAATACTTTTAGAGAATTTTATTTTAGTTATATGAGAAACTTAATATAACTAAGAATGGTCATAGAAAATTGACACCCTGACACTATGGAAAAAATGCAGAGCCAAAATATGATATAGTTTAGGTAAATGAGACTTCAAAGTAAAATGTATGGTGAATTCCACAGTAAAAGACTGGACTCCTCAAAATTAATCCTCCTTTCAGTCTTAGGAACAGGAAATTATTTTGTCCTTCTTTGTCATTTTCTGTTATATAAGGTTGATAAACACTTTGTCAAGTGTTTATCAAGTAAGTGTGGGTGCAATAGAGCAGGAAATTCACTTAAGCTGCCACTGGATTATTACTATTGCCCCTGAAAGAAAAGAGATTGACTATTTTCAACAGTTAACTGAACATGCTGCATAATATATTTTCCCTAAATAAGTTTTGTGGGTTGTGGACCTGGTTTTACTTAATTGGAATGCATAAGCAGCTTGATTATAGTAAAGCTAGGTTGCAACAAATCATTTATAAATAAAAGGTAATTTGATGATAAAAATTGTAATTTGATGATATAAATTAATCTTCTTTCTTTTTAAATTATTTTTTGATGGCAATCTTTTTTTTTTCAAATTTTTATTTAAATTCTATTTAGTTAACATATAGTGTAATATTGATTTCAGGAGTAGAATTGAGTGATTCATCACTTACATACAATGTCCGGTGCTCCTCACAAGTGCCCTCCTTAATCCCCATCACCCATTCAGCCCATCCCCCACCTGCTTCCCTCCATCAACCCTCAATTTGTTCTCTATCTTAAAGAGTCTCTTATGGTTTGTCTCCCTCTCTATTTAAATTACTTAATTTTTTGATATCCATGAGAAATTGGTTTTGTTTTATCAATTATTTTTCAAAATTGCTTTTAAAGACTGTGTTGGGAAAAACTATATCTGTTTATTTCCAACTTTGACATAAAGTTATTCCTTTACTATAAAAGTAGAATTTCAATATTTATTGATTATATAAAAACATGGTATCTCTAAGATCAATTTCCTGCTACTAAAAAGCAACTAGAGAAATAGACATGAGGGTATTTAGCCATCTGTCTAAACATAAGCTCATGTTTAGTTTCAAATGCTGAATACATTTTAAGACATTATTAATAATATGATGCATTATGCCTGCATCTCTACCATTTTTAACATTTTCATTCTTTTCCCTGAATCTTCCATTATCTTTCATCAAAATATTAGGTAGTAATATCAATATTTATTCAGAAAAAAATTATTATGAGATTTAAAACAAGTTAATTACTGGGTAAGAATAAATTGCATATAATAATAAAACTATTTTCAGTGATTATAAATTTAAAAATTGGAGTAAAAGATGTTCAGTTCTTTTATTTAAAAATTGTGAGACTTTTTTATAAACTTTTATAGCAGCTTTAGATTTATATAAATATTGTGAAAATAGCACAGAGAGTTCCCATATAGCCCACATTCCTTTTTTCCCTATTATTAACATCTTACATTAGTATACACATTTGTTAAAATTGATGGATCGATACTATTATATTATTATTAAATCCATACTTGATTCCAATTTTCTTGGTTTTTTTTTTTCTCATGTTCTCTTTCTGCTCTAGGATCCCATTCAGGACACCACATTATATTTATTCACCATGTCTCAGGCTCCTCTTGGCTGTGACTGTTTCTCAGATCTTCGTTTTTTTAAAATGACTTTATCAGTTTTCAGGAGTACTAATCAGTAATTTGTAGAATATAATTATATTGAATTATTCTGCTGTTTTTCTCATGATTATACTAGAGCTAAGGGATTTGGGGAGGATACCACAGAGATTGGTACTATTTCACCACAATGTATCAGAGGTCCACACTGTCAACACAACTTATCACTGTGGAGGCTGACTGTGACCACATGACTAGAATACTGTTTATCAGGTTTCCCCACTGGTAAGTTACTCTTTTTTTTTCCCTCTCTCCATACTTTACTCTTTGGCTAGAAGTCACTATGAGCAGCTCATACTTAAAGAATGGGAAGTTATGCTTTGCTTCCTTGCAGGTGAAGTGTCTACATAAATTATTCAAATTACTCTGGATAGAAGATGTGCCTGTTCTTCCCCCGTTTATTATTTATTTATTCAACAACTTACTTAGATCCTGTCAGCTGGTAGAGCAAGGAAGTATACATGCATATGATAACCCATGTTGTAGGGATGCATGACAATAATATTTATCCAGGCAAAATTACACTAAACTTCCACATGTTCTTCCCAATGAAAGCAAATATATAATTCTATCTGATCCTTTTAGCCTATTTCCATTTATATTTATATAAGTATAAATATATATTTATTTATATATTTATGTTTATATTTTTCTGACAGCATATGATGTCAGAAATAAATTATTCATATTTGAGGGGAAGCCTTTGGTAAACAATAAATATGTCAGTAATAATATATCTGAGTTAGTAACAAAAATAGTTGCAAAAAATAAAACACCACAGCAAAGAAATATCTTTTAGGTAAACACTATCATTTGAGTGAAGGTTATATTGATAACTTTTGGTTCTCTATAGATGCAATGAAAGACATAAAGGCTGTAATTAACCATAAGATAAAATATGTAAACACTTGTGGAAAATTGAATGATTGACCCAGATTCTCTATCTCTCTTGGCACCCACTTCCATGCCATAAATTTATCATGGAGGGAGTGGCTTCTCCATACATTGACTTTAGACTTCACCACGTGACTTGCTCCTGCCAACATTGAAGTGACCATGTGTTGACTTCTTTAATGGTCTCTCATGTTCCCACTGCTCTCTTGCACTTCTTGCATCTCAAGAAGCTGCCATACACTTGGCCAGGGCCCAGAATGACATACATAAAGCAAAACTTCCTTAAATGGCCCACAGAACATAGGGTGAAGCAGAGCCACCCTCACATCCCTGCCTAAATAGACTTACTTATAGCCAACCTGCAGACTCTGGAATAAAATAAAGGCTATTTGTAATGGTTAACTTTATGTATCAAATTGACTATGGTATAGTCCCCTGTTATTCAGTCAAAATCTGATCTATGTTCTGCTTTGAAAAAACTTTGTAAATGTGGATAATATCTACAGTTGACTCACTTTAAGTATTGGAGATTATTCTCAATAATGTACATTAGCCTCATCCAATCAGTAAGAGAGCCTTGCTACCACAATCATGACAGCCAATGCCTTAAGGTCTCCCTTGCTGTCTCTGTCTCCCTCTTTCTCCATACATATATGTGTGTGTTTCCATATGCATACATAAATATTTATGTTTATGTATATGTACATTCATATGTATACATACAAAGTGGTTGTTTCTTTGGAAAATCCTAACTGATACAGATTTTGGAACCAAGAGTGGTTTTAGAGGAATATAACTTTAAGAAGGAGTTTTCTGAATTGGTTCTGGGGTTTCCAGAATTTGTTCTCTAATCTGATTAAAGGCATCAGTGACTCTATTTCTAGCATGAAAGAAAAGACTAATATAACTATAGAAATATATAAAATATCAGCACTGGATACTCCTAATCAAACTGTAACCCATGAGGAGGTATGCTACAGTGAAAAGAATTGCATCTATTCCCCAATTTATACAGACAGAATTCTGAGGAATATGTGTGGCAATAGATATTAAGGATGTGGGATTAATTTTAAAAAAGAATATGGGATAATTGTGGAAAGAACATAAAGTTGAATTAGGTCAAATTTACTGACATGGCCCCATGAAGCAAGAGATTCTGGATTTAATGTTTTACCTTGTGGGGTTAGGAGGGATCTACCAGTTTGTTTGGCTGACTGGCTAAAACATGGCCCACAACAGGAGAGCTGGAAATGCCAGACCTGCCTTGGTTTAATGTAGAGGAAGAGATTCAAAAGCTTAGAGAGATTGGGGTGTCAGAGTGGGTTTATCATGTGAAACCTGCTCACTCACAACTTTTACCATGACTGTGAAGCAAGGATTTGCTATAGGAACCAAACACTGTTGAAGAGCTCTGTGGTTACTTCTATAGGTTAAGAGTTACAGTGAGAAGTGCTGCCACTCGGCCCCTGTCACCACAGGATCCAGTTACTCACCTGCATTTAAGGATCCCAGTTCAGTGGCAGCACTTAATCACCAAAGATAAAGTGGGTATGGTCACCATAATGGACATCAGAGTCTTCAAAGCAGTAATCAGAATAGTCTGACTCTCAGAAACCTATGACATTGGCAAGTTGATTATGTGTTCCTAAAATTGAAATAGAATTGGAAGCCTATTTATTTCTTAACTTCATCTAAAAAGCAGAAGTGTAGGTCCAGTGAACAGTCTATCCTAAATCACCAAAACAGTCATGGGCCTTCAGTCAGTTCCCAAACATGAACCAGTTTATAAGTCCAGAACCCCAGGAATGGGTAAAGGATGGGTTCCCTTAGAAAAGGACCCTGGTTAACCTCTCTCCAGCTTTCCTAAAAGGAAAAGGACATATGGCCTTCCACCAAGGAAACTGTCCATTGAGGAAAAGGAAATAATCAGACTTTTCAGGGACTACTGGATACTAGTTCTTGACTGACATGACACTAATTCCAGGAGATTCAAAACATCACACTGGTCCCTCATTTAGTGTTGGGGCTTCCAAAGGTTAGACGATAAGTGGAATTTTAACTCAGACCCATCTCACAGTGAGTTCAAGGGACTCTCAAACCCATCCTGTGGTTATAGCCAGAGCTTCAGGATACATAATTGAAGTAGACATACTCAGCAACTGGTAGAATCTCCACATTTTTCTTATTCTGTGAAGTGAGGGCTATTATGAGAGAAAAGGCCCAGTGGAAGCCCCTAGAATGGTCTGTACCAGGACAAACAGTAAAACAGTACTGCATTTCTGCAGGGATTACAGATATTAGTGCCACCATCAAAAACTTCAAGAACACAGAGGTGTAATGATTCCCATTACATTCCCATTCAACTCACCTATTTGACTAGTGCAGAAAAACAGATGGTCTTGAGAATGACAGTGGATTATCATAAGTTTAGGTGATGACTCCAATTGTAGCTGCTGTACCAGATATGGTTTCATTTCTTGAGCAAATTAACACATCCTTTGGTACCTGCTATGCAGCTATTGATCTGAAAAATGCGTTTCTCCTCCATCCTTGTCCATTGGCTCACCAGAAAGAGTCAGCTGACAAGACCAACAATATACTTCCACTCTCCTACCTCAGAATATCTCAACCTCCAGCCATAAGTCACAATTTAGACCACAGGGATCTTAATCATCTTTCCTTTCCACAAGACATCACACTGGACCTTTGCTTTGATGACATTATGCTGATTGGACCTAATGAGCAAAGAGTAGCACCGACTGTAGACTTATTGGTAAGATATATTTTTCAGACAGTAGGACATAAATCCAACAAAAATTTATGGATGATCTATCTCTTATAGAAGTCCAGTGGTATGGGAAATGTTGAGATATCCCTTCTAAGGTGAAGGATAAGTTGTTGTATATGGCCCCTCCTACAACCAAAAAAGAGGCACAATGCCGAATGGGCCTCTTTGGACTTTGCAGGCAATAGTCATCATCTGGGGAAACTACTACTGCCAATTTATTGAATGACCTGAAAAGCTACTAATTTTAAGTGGGGCCCAGAAAAAGAGAAGGCTCTGCAACATGTCCAGGCTGCTGTGTAAAGTTGATCTACCACTTGAGCCATATGATCCAGCAGGTCCAAGAGTGCCTGAAGAGTCAGTGGCACATAAGGATGCTGTTTGCAGCCTTTCACAGGTTCCTATAGGTGAATTTCAGTCCAGATCATAAGGTTTCTGAAGCAAAGCCCTGCCCTCCTCTGCACTGCTTGCATCCTTTTCAAAAATAGCTCTTAGTCTGCTCCAGGGCCTTAGCAGAGACTGAATGCTTGACCATGGGCCATCAAGTTACCAAGTAAGCATCTCGTGACCTGAGATGCTTATCTTGAATTATGTGTTTTCTAATCCACCAAGCCATATATACTTTTATATATGAGCACAATCATTCATATATACATATATATATATATATATATATATATATATATGGACTGAGAACAATCATATATATATATATTTATATGGGGATTGAGCACAATTTTATATATATATATGGGGACTGAGCGTAATTATATATATATATATGTGTATATATATTTATGTATGTGTATATATATATATATATATATATATATATATATATATATGCACAAGTAAAGCACAAATAAGTTGCATGGAGAAGTAGTTCAAATGCCAATGGCCCCCACTTCTGGTCCCACATGTCTTCTCTCTCCCAGCCTGTGTCTATGGCTTCATGTGGAGTTCTTTACAATCAGATGACTGAGAAACCAGAGTCAGGCCTGGTTAAAGACAATTCTGCACATTGTGTAGGCATCACCTAAAGTGGACAGTTGTAGCTCTAAAGCCCCTTTCCAGAATACTCCTGAAGCATAGTGGTGAAGAGAAATCTTAGTTGTCAGAACTTCAGGCAGTGCACTTGTTTGTTCATTTTGCTCAGAAGGAGAAATGGACGAGTTATGAGTGTATATGGATTCATGGACAGTGGCCAATACTTTGGATGGATGGTCAGGGAGTTAGAAAAAACATGACTGGAAAAATTAGTGACAAGAAAGTCTGGGAAAGACATGTGGAAGATATGGACAAAAAACATAAAATAGTTGTATCCCATGTTAATGCTCACTAAAGGGTGAGTTAAACAGAGGAAGATTTTAATAATCAAGTGAATAGGATGGTGTGTTCTGTGGATACCAGCATTTGTCCCCCCATCTACTCCTGTCAATGTCTAATGGACAGATGAACAAAGTGACATTTGTGGCAGGGATAGAGTATATTCATGGGTTAGCAACATGGACTTCCACTCATCAAGGTCAACCTGGCTACAGTCACTGCTCAATATCTAATCTTCCACCAACAGAGATCAATGCTAAATCTAATGTAGCACCATTTCCTGTGATGATTAGCCAGCTGCCTGGTGACAGTTTGATTACACTGGACTACTTCAATACTAGTTCTTTTGTTTTGTTCTTCCTCAAGTAAACGTTTTGTATAGACTTGCCTTTCCTATATGCAATCCTTTTACAAAAATTACCATCCATGAACTTACAGAATGCCTTAACCATTGTCATGGTATTCCATACAGCATTGGTTTTGATCAAGAAACTCACTTAACAGTGAATGAAGTGGGGGATAGGCCCAAGGTCATGGAATTTACTGGTCTTACCATGTGCCTCACCATCCAGGAACAGGTGGCTTCACAGAAGAGTGTAATGGCCTTAAGAAGACTCAATTACACTGTCAGTTAGCAATATCTTGCAGGACTGGGGGAAAGTTCTGCAGAAGGCTGTACATGCTCTGAATTGGCATCATATATATAGTGCTCTTTCTCCCATTGCAAGGATTGATGGGTCCAAGAATCAAAAAGAGGAAATTGAAGTGGCACTATTCACTATTACCCCGAGTGGCCCAATAGCAAAATGTTTACTTCTTATTCCTGTGAACTTAAGCTCTGCTGGTCTAGAGGTCTTTGTTCCAAAGAGAGAAATACTTCCAGCAGGAGACACAATGATTCCATTGAACTGGAAACTAAGACTGATGCTTAGCCACTTTAGGCTCCTCATGATTGAATCAACAGCAAAGAAGGAGTTACTTTACCAGCTGGGGTGATTGATCCTGACCTCCAAGGGAAATTGGACTGCTACTCCACAATGAAGTAATGAGAAATATGTTTGGAATACAGGAGATACCTTAGGGCTCCTCTTAGTATTACTATGCCATGTGATTGAAGTCAATGGAAAACTAGAAAAAAAACAAAAAAAGAACAAAACCAAAAACAACAACAATTAAAACATAACTACTAATGTGCCAGACCCTTTGGGAATAAAAATTTGGATCACCCTATGAGATAATGAACTATGACCAGCTGAGGTACTTGCTGAGGCAAAAATATGCAATGGATAGTGGAAGAAGATAGCTATAAATAACAGCTACAACCATGTTCTTCAGTTACAGAAATGAAGACTGTAATTGTGTATTTCTTCATTTTGTTATGAATATGTTTGTATGTGTATATCATAGTGTATTATATAATATATATTATACATTACACATTAATGTATATAGTTAAGTATGTGTATATATGTGTATAAATATGTTTGTGTTTATATATGTATGTGTACATGTGTATATCAAATGTTTTTGTTTTCTTCCCTCTCTTATCCCCTTCTCATCTAACATATAATTTATTAATAATATAAACTTTTATATCACAACATTTAAGTTACAGTATACCAAGGAGAAGAGTGAATATCATTTAAGGACTCTTCATTTCCTTCAAAGGAAATGATTAGTGTATTTTAGGTTTTATGAAGGATAGTTGCATTTTCTTGTTTGAAGTATGACTTTATGGCTTCTATTTGGAGGTTAAGTAGGTTAAGGAGATGTGTTTGTGTGCCAAGGTGACAAGGAATGGATTGTGATGGTTAGTTTTTGTGTGCCAACTTGGCCAGACCAGTTATTCAAACTGGTACCCAGTTATGCAATCAAACACTAACATCGGAGTTGCTGTGGGGGTATTTTGTAGATATGGCTAATATCTACAATCAGTTGACTTTAAGTAAATGAGATTATTCTAGATAATGTGGGCGAGACTCATGCAAACAATTGAAAGGCCTTGAAGGCAAACTCAGACATTTCTCTGGTAAAGAACACCTGCTTCAAGACTGCAGGACCAATTCCTACATCATTTCCAGGCTTCTAGCCTATCCTTTAGATTTCAGACTTGCCAGCTCCCACAGTAGTGTGAGCCAATTCCTTGAAATTAATCTCAGCGTATGTATCCAGATGTATAGGTGTCAAACTGGTTCTGTTGTCTGGAGGATCTTGACTGATAAAATAGTGAGTGCCAGTGAGATTTATGATTTTACTATTCAGAATTATTGTGACAATAACTGACTAAAAGAGCATGTCTCAAAGTATTTCTGAAAGTCCATTAAGCACAACTAGTAAGTAAAGCAATTTCAATATCATGAGTTTCAAAATATATTGTATACCAGATATTTCTAAGTTATACTACCAAAAAAAAAAAAAACTACAAGAAAAGCATTTCATTTTGCAGTGGTCCATTAACAAAATAACAATATATTAATTGAAAATTTCAAACTTAATCTTTTCTCAAAAAACAAAAATGCCATTTTTCCCCTAGAGACACATTCATCATCTCCATACTATTTTTTCCTATTCACATATGAAATTTTTAGGGCTTTCTTTGTATAATTGTTTTAAATAAGTTGATTTGTATTAAGATATAATGCAATTTCCAAATGCTCTTATCTCCATATCCAGGGATAAGGAAAAAAATAGTTTATTGATTTATTAGTATCTAGTATAGTTGCACTGGAAAAAACAAAGCCTTTATGAAAATTAGTTTCTTAAAATATGATTAGTAGAAAATCTCATCACTTAAAATATGATGAGAATAGCAATGCATAAATAGCTTGGATGAATAATAATAATATTAATAATGATAAAACTACAGAATCACAATATTTAAATGTGACCTATCTTATTCGTGATCCATTTAGAATCCCCATGACCAGCTCAGTGATAAGCCACACTGCATGGAAAAGTCCTAGCCTAAGGAAACCAGTTTCTACTAGTATTACATAAGTGCCCCAACAACAAGTGAAGAAAGCATGGTCCCTGCCCAAGAGAAGAGAAGGTGGAGATGAATATTTCTTGAGCACTTTACATTAATGTGTAATGTATAAGTGTATGGTATACAGTTAAATGGTATGGTTCAACAGACTTGGCTTCTGTCCACAGGTCTTGCCTCTCACGGTTCTAGTACCCAGAAATTAACACCAATTATTGTCTTCAACTATGCTGAGAATAGCACCAATTCCTGTTGACTTAAACTCATCTTTGTAACCAAAACAAGGAAATAAAAATTAGACAAATGCAGCCAAATTCATGCATGCTGCATATAAAATTTCAAAATGCTTCATTTGGCATGAGGCCAATAAAATAAAAAGAATGTACCTCTACAACAACACACACCCAGAAAAATGTTGAAATGGAGAACTGAGTTGGTAGTTATATACGATAGAATAGAAAGCATTGGTACAAAAATATTTTGGACTTAAATTACTTAGATAATTTTCAGAATGCTTTAGTGAGTATTAAAAAAAAAGTCTTCATAATACTCTGCTTACTATGACAGTTCAGTTTACTGAAGGGAAAAATGTTATCTATTTATAGAATTTGCCCTAGGCAAAATTATGATATATACAAAATTTATCTTCCATCTTTTTGTGTATCCCAAACTCAAACCCAGTATATACCCTCTCCAGATGCTTCCACATCTTCAGCTGGTGCCCGACTGTTTACAAATTGATTAATTGGTCCCCCTCAAAATTGGTTAAAACAATAGGTTTGAAAATGACAGTTGCAGTCAGTCTCCCGGGTTTCCTTTTTAGTGAACGTTTAGTTCATTTAGGATCATGTGCCTTGAGGCAACTATTTATGTACCCTTCATCTTTTTTTTAGTTGAAGTATAATTTACATAAAATATCCTATTACTTTCAGGTATACATCATAGTGATTCGATATTTTTATACATATGAAATGATCCTCAAAATAAGTCTAGTTACCATCTGTCACCCTACAAAGTTATTGCAGTAATATTGACTCTTTACTATGTTGTACATTATTTAATAGTTGAAAGTTTGTACCTTTTAATCCCCTTCACCTATTTTGCACACCAACCCTACCTCCTATGGTATCCAACAGTTTCCTGTATTTATGAGTCTGTTTCTGTTTTGTTTTTTCTTTTAGACTCCACATATAAGTGAAATCATATATTTGTCTTTCTGTCTGATTTATTTCACTTAGCGTAATATGCTGTAGATGTATCTATGTTGTTGTAAATGGCAAGATTTCATTCTTTTATTATGGCTGAGTAGTATTCTACTACATACATATATACATGCATAACATACATATACATGTGTATCACATATATATGTATATCACATGTATATATCACATCTTTTTTATCTGTTTATCTATCAATGTACACTTAAGTGGCTTGCTTCCATATCTTAGCTATTATAAGTAATGCTGCAACGGACATAGGGGTGCATATATCTTTTTGGATTGGTGCTTTTGATTTCTTTGGATAAATACACAGAAATGGAATTTATTGTAGATTTGTGTGGTAGTTCTATTTTTAATTTTTGGAGTAATCTGTATACTGTTTTCCATAGTGGCTGCACTAATTTACATTCCCACCAACAAAGTGGGAGGGTCCCTTTTCTCCACATCCTTGACCACACTTATTTTTTTTATCTTTTTGATAATAGTCAATCTCATAGGTGTGAGATATAATTCATACTGGTTTTGTTTTGCAGTTCCTTCACAATTATTGATATTGAGTGTCTTTTCATGTGCCTATTGCCCATCTGTACGTCTTCTGCAGAAAAATATCTATTCAAGTCTTCTGTCCATTTTTTAATTGGGTTCTTTTCTTTTTTGATATTAAGTTGTGTAAGATCTTTATATATTCTGAATATTAACCCCTTATCAGATGCATGATTTGCAAATATCTTCTCCTATTCAGAAAGTTACCATTTGTTTTGTTGGTTTCCTTCACTGTACAAAAGATTTTTTATTTGATGTAATCTTGTTTGCTTATTTTAGCTTTTTTTGCCCTTGACTGAAGAGATGCTGGTAAGAAAAATATTGGTAAGACTGATCTCAAAGAGCTTACTGCCTATGCTTTCTTTCAGGAGGTTTATGGTTTCATGGTCTACATTCAAATCTTGAATCCCTTTTGAATTTATTTTGTACATAGTGTAAGATAGTGGTCCAATTTCATTCTGCATGGAGCTATTCAGATATCCTAGCACCATTTATTTCTTCATGCATTTCTTTATGCATTTATTTCACCATATATTTTCTCCACACATATTCTTGCCTCCTTTATCATAAACTGACCATATAAATGTAGGTTTCTTTCTTAGCTCTCTATTCTGTTCTATTTTTCTATATGTTTTCAAGCCAGTTTCATACTGTCTTGATTACTGTAGCTTTATAGTATTGTTTGAAATCAGGGAACATGATACCTCCAGGTTTGTTTTTCTTTCGCAAGATGGTTTTAGCTATTTGGGGTCATTTGTGATCCTATCAGATTTTAGGATTTGTGGTTCCATCCAAGTTTTAGGATTCTTTGTTTTAGTTTTTTGAAAAATACGATTGGCATTTTGATGGGTATTGCACTGTATATGTAGATTGTAATATGGACATTTTGCTAATATTAACTCTTCCAAACCATGAACATGATGTCTTTGCATTTGTCATCTCAATTTTTCTCATCAGTGTCTTATAGTTTTCAGAGTACGGGTCTTCCACTTCTTTGGTTAAATTTATTCCTATTTTTTTATTCTTATTTTGTTCTTTTTGATGCAATTATAAGTGGGGTTGTTTTCTTAATTTCTCTTTCTGATAACTTAGTGTACAAAGATACAATAGATTTCTGTATGAACTTTTTTGATGGAGTCTTTAGGATGTTCTATATATAGTGTCATGCCTTGTGCAAATAATGAGTTTGACTTCGTCCTTTCCAGTTTGTATGTCTTTATTACATACAATGATATTTTGAGTAATTGCTATAGCTAGGACTTCCAATACTGTGTTAAATAAAGGTGATGAGAAGTGGCATCTTTGTATTGTTCCTGATCTCAAAGGAAATGCTTTTAGCTTTTCATTACTGAGTATGAAGTTAACCATGGGCTTGCCATTATTATGTAGAGGTATGTTCCTTTTATACCCACTTGGTTGAGAGTTTTTATCATAAATTGATGTTAAATTTCGTCAAATGCTTTTTCTGCATCTATTGAGATGATCACATGATTTATATCTTTCACTTTGTTAATGAGGTATATCACACTAATTGCTTTGTAGATGTTGAACTATCCTTGCGTCTCTGGAATAAATACCATTTGATTGTGGTATATGATCTTTTTAATGTATTGTTGAATTTGGTTTGCTAATATTTTGTTGAGAATTTTTGCATCTATGTTCATCAGGAATACTGTCCTGTAACTTTCTTTTTTGTGGTATCTTTGGTTTTAGTATCAAAGTAATGTTGCCTCATGAGTTTGGAAGCATTCTTTCCCCTTCAATTTTTTTTGGAATAATTTGAGAAGAATAGATAATAACTCTTCCGTAAATGTTTGGTAGAATTTACCTGTGAAGTTGTCTGGTCCTGAACTTTTGTTTTTGGGGAGTTTTAAATTACTGATTCAATTTTTTTACTTGTAATTTATCTATTCAGATTTTCTATTTTTTGTGTGTGATTCAGTCTTAGAAGGTTGTATATTTGTGGGGATTTAAACCTTTCTTCTAGGTTTTCCAGTTTGTTGCCATATAATTGTTTGTATATAGTAGTCTCTTATAATCTTTTGTATTTCTATGGTTGTCAGTTATAACTTCTCTTTTATTTCTGATTTTATTTATTTAGGCCTTCACTATTTTTTTCTTTATGAGTCTGGCTAGAGGCTTATTAATTTTGTTTATCTTTTCCAAGAAACAGCTTTTAGTTTCATTGATCTTTTCTATTGTTTTGCAGTCTCTATTTTATTTATTTCCACTGTGATCTTTATTACTTCCTTCCTTCTAATGTCGGGCTTTGGTTTTTCTTTTATTTAGTTCCTTTGGGTGTAAAGTTGTATTGTTTATTTGGGATTTTCCTTGTTTCTTAAAATAGGTCTGTATAACCATGAACTTTCCTCTTACAACTGCTTTTGCTGCATCCATTGAATTTGGAAGTTTGTTTTTCCATTATCACTTATAGCAAAGTATTTTTTAATCTCCTCTTTGATTTCTGCATTGACCAACTGGTTGCATAGGAGCATGAAGTTTAGTCTCCATGTGCGTGTATGTTTTCCAATTTTCCTCTTATATTGATTTCTGGTTTCATACTATAGTATGAAATTAAAAAATATGCTTTATGTTATTGCAATCTTTTCAATTGATTGAGACTTGTTTTGTGGCCTAACATGTGATCTATCCTGAACAATGTTCCATGTGCACTTGAAAATAATGTGTATTCTACAGTTTTGGATAAAATATTCTGCATACATCTTTTAAGTCCATCTGGCCTAATGTGTCATATAAGGTTGATGTTGCTTTACTGATTTTCTGTCCAGATGATCTATCCATTGATCTAAGTGGGGTGTTACTGTCCCCTACTGTTGTATTACTGTCAATTTCTCCCTTTATATCTGTTAATATTTACTTTAGATATTTAGGTGCTCTTATGTTGGGTGCATAAATATTTACAAATATATCCTCTTTTTGGATTGGCCATTTTATCATTATGTAATGCATTTCTTTGTTTTTTATTATGGTCTTTGCTTTAAAGTCTATTTCATCTGAGAGAAGTATTTCTACTCCAGCTTTTGTTTCATTTCCATTTACATGAAATGTCTTTATTCCCTCCCTTTGCTTTCAGTCTATGTCTTTAGATATGAAGTGAGTCTCTTGTAGACAGCATATAGATGGGTCTTGTTTTTTGTGTTTTTTTCCCTTCATTCATTTTTTATTATTTCAC
Organism: Neomonachus schauinslandi; assembly: GCF_002201575.2. Classification (NCBI taxonomy): domain Eukaryota; kingdom Metazoa; phylum Chordata; class Mammalia; order Carnivora; family Phocidae; genus Neomonachus; species Neomonachus schauinslandi. The sequence continues at coordinate 109,032,418 of NC_058406.1, read as the reverse complement.
TGAAAACCTTCTTGATGAAAATCATATTGACAGGATTTTAAAATCTTCTGGTAATGAAACCTGTAATTCTAATAGGTTTATTTCATTACAGTACTATTTGGTAAACTCTGGTGACCAGTAATTTTCTCCCTAGTTAAGACTCAGGGAATTCCATGCAGATTGTACATCTAGAGTACAAATTTGTCCTGAGAGGTTGATAGTTATGATGAAACTAGTTATATTAATTAGGTCTTGTGTACAAAGAGCCAGATTTTTTTTAATAAGATAAAAAAGTATCTTCATCTGTGGAAGCTTTAAGTGCTTAATTGTTGTTATTTTCTTTTTAAAGGCAAAAAGAACAATCATGCCAATCAAAACAGGGTTTTAGTTTCCTTCTTTAAAAACTAAGCCCAAGAAGTAAAATCTCTAGAGCTGGCATTTATTAAAAATTAGCAGTTAGTACAGTTACCTTGGAAATAAAGGCCAAAACGTCTGTCTTTACATTTCCACTGTGTTTATCTTATGATTGTTGTTCCAGAAATTCTAATGTAATGAGAAACAGTTTAGAGCTCCCATATCAGATTTTGCTAAGTATTTTCCAGTTATCACCAAGGACAGTTTTCATCTGACTGCCTATCAGAACTCAGAAAAAGTCCCAAAACAATGCAAAAGGGTTCTAAAACCATCAGGTTCTTTACAATTGTCCGTATTCCTAAATATTGCCCTGTCACTTTCATTCTCATGCTTATGCTTAGAGAGGGCCCAAAGGCAATTTTATTGTTGTTATTATTTTTAACTTGTGCTACCAACATTAAAGGATATTTCCAGGGTGTTATTGTTTGTTGTAAATTCTCTTAGATTCTCATGAAAGAGTGAACCCAATACAAAGGCATAATCATTGGATATTTACACAATATAAGATGTCCTGTTTTTTAACTTTCAAAATGTTTGCCCATTTCATTTCTTTGAACTGAACTGAACTAAGTCCAAATCAAAGACAAATAATGAATTTTTAATGATATCTCTATTAGTGATGATTGGGTTTTTTTAATCCATTTAGCTACCCTGTGTCTTTTGACTGGAGCATTTAGTCTATTTATATTTAAAGTAATTATTAACACATATGTACTTATTGCCATTTTGTTCATTGTTTTCTGTTTTTACAGTTCTCTATTCCTTTTTTGTTCTGTTGTCTCTTCCATTGTGGCTTGATGGGTTTTTTATTGTTGTTTGGGTTCCTTTCTTTCTATTTTTGTTTATCTATTGTAGATTTTTATTTTGTGGTTACCCTGAGGTTAATATATATACTGACATAGATATAGCAGCCCATTTTAAGTTGATAGTTCCTTAAGTTTGAATGCATTCAAAAAGCACTACATTTTTACTCCACCCCCTACATTTTGTTTTTGACATCACATTTTACAACTTTTTTATTTTGTGTATCCCTTAACTACTTACTATAGTAATAGTTGATTTTACTGTCTTCTGTCTCTTAACATTCATACTAGTTTTAAGTGTCTGATCCACTCCTTTACTATATATTTGCCTTTACCATTGAGATTTTTTTTCTTTCACATATTTTTATATTTCTAGTTATGGCCTTTTCTTTTCTGCTTAAAGAAAAACCTCTAACATTTCTTGTAAGGTCAGTTCAGTAGTGATTAACTCCTTCAGTTTTTACTTGTCTGGGAGACTCTTTATCTCTTTCTGAATTAATTCTGAATGATAACCTTGCCAGGTAGAGTATTCTTGCTTGTAAGTTTTCCCCTTTCATCACTTTGAATATATCGTGCCACTCTCTTCAGGCCTGCAAAAATTCTGCTGAAAAATTACCTGATATTTTTACAGGGTTTTCCTTGGATATGACTTTTTTTTCTCTTACTGTATTTAAGATTGCCTCTTTATCGTACTGATATTTTAATTATAATATATCTTGATACGAATCTTTTTGGGTTTATTTTGTTTGGGACTCTATGATTTCTAGACCTAGATTTCTGTTTCCTTCCCCAGATTAGAGAAGTTTTCAGCTACTATTTCTCCAAAAAAATTTTCTGCCCCTTTTCCTCTCTTTTCTGCTTCTGCAACTTCTGTAATATAGATATTAGTATGCTTGATGTTGTTCCTGAGGTCCCACAAGCTATTTTCATTTTTAAAAATTCTTTTTACCTTTTGCTGTTCTGATTGGGTGATTTCCATTATTTTGTCTTCCAAATGGCTGGACCATTCTTCTGTATGCTCTAATTTGATGTTGATTCCTTCCAGTGAATTTTTCGTGCTGATTTGTATTCTTCAGCCTTGATTTGTTCTTTCTTATATTTTTAAACTCTTTGTTGAAGTTCTCACTGTTCTTTCATTCTTCTCCTGAGTTTGGTGACCATCTTTAGGACCATTATTTTTCACATACTTATCAGGTAAATTACTTATTTCCATTTGATTAGTTAGGTTTTTTTCTGGAATTTTATCTTATTAATTCATTTGGAACATATTCCTCTGCTGTCACATTTTGTTTTACCCCCTTATTTGTCCTATGAATTAGGCAGAACAGATACCTCTCCCAATACTGAAGAGTGACCTTGTATAGGAGTGCCCCTGTGTAGACTGTGTGTGCCTAGTGACTTTGGCAGGCTTGCTGGAGTTGGAGTGGGTGCAGGCTAGAAGGTCTCTGGGTTTGCCATACCAAGGCCACTCTTGTGGGATGGCTAGAGCTGGAGTAGGCATGGGCTGTAATGGATACTGGGGTGTGTTACACTGGGCCACCTTGGTGGGGTAGTCAGATTGGGTGCAGACTGGGGGGGGGGGGCAGTCTGGGGTATGTCATGTTAAGATGCCCTAGTAGGATGGCTAAAGCTAGAGCAGGCAATCAGGGGGTTCCTGAGGCAGGCTGCACCAGGACCACCTCAGTAGGACAGCTGGGTTGAGAGCAGGGTAGGATAAGTTCTGGAGCAGTGTGCCAGAGCTTTCTTGGTGGGATGGCTAGAGCTGGGGTGGGTGCAGTAGGGAAGGCACCTGGTATGCCATGCAAGGGTCTCCTTGATGGGGGAAGGGGAACTTGGAGTTGGAATAGGCCAGGGGCCTGGGGCACACTGAGGTGGCCCTATCAGGCTAACTAGAGTTCCTGGACCTTGATTCTGCCTGCACTATCAAAGGGGAGAGGGACGACGTAAAAAAATGGTACTCACTGGTGCCTCCAACTCTGGAGAGAGTTCTAGCAGTTCCCTGTTTGGTGGATGTTTTAAGGTTAGTAAATGGATTTCCTTTACTTATAGTCCAGTTGCCCTTTAAACCACTGTTTTCATTGTACCCCAAAGAAGGTGAGGGTATGTGTAAGCTACTCAGTGATATCCCTCCCTACTGTAGGTTGCTGCATTGGCAGTGATGTTCCTGTCATCACTGATTCTCTCTCTCTCCCGCCCTTCTCTATATGGTCTTTCTGTCATTTGTTGTGCAGAAGCTGTTCAGTCACCCCTCAGTTCTTCAGGCAGAATTGCTCTATATGTAGGTGTAGATTCATTGTGTTCACGAGAGGAGGCAAGTTCAGGATCTTCCTATGCCACCATCTTGGACTACCCCTTCTTTTGCCTTTCTATATTGGTTAGGATACTGGTTGGTTACTTAAAAAAAATGCCAACATGATAATGGCTTAAACATGATAGTAGTTTGTTTTTCTCTCCTATAAGATCCAAGCTTAATAATCAAAAGGTAATTTCAAAGTGTGAGAAACCCACTCTTTCCATCTTATTTCCCTGTTATCTTCACCATATGAGGTCTGAGAAAAATTACCTTTTTTTTTTTTTTGTCCAAATTTGTGCCAGGGCAGAACATGGGAGTTGAATACATCAAGTCCATTTACATTTCATTCTTCACCTCACAAGATAACCACATTGAGACTAGCCACATTGAGACTGTGGGATACAGTGTTTAAGGGGGCAGGCCTGTAATAGGCTAACACATGCATCACAGAACACAAGAAAGACCAGCCTCAGACCAGGCCACACCTAATGTGAAAACTTCCTTTTCCTAGTGTGGCTTCTGTCACTTTTAATATTTACCTCCATCTCTTTAGAAAGAATGTTCTTTTCAAGATCATTGTTATAGGTCCAGAGACTACTGAGGAACTTTTATGATTTTTTTAGCATTTAAAAATTATTTTCCCCAAAATATTGTATCAGTTTTGACCAGTTATGCTTACTCTCCTTGTTTGCAAAGTTGTTAAGAATTTTTGAAATCTCTGAGGGAACTTTCCAAAATCAATTTTTCTAAAAAGTGAAATAACTCCAATCTCCTATTGATGTTTTGATAATTTATGTCGACTTAAAATTTCCATATTGATTTTCCAACTCCTACATGCATATTTAGTCAGTTACATCAATTCCTTAAGTGATTTTGATTTCAGCCAATCAATTTAGCTAGATTTTTTTATACTTTTAAGTGAATATTTAGTTTAAATTATGTAATTTTGATAATACTCTTTAAAAAAAAGAAATTCTTTTTTGACATCTGATACTTCACTTAGAGGACGAGAAGAAATTCTGGAAATTCATCAATACATTGCCAGACAAGCACTGCAAAGCCTAGTGAATTAAAAATACAGCAAATAATATGTTGAAAGAGATGCATGCTTCTAAGAGTCTTCCAAAAAGCTGAAGAATGCCCTATTTTGCACAAAGTGTCTTCTCCTCTGTGCTCTTGAATTTGGTGGAAACTTAAAAAGCCAAACACATAAAAACTAGTGGTTGGTGGATGGGGGAAATAGGAGAGATGTTGTTTAAGGGTACAAACTTGCAATAAGTAGATAAATAAGTCCTGGAGATCTATTGCACAGTATAGTAAATATAGACAAGTATATTGTATTATAATCACTATCTAAGAGATTAGATCTTTATTTTCACAACAACAACAAAAAAGATAATTATGCAATGTGGTAGAAGTGCTAACTAATTTTACAATGGTCATCATATTACAATGTATAAATATATCAATCAATATGTTTACACCTTAAACTTATAAAATGTTATGTCAAATATATTTCAATAAAAAATCATTTAAAAATTACCTCCTACTCCAAATCCAGAAAATGGATAAAATACTTTAAATTATGTACTAAGTTACAAAACATTCCATTGTGCACAGAAATAAAACAAGAAATTTTATATATATATACACACACACATACATATTGTTAACACACTTGATTTTTTTCTTCCTTTTTTCCCCAAAGTTTTTATTGAGGAAAATGCTGGTTTCTCAGTACCTAGGTTTGATCATTTTAAAACTTCAAACTCATTATATCAAACCCCCAGTTCATTTCCTCTTTATGCCCTCCCTATATACAAGTCTCCACAATTCCCAAGAGGCATCTCCTGTAAATGTGGTTATCTTGTGCCTATGACTCAGGAAGCTGACATTTTATGCCACTTGTCTTAGTGTGATCATGGAGTTCATGGTGTCTGGCCAGGACAGGGAGCCCCCAAGGCAGGTCTGTTTACCTCACAATTTATGTAATTGTTTGTCAAGAGGCTGGCTCATTCCGGAGTACAATTCTTATCTGCAGAGAGATTAGGTCATTAAGATCTCTATAGATTCAATGTCTTAACACCATCTCTGATGGTGAGATTTTCAATGTATGGTAACATATCTATTTTGGAGTTAATTATTTTGCTGCTATTTTCAAAACCTTTCTTCCACATGAGCATGTCTACACAATACACTGTGTAACTGTCTCTATTTTCATCTTCAGCAGTTCTGGATAGAAGTTTCAGCTTTGAGGTATGAGATTTTAATCCTTTAGTAAGTAAATTCTAAATGTATATGTAAAGAATACAGAAAAAATGATCAACATATGTAACTTACAAGAGAAGGTGAAAATGAACAGAGTTACAGGGTAAGGCAATGTTCTTTTTAAACCCATGGGGAAACACTAATATATATGTGTATTGATAAAACAGATTAAAATGAAGCCCTGGGAGACAAGGAAGCAGGTAAAAACAAGTGTCCAATTTAATGAGGATCCAGAAAGAAGACAAGTGCAGTGTGGAAAACATCAGAAGGCATTCAGGAAGCACACTATATCGACCGTGGCACTTACTAAATAATGTACTTAAATGGTCCAATTCTCAATAGCCTTTGCTTTCCAATGAGGAATCCAATCCCTCTACTCAGGGATGATGTAAGTTCAAATGCAATACAGTGTGTATAAGTATTTTGAAAACTTATAAATTACTATAAATAAGTTGGTCAATAGCATTATTACTAAAAGAAAAAAACATTATTACTGCTGCAAAGAAAACTCAGAAAGATGGTATAGGAAAGTACTTTACCCATTATAAGACATGTAAACACTCAAAACAGCAAGAATGAGTCTCAATTTTTAAGTAATTGCCAGTTTTGTTTTAAATATGAAGTGAAGGATGTATATGATCTACATAGACATAATAACACAGAATTCCAGTTGTTCATTGTAGCACAGGAGGATTTTGTCAATAAACCTATCCTGGTTCCTTTTAAATGCGGATAATATCCCCAAACAAGTGCATGTCAGAATTGAGGTTGGCACTACTCCCTATGATTAAACCCAAACCTCTTCCTTTCCCTGCTACTGTTCTGGACTATTTCCTCCCACCTTTGATTGATTATGATTATAACTATGATTATTTAGCATTCACTGTCATATACCACTTTCCCTTTAGTCGCTGATTTAGTCCGTCTCATTCACTCATCTTCACTTGGCTCCTCAACAAGTTATATTTGTTTCATGCACAAATTTTGACTCTATAAATTTCTGGGCCTTGTCACACAGGTGTCCTTTGACCAACCCACTTCCCCAGCATCTGCCAGGTCAGCACAGCAGGCAGGTCCACCCAGGTCAGTCCACTCTGCCAGCCACATGCTTGAAGTGGATCTGATGACATTAAAGATTCAAGGCTTTATGCCCACAGAGGTCAGCAATTGGCATAACATATTTTATCAGCAGGATGAAATGCATTTCAGAAATGATTTCATTTTAGAACACATCATTTTGCCCTACATTTTCAAGTATCCTCTACAGGAGAGATCTCCAATAACAAACCAAGCACTAAATATGGCCTGTAGACAGATTGTGTTTGTGTGTCAAATTTTCACTCTGGCAAGACAATTCCCTCTTCAATTAATTGATCACAAGTTGCTTCTATCTAGAATACATTACACCTTTACTTGTTAATTTATCTCACAGGGCATGAGGTATTTGAGCTTGTGACCTTTGCTCTTCACAATGAAAACACTTTCATTTATGTAAAAAAAAAAAGTTTCTAACCTAAAACAGTTTTCCACTTGCTAAGAGAAAGACAAAATCAACAAGGGAATTGTATTTACTTATTCAGCAATGGAATGATGTGTTCGACCTAAATGCTATGCAGAAATTCAGTATAAAAAATGCATAAGTGCTGAGCAGTTACTGTTGATATGGGCAAGAGAGTGGGTTCAAGTTCTCAGGTTTGCTTTCTTTCCCGCAGAAAATTAGGCCATTTTTCACAAACCCTGGAGCTCTGGAGGACAAAGTTTAAGGACCACTGTGTTAGGTAATTCCTACAGTCCTTGACACCCTTATGACTTGGGTATGTGGTCTGAAGTGAGGTCTGACACAGTGGCCAGAAAATCATGACTGTTTCCATGCCTTATTGCAGTAACACTGTCTGTATGAAAACGTACCTTGCATTACAACTTAAACAAAAGATAATAGACATTTTTCCAAAGCAGACATCCAAATGGCCAACAGGTACATGAAAATCACCTCACACCTGTTAGAAGAGCTATCATCAAAAAACAAGAGATACCAAGTGTTGGTGGAGAAAAGATGACCATTGTGCAATATTGGTTATACACTGTTGGTTGTGAATGTAAATTGGTTCAGCCATTATGGAAAACCTTATGGAGGTTCTTCAAAAAATTAAAAGTAGATTTACCTTATGATCCATAAATTCCACTTCTGGGTATATATCCAAATGAAATGAAAATAAAAGTTTGAAGAAATATAAACCCTTCCATGTTTATTGCAGTATTATTCAATATAGTCAAGATATGGAAACAACCTAAGTGCTCATCAGTGAATAAATGGATAAAGAAAATGTGGTATATATACACAATACACAATATAATATAAACCAGCCATGAAAAAGAAGACCATCCTACCATTTGTGACAATATAGGATGGATCTTGAGGACATTATGTTGAGTGAGATAAATCAGAGAAAGAAAAATACTATAATATAATCACTCCATTCCAAATATGGAATCTAAAGAAGTCAATTCATACAGAGATTAAAATGGTGTTTACCAGGGTTTGGGCACTAGAGGAATAAAACAAATGTGGTTTAAGGGCACAAATTTGCAGTAAGCAGTAAATAAGTCCTAGAGATCTGGTGCAGAGTATAGTGATTATAGATAGCAATACTATATTATAATCTTCAAACTTGCTAAGAGAATGGAACTTAATTATTCTAACCACTAAAAGAAACAGTAATTATGTAATGTGAAAAAGGTACTAATTATTGCTATAGTGGGAATTATATTACAATATATAAATGTATCAACTCAATATGCTTTACACATTAAATATACACAATGTTATGTGTTATACACATTTCAATAAAACAACAAAAATCAAAAGATAAGTCACTCAACCACACAAAATAGTAATAATACACAGAAGAATAGGAATAAAATTGAATAAATTTGAAAGACCTGGTATATTTTTGTTAGAATTTAGTTACTTATTACAATCTTTTCCCATGATTCCAAAAATAACAACTCTGATATTTTGACTCGTTGAATGTTCAGACATTAAGGGGAAATTTTATCACTATGCCATTTCAAAAATATTACCAAATTTTTCTATAGCAAGAACAATACTTGCAATACATTCATCAGAATGGTTTTAACATCTAGCCCTTAGTTTTAACAATAATGATAAGTTTTGACAGACATTTGATTTATCTTTTCTCTTTACAACTATTAAAAGAAATCTTGTTATGAATTTAAAAAGGGGAATACAGTAATATTAATGGCTCTCATTGAAAAGTCAGGGACTGACATAAATTAGAAAAGAATGTTCTATCATTTTTTAGAAAGGCAAAACTTAAAAAAATATGAAGTCTTCATTCATTTTGTGGCCCAAAGGACTAATTGAGTTGTATTTCAAAGATGCAATTTAAAATTTATTATGAAAGGAACCACCAAGGGATTCTGTTAACATGCAAATTTCAATTCAGTAGATTCCTGGTGGAAGGTCAGGCTCCCAGGAGATGGCCAAAGCCCTGTTGGTTCTCTTATTAGCAAGGCAACAGATTATCAATTTGGTACAAATTAATATATGATTTTAGTAGAAAATGGAGAAGTCTCAGGTACCTAAAAGGTGGTCCAAAATATGGTAGAATACTGTTGGCAACTTCCTTTTCACAAAGTTCTTCACCATCAAAATTGGTCTTCTTAGAAGCCATATATTTTAACACAGATCCTTAGATACCATGGTTCACAGCAGAGAACAAATGTATTCAGCTCAGTTTTATAAGAAAGAATATTATTATTTATTGGGATTATTAAAAGATGCAGGGTATAATGTTTAAAATCCGGGAGAATACTTGTATGATGGTAATAATTAAATCACTTCCAGAAACAAGATTATTAATATTCAAGCTTCCTAAATACTATCTCACTTTATGAAATCATCAAGTATCAGGTTAGATTGAAAGATAATATAATTTTAAAAGTACGCACAGCCTTGACAATCATTTTACTATAACTTCTTCTTTATATTATTGAGTAAAGGGAAGTCCCTTTGGAATTGGAAACCTCTGAAAATGATATACATTTTCTAAGATCCTTCAGTTTTGTGCACAAATTTAAAATATAATTCAATATTTTAGATGGGTTATTCCTCCCATTGTAGCTTAAATATTTGCAGAAGCACAGTGATTGGTTTAGTGTGAAATAGGAGAAGACACATGTCACATTTGTAACTGGAAAGACAAAGCATAAGCAATATTAGAAAGGATATATTAACTTTGTAGTAAAGGAAATCAAGGTTTGAATTCAGGCCACTCACTCACCAGCTATAAGAAACTGTCAAATATTTTAAATTCTCTAAACCTCAATTTCTTCCACTACAAATTTCAAGTTGATAATCACCACTGGCAAGTGGAAAAAGTTCAGTTAGGTAGCACATATAAAGAGATTTCTTGAGTGCCCATACATTGTAGACAGTCAGTAGTGCTAATGTTTTACACAGTAACAAATACAAATAAAAGTATGTCACCTTTCTGCTTAGATTAACTCCCAAACAGCATAAACAGGAATATATCACTGTGTACTGGACCTGAGAAGATTCATGGAATAAAGTCAAGTTCCTGGACACTGAAAAGTAAAGAAGTCTTACCCTTGGTCTCAACTCAGAAAATAAAAGTTTGCACTAGAGCTTACTGGTCAGATGACAAAAGTAAAATGGCAGAACAGGTGTTTTCTACCATCTTCTCCCCAAACACCAAGTTTGACGATCACTCACAGATGAGCATACTTATGTGGAAATCTGGGAGTTCAGTGAAGTTCCAACAAACCATTGGAGGAAAAAAAGAATCCAAGATTGGACACAACAAAGAGGGTAAGGGGAAGAGTTTTACTTTACCCACATCAAACCTCCCCCAAGGTGGAACAGCTTAGTGCCAAAAAAACAAACAAACAAACAAACAAAACAAAAAAAAACAAAAAAACTTTTCAACTCATAATTTCTTCCACAGGGAAAAGTGAGTGTATGAATGAGTTCCTGGCTTCCCTAGCTGTGCAGGGCACTGCCAAAGAGGCCCTCTTCTTCCTTGCCCCATTCAGAATACTGAGGTGAGCTGTATAACTGGTGGGGCAGGCATTGGGAAAACACAGCCAGGGCTCTCATGGATCCTACTAACCACTTTGCAGACTTATCAGGATGCTCATCAATAAACCACAGAAGTCACTTCCAATTTGCGTCCACCCAAATGGCCCACGGGCACCCCAATGCTCAGTTCAATTCCCCAACACATCCTTACACCTTATATCTGGCTCCTTGTTCATGCCTCTGAGGGTAGAGAGTGAAAGCCTTTGTAGATAGCTAGTGGGTACACATAGAAAGCCATCTCAACTCTGAAATTGGGAGAAAGTACACAAAATTGAGCTTTCAGCATTACTACATGGAAAGTGAATGGGAGGCTTCTGGTACCCGACCTCACTTTCAAGGATTGAGAGAAGGCATACAATCTTTTTTTTTTTTTAAGATTTTTTAAGCTTTTATTTATTTATTTGAGAGAGAGACAGAGAGAGCATGAATGAGAGGAGAGGCAGAAGGAGAGAGAGAGGGATAAGCAGACTTCCTGCTGAGTAGGGAGCCCAATGTGGGACTCAATCCCAGGACCCTGAGATCATGACCTTAGCCAAAGTCAGACACTTAACCAACTGAACCACCAGGCACCCCGAGAAGGCATGCAATCTTAAGAACTTCCCCACAAGAGGGAATAAGAAGTGTGGAGCATGTGTATCCATAGAAAAGGTCTAAGAAAGCCTCAGTATCCCTGGCAGGGCTGAGAAGGTTTTTCTCTTCCAAAGTCAGTCTTTACTAATTGCTGATGGTGACTGCTTCTTCAAATGTGAAGACCAATGTAAGACTTTTTTTTTTTTAAAGATTTTATTTATTTATTTGACAGAGAGAGACACAGCGAGAGAAGGAACACAAGCAGGGGGAGTGGGAGAGGGAGAAGCAGGCTTCCCACAGAGCAGAGAGCCCGATGCAGGGCTCGATCCCAGGACCCTGGGATCATGACCTGAGACGAAGGCAGACACTTAACGGCTGAGCCACCCAGGCGCCCCCCAGTGCAAGACTTTAAGGAACATAAAAAATCAAGGACATATGAGACCACCAAAGGAAAACAATAATTTCCCAGTAACCAATTCAAAAGATATGGAGACATGCAACTTACATGATAAATAATTAAAAACAGTTGCTTTAAGGAATTCAATGAGTTATTAAAAAAAAAGCAAAACACACACAGAAAGACAATTCAGTGAAATCAAGAAAACAATACATAAACAAAATAAGTTTAACAGAGACACAGAAATCATAAAAAGAACCAAACAGAAATCTAGAGCTGGGGCGACTGGGTGGCTCAGTTGGTTAAGCGACTGCCTTCGGCTCAGGTCATGATCCTGGAGTCCCGGGATCGAGTCCCACATCGGGCTCCCTGCTCGGCGGGGAGTCTGCTTCTCCCTCTGACCCTCCTCCCTCTCGTGCTCTCTGTCTCTCATTCTCTCTGTCTCAAATAAATAAATAAAATCTTTAAAAAAAAGAAATCTAGAGCTGAAGAATACAATGAATATATTGAAAAATGCAATAGAGAGCATCAAAAGCATATTTGATGAAGCAGAAGAAAGAATCTATGAAGTCAAAGACAAGTCATTTGCAGTCACTCAGTCAAAGGAAAACAAAGGGAAAAAAATGAAAAACAGTTAAGAATGCGAATTATAGGATACCAAGAAAAAAGAAAAAAACCTCAAAAACCAAAAACACAAAAAACAAACAAAAAACTCCTCATTATAGGACTCCCAGAAGGAGATGAGAGGAAGAAAGGGACAAAAAGTTATTTAAAGAAATAATGGCTGAAAACTTCCCAAAGCTGGGGAGTATTTGGACATCCAAGTTTATGAAGCTCATAAGTCCCTAAAAAGATTCAACCCAAAATGATCTTATTAAAGACATATAATAAAAATGTCTAAAATAAAAAACCAAAAAAAAGAATTTTAAAAGCAGCAAGAGAAAAAATAATCCTCACATATAAGGCAACAATTATAAGGCTATCAGTGGGTTTTGCAGCAGAAACCTTACAAGCCTGAATAGAGTGAGATGGTATATTTAAAGTGCTGAAAAAAAATAGTCTGGTTTCTCTTCAGGTCACATAAATCTTTCACCTTTTACTAAAGTACTGAAAAAAAAAATAATAAACCCCACCAATCAAGAATAGTTTACCTGGTAAAGTTATCCTTCAGAAATGAATGAGAGAAAAAACTTTCCCAGACAAACAAAAGTTGAAGGAGTTCATCACCACTAACCTGCCTTACAAGAATTGTTAAAAAGTATCATTCAAGTGGAAGGATACTAATTAGTAACCTGAAAACATATGAAAATATAAAACACACTGACAAATGTAAGTATATAGTCAAATTCAGAATACTCTTAAACTCTAATATGATGATGTGCAATTCACTTACCTCTATTATAAAGGTCAAGGACAAAAGTATTAAAAACTAACTGCAGAAACAATTTTGTTAATGAAAATGTAATATTAAATGATGTAAATTGTGACATCAAAAACATGATATGTGGGGAGGAAGAGTAAGAGTTAAGTTTTCACTTAACTTTCACTTAATCAAAATTAAGTTTTGATCACCTTAAAATAAACTGTTATTACTATAAGATGTTTTATGTTAGCTTCATGGAAGTCACATAGCAAAACCTGTAGTGCAATGCAAAAGATAAAAAGAATAGAATCAAAACAAACCACCATGGAAAATCATCAATTCACAATGGAAAGCAGCAGGAGAAGGAAAAAGAAACAAAGGAACAACAAAACAGGCAGAAAACAATAAAATGGCAATACTAAGTCCTTACCTATCAAAAATTACTTTAAAAGTAAATGGGTTAAATTGTGCAAAATAAGAGGCATAGAATGCCTGGATGGATTAAGACCAAAAAGACCCAACTACTTGCTGCCTTCAAGAAAACCACTTCAACTTCAAGGACACACACAGGCTCCAGGTGAAGGGATGGAAAAAGATATTCTATGTAAATGGAAACCAAAAGAGAGCAGGAGTAGATACATTTGTTTCAAACAAAATAGATTTTAACTCAAAAACTGTAATAAGAAACACATAAAATTATTATACAATGATAGTTATGTCAACTCATCAAGAGGACATATTAATTATAAATATAAATGCACCCAGCATTGGAATACCTAAATATATTAAGTAAAAGTAACAGAAATCATTAAATTAACATATATATTTTGGACTGATGGGAGCAGTTGCTACTAAAGACCTGACAAATTCTTGCTATGCCAGAATATAATATGGTGTTTTAATTTTATCAGAAATTCTGGAAATCAGAAATTCTGGAATTCTGCCTGGGTGGCTCAGTTGGTTAACTGATCAACTCTTGATTTCACTTCAGGTCTTGATCTCAGGATCATGAGTTCAAGAACTGCTTTGGGCTCCACATCCATGGAGCCTACTGCAAAAGAAGAAGAAAGAAAGAAGAAAGAAAAAAAAAGAAAGAAAGAAAGAGAAAGAAAGAAAGAAGAAAGAGAGAGAGAAAGAAAGAAAGAAAGAAAGAAAGAAAGAAAGAAAGAAAGAAAGAAAGAAAGAAAGAAAGAAAGAAAGATGAAATTCTGGAAATCTTATTTTAAAGTCAAATCTCAATATATAGACTTTGACATTTACTTTATATTTCAAAGACAGTGATGAATAAACAAACAAACAAACAAAAAAACATATTTCTAACCTAGATATGGTTTATGGAAACACATATATGAAATAGCAATGTTAAAAAGAAAATTTAATTTTATAAATAGATATTCAAAACCATTTGTAAAAATGCAATCCCAATCTTACTAAAAGTATTGGTTAATTATATATAATAAGCAAAATAAGAAGAAAATAATGTTCTTTTTACATCATTAGAATCCATATTTATTTCATATTTCTAAATATTATAACTAAAAATTAAAAATAAGAATAATTACAAGAGGGGTGCCTGGGTGGCTCAGTTGGTTGGGCGACTGCCTTCAGCTCGGGTCATGATCCTGGAGTCCCGGGATCGAGTCCCACATCGGGCTCCCTGCTCAGCAGGGGGTCTGCTTCTCCCTCTGCCCTCTTCCCTCTTGTGCTCTCAGTCTCTCATTCTCTCTCTCTCAAATAAATAAATAAAATCTTAAAAAAAAAGAATAATTACAAGAGACTACTGTGAATATTTAAATTGGACAACCTAGAGAAATGGATAAATTCTTAGAAATATGTAATCCATCAAAACCGCAACATGAAGAAAAAGAAAATCTGAACAAATCAGTAATGAGTAAGAAGATTGAAACAGTAATCAAAAATGTAAAAACAAAGCAAAGTTCGAGACCTGGAACTCTTCCAAATTCATTTTATAAGATTAGTACTACCCTCATACCAAAGCCAGACAAGAACAACACAAGTAAAAGAATTAGAGATCAATAACCCTGATAAACATAGACGCAAAAATCTTCAACAAACTGAATATAGACGGAGTGTACATGACAATCCTAAAAGTAACATACTCATAGGTGAAAAGTTGAAAGCTTTTCCTTTAAGATGAGGACCTAGGCAAGGATATCCACTCTTGCCATTTCTATTTGACATAAAAGTAGAAGTTCTAGCCAGATCAATTAGGCAAGAAAAATAAATTTAAAAATATCCAAATCTGAAAGGAAGAAATAAAATTGTCTCTGTAAATGACATGATCTTATATAAAGAAAACTCTAAAGACTCCACCCAAAATCTCTTAGAACTAATGAATAGATTCAGTTGCAGGAAACAAAATCAACACACAAAAATCAGTTGTGTTTCTATGCATTAATAATAAACTATTAGAAAGAGAAATTAAGAAAGCAATCCCATTTACAATAGTATCAAATAGAATAAAATACTTAATAATAAATTTAACCAAGAAGATAAAAAAACCTAATACTGAAACTATAAGACATGATGAAAGAAATTGAGGAAAGCAAAAATAAAAGAGAAAATATCCCTGTTCATGGATTGAAAGAATCAATATTGTTAAAATTCATAGTACTCAAAATGATCCACAGATTCAATGCAATCTCTATCAAAATTCCAATGGCATTCTCCACAGAAACAGAAAAAAAGAATCCTAAAACATATGGAAGCACAAAAGATCCCTAATAGCCAAAGCAGTCTTGAGGAAGAACAAAACTTGAAGCATTATATTTCTTGATTTCAAACTATACAACAAAGTCATAGTAATTGACAGTATGGTACTGGCATTAAAACAGATATATAGACCACTGGAACACAATAGAGATCCCAGCTATAAACTCATGCATAGATGGTCTACTAATCTTTGACAAGGTCTCCAAGAATACACAATGGGGAAAAGATAGTCTCTTCAATAAATATCCACATGCAAAAGAATGAAAGTGGACCCTGTCTTATGCCAATCTCAAAAATTATCTTGAAATGAATTAAATATTTAAAAGACCAGAAACTAAAAGAGAGTAAGCTCCTTGACATTGCTCTGGGCAATGATTTTTCAGATATGACATTAAAAGCACAGGAAACAAAAGCAAAAATAAATGAGTTGGACTACATCAAACTAAAAAGCTTCTGCATAGCCAAGAAAACAACAAAAATCCTATAGAACTGAAAAAAATATTTCCATAGCATACTTCTGATAAGGCGTTAGGATCCAAAATGTATAAGGAACTTGTATGTAGCTCAACAGCAAAAATCATCATCATGATCATCACCATATGATTTAAAAATGAGCAAAAGATTTTAATAGACATTTTTTAAAGAAAACATACAAATGGCCAGCAGGTACATGAAAAGGTGTTCAACATCAGTACTAATTGCAAAATACAAATCAAAACCACAATGAGATATCACCTCATACCTGTTAGGATGGCTTTTATCAAAAAGGGAATAGATAACAAGCATTAGGATGTGGAGAATAGGGAATACTTGTACACTGTCTGTGGGAAAGTATTTCATACATTATAGAAATTCCTCAAAAAGTAAAAATAGAGCTACCATATGACCCAGCAATCCCATTCCTGGGTATACATATAAAGGAAATGAAATTGTTGTCTCAAAGAGATATTTGTACTCCTAAGTTTATTGAAACATTATTTGCAATAGTCAAGATATGGAAACAACCTAACTTCTCTTGATAGATGAATGGATAAAGAAAATATTGTTTGTGTACACACACACACACACACACACAGAGGAATATTATTCTGCCATGAGAAAGAAGGAAATCCTGCCATTTGTAACAACATGGATAAACCTACAGAATTTTATGCTAAGTGAAGTTAGCCAACAAGAGAAAATACTGTATTATTTCACTTATAGTTAATTCTAGAAAAGAAAGAATATTTGAACTTATAGAAATAGAGAAAACAGTAGTGGTTACCAGAGATTAAAGTTTGGGGGAGATGGGGAGATTATGGTCAAAGGACACAAGCCTTCAGTTGCAAGATGAATGAGCCTTGGAGATCTAATGTACAGAATGATGGCCAGGGTTAAGAATACTATGTTGTGTACTTGAAGTTTGCTAAGACAGTGGACCTCATGTATTCTCACCACACACACACACACACACACACACACACACACACACACAGTAAGTATGTGAGGTGATGGATGTACAGTAGTTATTTTGTGAAGTATACATATGTCAAACCCTCACATTATATATTTTAAATATACCTCAATTATACCTCAATAAAGCTGAAAAGAAGAACTTACAGGAAGAGAGTTTATTACCTAAGGTGGTTCTAGGGAGGAAAAGGGAAGGAGATGAGAGGTGGCACAGGAATGGAAGCAGAAAGAGAAGCAGGAAGGACATATGAAGGGCAAAAATGCAAACTCACCACCCATTCCAGCTGTGCTTAACCTGGTGACTGCTGAAGAGCTGTTATAATGCTCCTAGAATTACCTTCTTGAGGCAGGGAAGAAGCAGGCTCTTATGCACAGACCTACCCTATTGGGCCAAGCTGTCCAGTGGGTACTAACTCCCTTCCCCCAGGCAGACAGCAAGAGACATGCAGTGCAGCTGAAGCAGCTAGCAGGGGCTGCACCTCAGGAAGTGTTCTCTTAGTAATTGCTGGAGTAAAAGGTAAGCTGAGGGGATGTGAGGTCGGGAAGAAGATTCTGATACAAATACTTCTACTGCTGCTACTACTACTATAACTACGATTACCAGCACCATATGACTACCACTGGTGTTATTACCATTAATACCACTACTACTAATGATTAGTGCTAGTTATATTAATAATAACTAGGGCTAAGCAGGCCTCTATTGCCTACATGCAGTCTTGATTTAATTGCTTACACCAGCTTCATGAAGTGAGTACTGCTCTCATCTTCATTATATGAATGAGAACACTGAGGCAGAGAGAATTTCAGCAATGAGTCAAGGGTCACACAGCAGGAAAGACAGAGCCAGAGTTTAAGCCCAAGCCCTTGAGCCAGAGAGTTTACAGTCCTATCCACTGAATTTATGGCCTACACTTGGCAGAATTTATATATATAGACAGAAGTGAATGTCCTCTGAGGAACAAATGATGTTGAGCTCAACTGTGGATAGAATGAAGGAGCTGTTGAATTCTCAAGCCAACTAAGGCAGAAAGAGCAGGTTTAGTGGAGACCATGTTATCAGGCAGGTAAGAACCACATTTGGAGAATTTTACCTCTTGATGGGATCAGTGTGTATTAATGGTATGGCAGCACTGTACAAGCTAGATCTGGAACACTAATGAGATGACTCTTCCAACGTCTCAAGAGTAAGGATGCTCAGGGGAGTAAGTACACTCATGGAAGCTTGAGACAAAACAATCTGGTGATCAGACAATGATAAAGAATGAGGTCTGGAGTCAGCATCAACACAAGCCATGTGACTTAACAGTCACTCTCACCATGATTACATATGGACTTAAGGACATCTGATTTTAAGAAAAGTAATATTCAGCTGCAAGTATATTGGGATCTTCAAATGTATTTTCAAATGTACATTAAACCATAATAAAATTACTTCTCATGTGAGTCTGGAACTTCACACTTTTTAAATGAGCTCCCAACTATTGTCTTTCTGTCATCAGAACAATCCTGGAAAACACTTATTTATTCTGAATATGAAGAAACTGAGACATACATTATATATTTTTAACTACTCAATAAGTTTTTAAGTTATTTATATCCATTTAACCACTCAGTAGTAGATTTAAAGATGAGATTTACACATTAATTTAAACATAACTCACCATACTTCAGCTTATGAATTAAAATTAACAACTATATTTTGTGAATATGCATTTGCACTCTTTAAATAATGTCATATTGGAATTTAATAATCTCCAATTGAAGAGCATTGCAACTCATTTATTCTCATTTAAAAAAAGGCTTATTTATGTTACAAAATAGAATTCAACATATACTTCATTGGGGTTTCTTGCAATAGAAGTACAATATTTTTTACCTGCATCAGCATTTTTTACTCCCTCCATTCTCAGCAGAGACAATAATAAAACTCATTTATAAAAAGAAACATGCAATACTGAGGTTTTTGAAAATTCTGTAGGTAAAATGTATATATATGTATATACAGAATGGATAAATGCTTACATTTAAATCCATTCCTTGGGCAGATAGAACCAGGAAATCATTTTCAATGTAACCATTACGTCCTAAACCAGGTATGTTTACCATTGTTTCTTGGAAACTCTTCAGTTAAAAAATCATGGGTATTTTTTGTGTGATTTGTATATAAATATTGGTAGACATATATATCTACCAGTCTACCTTCCAAAATTAAGCACAGTATGGATTTTCTTGGGATGGATTCTGTAACTCTCCACAGAGAATCAATTCCTCACTCTTCACTCTATATAGGTTTTCATTATTTAAATCATTACACTAGAATTAATGATTTTTTTCTTATTTGTTATTCCTTCACTGCTTGAAGTCAGGGATGTGTCCTACTTTTCTTGGAATTCCCAGACTTTCCAATGAAACTTGGCACAAAGTAGACATTTAGTAAAAGCATATTAAGTTAAATTATGATCATCTCTTGCTTATTTGACTTATTTGTAATAAGAAATAATAACTCCAAAAGTTTATTCATCCATTTAAAAATAGAGGCAAAAGGGAAGCTACACCAGCAAGATGGCAGAATAGAAGCCCCAGCCCTTATTTTCCCAAAGAGACACTGACATAATGATAATATCTGATACATAAAGTAGGTGGAAAGAGATAAAAAGTAGACTTTTTATGTACTAAAGCTTATCAGTTTAAATAGATTGTTATAACTATATGATATTTTATGTAATCCCTATTGTAGGAAACAGAACGCCACAACGACCACTGGTGCATGTTCATTCAGACTCCGAGATCTCTGAGAAAACTCGAGATTGCAGGATTAAAAATAACCCGAAAGGATCAGAGTGAAATGCCCTTGGGATGTGTGTGGTCTGTTCTAAAGTAAACAGCAGAAGATGTTTTGTAGATAGGAAGCCAGCTGTAAACAGCACACTGTGCATTCCCTTCTTTGTTATCTTATCCTGTGTTAAGGTCCGAGTACAATTACAATTAATTGATCACAGCCAGTTACAGATTTCTTTACTCTTTCTCCACTCCCACTGCTTCACTCAACTAACCCTGTGTATGTGGAAGAATGTGCCTTACTAAACCCCTGCTGTAAATCATTATAGACCTATGTCATTGTAGAAGGTCTATTAGACTATGGAAAATAAACCTTGGGACCTCGGGCTGCTAGCTCGGGGTCCCCTGTGCCTTGCTACACTGTCATCTCTTTTTCTCAGTTCCTTCACCACCCCAGGTCCCCAACTCTCAGAGGTCGACAAGTGGCGCCCGAACGGGGACCTGAAGCCCCCGTCGAGGAGTGATCGGCCAGCGATAGGAACC
Organism: Neomonachus schauinslandi; assembly: GCF_002201575.2. Taxonomy (NCBI): domain Eukaryota; kingdom Metazoa; phylum Chordata; class Mammalia; order Carnivora; family Phocidae; genus Neomonachus; species Neomonachus schauinslandi. Next base: position 109,011,700 of record NC_058406.1, on the reverse strand, counting down.
CTACAGAAGGTGGTAAGTAGGGAAGTTTATTACAGGATTATGGGACAATCAAATTCCAAAGCATCAGGTTTTCTTGCATTAATACATCATTTTCTTAAAGAATATGGGGCTAAAGTTACTAAGCAGCACATAGAAAAATGTTTGGAAACAGTAGTTGAATATAATCCTTGGCTCCTTAGATGAGGAGACTTGGGTCCGAGTGAAAAATAATGTCTTGAAGGCTCCTTTTACAGTAAATCTTCACCCTGGTCTCGGGCCTCAAAATACCCACAGGTTATTACAGACCTTTACCAAGAGGAACCGTGGGTCTTATGCTAGGAAGATCTAGCCTAAATCTTAAGGTAATCCAGGTGATGACTGGAGTAATAGATTCTGACTATGAGGGAGAAATAACGGTCGTCACAGATTCAGGTTCCTTGGACCTTTAAGGGAGGAGATAGAATTGCTCAGTTATTATTATTGCCCTATGTACAAATTGGTCAGTCCCAACAGATCAGACGAGGAGGATTTGGTAGTACTGATCCTCTCATAGTTAAATGGGCTTCATTATTGACTCAGACTGATCGTCCTTCTATGACTCTTAAAGTTAGAGGAAGGACTTTCTCAGGTCTAGTAGACTCTGGAGCCGATATTTCAGTAATAGCCTCCCAGCATTGGCCTAATACCTGGCCCACGCAAGCAACCTCTAGTTCGGTAGAAGGAATAGGTTTTGTGACGCAGAAGAAATTCGACAAAGTAGTGTGCCACTTAAATGTGAGGGACCAGATGGATTAGAAGGAGTTATCCAGCCTTTCATCTTAAATACCCCCATTAATCTTTGGGGAAGAGATCTCTTGCAACGATGGGGAGCCGAGCTAATCATCCCCCCAAGTCAACCAGCTAATCAAATCATGACAAAGATGGGCTATAAGCCAGGACAGGGCTTAGGCAGACAACATCAAAGAATAAAGGAGCCTATCATTGCCCAAGGACAAACTCATAGGGCTTATCCTTTTTTCTAGGGGCCATTGAGGAAAAGAGGCCTGCCCCTATTAAAGTAACATGGAAAACTTCTTCCCCAGTTTGGACTCCTCAATGGCCCTTTCCGATAGAAAAATCACAGGCCTTAGAGCGAATTGTTCAAGAGCAATTGCAGGCAGGACATATAGAGTCTTCGCAATCTCCTTGGAACTCTCCTGTTTTTGTTATCAGAAAGAAATCAGGTAAGTGGAGGCTCTTAATAGACCTTCGGAATGTTAATCCCGTCATGGAGCCTCTGGGTGCCTTGCTGCCTGGGTTACCCACTCCTACAGCCATTCCCAAACAATGGCCATTGATAATAATAGATCTTAAGGACTGTTTCTATACCATAGCCATTCACCCCGAGGATAAGGAGAAATTTGCCTTTTCTATTCCCAGCACTAACAATAAGGAACCAATGAGATGATATCAATGGACAGTTTTGCCACAAGGCACGACTAATTCTCCTATCATGTGTCAGTATTATGTTGGCCAGGTCCTCAGACCTGTAAGAGATCATTATCCTCGATCCTATATCATTCATTATATGGATGATATTTTGCTAGCGTCACAATCTGAAACCGAATTACAAGATGTGTATCAGGCCACTTCTCAACATTTGACTTCCTCCTGTCTCTTAATAGCCCCAGAGAAAATCCAAACAACTACTCCGGCTTCTTATCTAGGCACTGTGGTAGATAGAACCACAGTGAAACCTCAAACAATGCAAATTCGTAGGGATACTCTCCTTACACTTAATGGTTTTCAGAAACTCCTAGGAGACATTAATTGGATTCGCCCTCTCTTAGGGATTCCAACTTATAAATTACAAAATTTATTTAACACTTTACAAGGTGATTCTGCTTTAGATAGTCCTCGCACTCTGTCCTCAGAGGCAGAGGCTGAACTGCAGTTTGTTGAGGAGAGATTAAAAACTGCCTTTGCTTACAGGTATGATGATTCTCTCCCCCTGCTGCTTCTTATTTTTCCTACCCCTCATTCCCTGACTGGTGTCATAGCACAAGAAGACAAACCTCTCAAATGGGTGACTTTACATACAAAAACTTCTCGAACTGTTACTCTATATCTATCTCTTGTCGCTTCACTCATTCTCCAAGGACGAAAGCATTCTATTCAAATTCTTGGTTTTAACCCAGCACTCATTGTTTTACCTATCTCTTCTACATCTTTCAAGGAAGTCTTTCCCTTCTCTACTGATCTGCAAATATCTTTCACTGATTATACTGGGCGCATAGGTTGCCACTATCTGTCAGGTAAACTATGGGACTTCCTAAAGTGCAAAGCCTGGGTTATAAATCACGTAGTTCGTAACACCCCAATCCCCTCAGCTCCTACATACTTTATTGATGGCTCTTCCTCCGGGTGCGCCGGAGTCTGGGGCCCTGCTATTCAGTGCTCCATAAAAACCCCTTACACTTTTGCTCAACAGGTCGACTTGCAGCTTTGTTGATCTTATTGCAGAATGTTCATTATCCTCTAAATATCGTATCTGATTTTGCTTACGTAGTTGGCATTGTTGCGCCTTTGGAAACAGCTCTTATTTCCACAACTCATTCTATCATTAACACTTTGCTTCAGGAATTACAATTAGAAATTCAATCTTGAACTCACCCTTTGTTCATAACTCATATCCGCTCTCATTCTAACCTCCCTGGACCTCTTACACAGGGAAATCAGTCTGCTGATTTACTGGCTACTCTTATTTTTGAAACTCCACAAGCAGAACATGCCCATCTTCATACCAACACCAACCACCTTCATTCACACTATAAAATACCCTTGCGCTCCGCCAGGCAAATAGTCTCTTCCTGTCCTATTTGTCGACTTCTACATGTAACGAGCATCCTGCGGGTATCAATCCCAGAGGCACAGCTCCTGACTGTATTTGGCAAATGGATGTTACTCATTTTTCCCCCTTTTGGACGCCTCTCATATATTCATGTCACAATAGACACCTTTTCAGGATTTCTTCATGCTACTCCTTTGATGGTGGAAAAGCCTGGGCATATCATTTCTCATTTGCTTGAATGTTTTGCTATTATGGGGTTACCTATTTGTATCAAGACAGACAGTGGCCCAGCATACACTAGCAAAAAAGTACGAGAATTCCTTGCAGAATGGCAAATACAGCATATCACAGGTATTCCTTATAATCCTCAAGGACAGGCTGTAGTAGAAAGGGCGCATGCCACCATTAAAAAACAACTTCGTAAAACTATGTCTAAAAAGAAAGGGGGAGGGCGCCTGGGTGGCTCAGTTGGTTGAGCAACTGCCTTCGGCTCAGGTCATGATCCCGGAGTCCCTGGATCGAGTCCCGCATCGGGCTCCCTGCTCGGCAGGGAGTCTGCTTCTCCCTCTCTCCCTCCCCCCTCTCATGTGCTCTCTCTCAAATAAATAAATAAAATCTTTAAAAAAATAAAAAAATAAAAAAAATAAATAAAAAGAAAGGGGGAATCTCCCCCCGAGACATCATGGCACAAACCTTATTTATTTTAAATTTTTTAAATTTACCCCAAGGAGAACCATATACTAGAGCTGACAAACATTTCTCGCCAGTCTCAGTCTCAACTCAGGATGCACCCGTGTGGATAAAAAATGAGGAAAATAATTGGTAGCCCGGGAAATTAATTACCCGAGGCCCTGGTTATGCTTGTGTCATTACAGATGGATCCAGTCAAGCAATTTGGACACCTCTTCAGAAAGTCCGGCCCAGGACTGGCAATAAAGACAACAGAAGAGGTCTCTCAGCCACTGCAGGGATTGACTACCCAGCCCCCTGTCTGAGAGATGGCAACACTCTCCTTGAAGAGACCTTGAAAACGAAAATTGCCCCTGACAACACCCCAAATTGGGGACAACTGAAGACCCTCACTCAGAGGGCGGAGCAAGTCCTGGAGACAACCAGATCTACCAAAACCCCTGAACATTTGTTGCTGGCTATGTCAGCGGTGGTGATATGCACCTCTGCAGTAGGTGAAAAACACGCCTACTGGGCATACGTACCGCATCCTCCCTTGTTGCGTCTAGTCAAATGGACAGAATATGGACCTATTGTTTTTACAAATGACTCTACTCATCTCCCAGCACCTTGGTCCTCTGTACCCCCATCTAAACCAGAAGAAGAAGGGACTCTTATGCATATCTCTTTGGGATTTGAAACATTACCCTTATGCTTGGGACAGAAAAAAATATGTCTCCCCCTTCACGGACAAACTTGGGCCCATATCCTTCCCCTGACCAAATCATACAGAACCTTGATGGGAATAATGACCCCTTTATCATTTAATTTTAGTGAGGTCAACACAACTAACACACTGGGAAAATCTGATGATCCTGTCTGTACTACAATCTCCTATAAACATTCTGTTTTTGAGCCTATATACTGGTCCCGCTGCAGGGGACCCCATGGAAAAATCCTTATGTTAAATAATAGAATGGTGGTAGATTGGGGCCCACATGAGAAGTTTTTAAATAACTGTTCTGAGGATGTGAATAGCACCATATGTGATTACATTACTAATATTAGGTGGAATCACACTGACAATGGTACTTATACCCATCATCATACTAAAGGGTTAATGGCATGGCATGAAGGAGGACTGGCACCTCCTTGGCCTGGTAACCAATGAAGACCATGTGGGGCCAGAACAGTGGGATCTTTGGAAGTTCCCAGCTGCACTGGCATCCTTATATTTTTATGCAGGAAATTTCTCAGGGACATCTCAGTCTTCGAGTGATTATTGGTTTACTTACAATTCTTCAATATCCATACAAGCCTGTGTTCATTTACCTTATCTCATTGCAATAGGAGAAATAGAAGTTAACTATACTATGAGGAGCATTGATTGTCCCAACTGCCGTTGTATACTTGTCTTAATTGTACCATCCCTTTTAACAACAGTATGGATTCCATCCTTCTTCTCCAAATCACACAAACTATCTTTGACCACAGTGGAATGATGCTAGAAATCAATAGCAAAAGGAAAATAGGAAAATCCACAAACATTTGAAAATTAAAACACTCTTGAAAAAACAATGGGTCAAAGTAGAAATCACTAGAGAAATTATAAACTATCTTGAGGCTAAGGAAAATACAACATACCAAAACTTATGGGATGCAGCAAAAGAATTAAGGGGGAAATTTATAGCAGTAAATGCCTATATTAAAAAAAAGAAGAAAGATTTCAAATCAACAGCATAACTTCACTCCTCATAGAATTAAAAAAAGCAGAACAAGCTAAATCTAAGCTTAGCAGAAGAAGCAGATGACAGCAGATAAATGAAATAGAGAATAGAAAATCATAGAAAAAAATAAGAGTTGAAAAAATTTAACAAAATTAACGGACTCTTTACTGGATTAAGTATGAAAAAAGAAAAGACAAAATAAGAAAAATCAGAAATAAAAAAGGTGATATTATAACATAATGCCACAAAATTTTTTTAAAAAAGTTAATGGGCTAACGATTGGACAACCTAGAATAAATGCATATATTTCTAGAAAAATATAACCTACCTAGACTGAATCATTAATAAATAAAGTATCTGAACACACCTATAACTAGTAAGGAAATTGAATCAGTAATCAAAGACCTCTCAAAATAAAGAAGTCCAGCACCAGGTGGCCTCACTGGAGAACTCTACTAAACTTTTAAAGAATTAACACCAATCCTTCTCAAATTCTTCCAAAAAATTAAAGAGGAGGGAATTATGCCAAACTCATTTCACAAAGCCAGCATAATTCTGATAACAAAGCCAGGCAAAGACACTACCAAAAAAAAAAAAAGGAAATTACTCCTTATGAATGTCGATGCAAAAATCCTCAATAAAGCACTAGCAAATCAAATTGAAAAGCACATTAAAAGGATTATACCCCATATCTAAGTGAGATGCAAAGATGTTTCAAGATGTGAAAATTAATGTGATACACCACATTAACAAAATGAAGAAGAAAAACACACAATTATCTTGATTGGTGCAGAAAAAGCATTTGAAAAACTTCAATATGCTTTCATGATAAAAAAAATAAAATACTCAAACTAGGAAAAAAAGGAAACTACTTCAACATAATAAAGGCCACAGATGAAAAACCCACTGTGATGATCATACTCAATGGGAAAAACTGAAAGCTTTCCCTCTAAGATCAGCAACAAAGCAAAGATGTCTATTCTTCCACTTTTATTCAACTTACTACTGGAATTCCTAGCCAAAGTTATTACACAAGTAAAAGAAATACAAGTCATCCAAATTGGAAAGAAAGAAATAAAAGTTATCTCTGTTACAGATGACATAATCATATATACATATATATATATATATATGTATATATAAAAGACTCTAAATATGCCATAAAAAAACTTACTAGAACTAATAAACAAATTCAGCAGGATATAAATCAACACACAAAATCAGATGCATTTCTATACACTAGCAATGAACAACAAAAAAGGAAATTAAGAAAACCATTTCATCTATAATAGTATCAAAAAGAATAAAATAGCAAGAAACTTAACCAAGGAGGCAAAAGATTTGTACCATAAAAACTTCAAAACATTAATGACAGAAATTAAAGAAGACACAAATCAATAGAGAGAAATTCTGTGTTCATGGATTGGAAGACTTAATACTGTTAAGATGTCAATACAACTTGAAGTGACCTACAGATTCAATGAAATCCCTATCAAAATACCCATGGATTTTGTCATCCCAGTGGTAATATTTACAGACATAGAAAAAAATCCTAAAACTTATACAGAATCTCAAAGACTTCAGACAGCCAAAAGAGTCTTAAAAAAGAAAAAAAAACAAAAAAACAAAAAACAAAGCTGAAGGCCTTGCAACTCTTGTTTATAAATTTACTACAAAGTAACAGTAATCAAAACAGTATGGTACTGGCATAAAGACCTACATATATACCAAATGAAATAGAATAGAGAACCAAGAAGTAAACTTTCATGTATATGGTCAAATGATCTTCAAAGATGATACAAGGCTACACAATGAGGAAAAGATACTCTTCGACAAATGTTATTGGGGAAACTGGATATCCATATGCAAAAGAATGAAGTTGGACCCTCTATAAAACTTAATTCAAAATGGATTAAAGACCTAAATGTTAAGACAGGAAACCACTAAAATCCTAGAGAAGAACACAGTCAGTAAGCTCTTTGACATCAGCCTTAGCAACTTCTTACTAGATATGTCTTGTGAGGCAAGGGAAACAAACCAAAAATGAACTATTGGGACTTCATCAATATAAGAAGCTTCTGCACAATGAAGAAAACAATCAACAAAACTAAAAGACAACCTACAGAAAAGGAGAAGTTATTTATAAATGACATATCTAGTAAGGGGTTAGTATCTAAAATATGTAAAGAACTTATACAACCTAACACCCAAAAAACAAATATTAAGTTAGAAAATGGGCAGAAGTATGAATAGACACTTTTCCAAAGAAGACATACAGATAACTAACAAGAAAAGATGCTCAACAACACTAATCATAGGGAAATACAAATCAAAACTACAATGAGATATCATTTCACATCAGTCAGAATGGCTAAAATTAACAATATAGGAAACAACAGATGTTGGTGAGGATGAAAGGGGAACCCTCTCAAACTGTTGGTGGGAATGCAAACTGGTGCAGACACTCTGGAAAATGGTATGGAGTTTCCTCAAAAGGTTAAAAATAGAACTACCCAATGATCCAGCAATTGAACCATTAAGTATTTACCCAAAGAATACAAAAATACTGATTTGAAGGGATATATGCACCCTGATGTTTATAGCAGCATTATCTACAGCAGCCAAATTATGGGAAGAGCCCAAATGTCCACTAACTGAGATTATATATATACACACATACACATACACACACACACACACACACACACACACATATATATATTTTAAATATTACTCAGCCATAAAAAAGAATAAAATCTTGCCATCAGTAAAAATATGGTTGGAGCTAGAGAGTATTATACTAAATGAAATAAGTCAGACAAATACCACATGATTTCACTCATATGTAGAATTTAAAAAACAAAACAAACAAACATGGAAGGGGGGAAGATAGGCAAACCAAGAAACATACTCTTAAATATAGAGAACAAACTGATGGTTACCAGAGGGGAGGAAAGGGACAATGGATTAAACGAATGATGGGTATTAAGGAGGGCACTTGCTGTGATGAGCCCCTAGCATTGTATATAAGTGTTGAATAACTAAATTCTACACCTGAAACTAATATCACACTCTATGTTAACTAACTGGAATATAAATAAAAACAAGAGGGGAAAAAAGAAATATTTAGAAGGGATTGGCATAAGAATGTTAGAACACTTTGATTTATTTTTATTTACAGAATTATGAATGCAAACTGACAAGAGAAACTTTAAAAAACATTGAAAATTAACCACACAGGATATGACAAATGTTGGTGAGGATGCAGAGAAAGGGGAACCCTCTTACACTGTTGGTGGGAATGCAAGCTGGTGCAGCCACTCTGGAAAACAGTATGGAGGTTCCTCAGAAGGTTGAAAATAGAGCTATCCTACAACCCAGCAATTGCACTACTGGGTATTTACCCCAAAGATACAAATGTAGTGATCTGAAGGGGTACCTGCACCCCAATGTTTTAGCAGCAATATCCACAATAGCCAAAATATGGAAAGAGCCCAGATGTCCATTGACAGATGAATGGATGAATGGATAAAGAAGATGTGATGGAATATTACTCAGCCATCAGAAAAGGAAATCTTGCCATTTGCAATGACATGGATGGAACTAGAGGGTATTAGGCTAAGCAAAATAAGTCAATCAGAGAAACAATTACCATATGATCTTGCTGATACGTGGAATTTAAGAAATAAAACAACATCATAGGGGAAGAGAGGAAAAACTAAAACAAGATGAAGTCAAAGAGGGAGACAAACCATAAGAGATTCTTAATCATAGAAAACAAACTGAGGGTTGCTGGAGGAGGGTGGAGGGATGGCGTGACTGGGGGGATGGACATTAAGGAGGTCACATGATGTAATAAGCACTGGGTATTATATAAGACTGATGGATCACTGACCTCTACCTCTGAAATCAATAACACATTATATGTTAATTGAATTTAAATAAAAATAAATTTTTAAAAAGCATTGAAAAAATTTTAAAAAGACCTAAATATAAGATCTGTAAATATAAAACTCCTAAAAGAAAACAAAGAGGAAAGCTTCATGACATTGGACTTGGCAATGATCTCTTGGCACAGGCAAAAGCAAAAATAGACAAATGGGACCACATAAAACTTAAAAAAAAAGCTTCTGCTGAAGAAAGGAAACAACATAGTAAAATGGCAGCCTAAGAAATGGGGGGAAATATTTTCAAACCATATATCTAATAATGGGTTAATATCTTCAGTACATAAAGAATCCATACAACTCAAAAACAAAACAACAAAAAATATTCAAATAAGATATTGGGAAAAGATGTGAATAAATATTTCTCCAAAGAAGATATACAAAGCATTAACAGGCATAGGAAAAGACGCTCAATATCAGTAGTCATAATAGCAATGTAAGTCAAAACCACAAGGCAATACTACTTTATACTTCTTAGACTGTCCACTATCAAAAACAAAACAAAAAACAGTATGGATTTTCCTCAAAAAAATTAAAAATAAAATTACTATGTGATCCAGCAAACCTACTTCAGGGTATATATATCTAAAAGAATTCCATTTATAATTAACCAACAATTATAAAACAGGATCTCAAAGAGGTATTTGCACACTCATGTTCCTTACAGCATTGTTCACAATAGCCAAGAGATGGAAGTAACACAAAAGTTCACTGATGGATAAACGGATAAACAAATGTGGTGTATACCTACAATGGAATATTATTCAGCCTTAAAAATGAGGGAAATCTTGTCATACGCTACAACATGGATGAACCTTAAGGATATTATGCCAAACCAAATAAACCAGTCACAAAAATATAAATACTACATGATTCTACTTACAGTGAGATATCTAAAGGAATCAAAGTCTTAGAAACATAAAGGGGGATGGGAGTTCCCAGGGGCTGGGAGGATGGGGAAAAGTAGAATTGTTGTTCAACAGGTTTGCAAAATAAAAAAGGCACAGACAATTGCAGAATAATGTGTATGTACTTAACACTACTGTACTGTACGCTTAAAAATGATGAATATGGTAAAAAAAAATAAGAGTCATGTTAGGTCAAGTCCTGACAGTCACTGAGTCTATTGCTATGTCCCAAAGTTAGGAATGGTAGGAGTGGAAAGTTGGAGTATTGGAAGAGATTTAACACAGGGCACAACTGTGGTCTTCGTTTAAGAATGTTTGATGTTGGGGCACCTGGATGGTTCAGTTAGTTGAGTGTTCAAATCTTGGTTTCAGCTCAGGTCTTGACCTTTGGGTTGTGAGTTCAGCCCCATGTTGGGCTCCATGCTGGACGTGAGCCTACTTAAAAAAAAAATGTTTGATGTTGCTGTTGATGATGATGTTAGTAATCACCAAGATATTTCAATGTTAAAAAAAAAAGAAAAAAGATATGGGGAGGGGGCTATACTGGAAGTAAAAGGGAGCTTTATGTTATGGTATTGACATGTATCTTGACTGTGGTGGTATTTACATGAAGCCATGCATGTGATAAAAATGCACAGTGCTGTACACACACACACACACACACACAAGGTTGTATCAATATCAGTATCTTGCCTTTGATTTGAAGATGTTAACATTACAAGAGGCTGAGTAAAGAGTGCAAGGGACTACCCTGTACATTTCTTTGCAAATTTCTGTGAATCTATAATTATTTCAAAATTAAAATTTATTTTTATTTAATGATTAAATTTAAAAGAATAGTTTATTAAAATTATTTCAAAATTTAAAAGAGGCAAAACCTTTTCGTGTGCATACATATGTGTAATGAATTCATTCTCAAATATTTCCTGATCCATTTCCACTTTAAGATCATATAAATTTGGCAACTAGATTCTTTCAAACATCTAGATTTTTTAACATTTTCTCAACAGTGACCTCTGGACAACCTATTTTATCCCTCATTTTACATTTGTATTCCTCTAAAATAAGGGAAAATATCATAATGATTTATTGGTCTTTTGAAGCAAGTATAAATTTCTACTTAATAAATATTTATTGAAAGTCTACTAGATTACCTATATCATGATAAATAATGACATACATGACTTGAAATTTTACAAGTCTAAGGTGTTGGTTATATACAACAAATTTTCTGAGAAAGATCAGGAAACTCAGTTTGGTTAAGGGACTTAGCCAAACTCAGAAGTGATGGAGCTAGGATACAAAATATGTGTGACCATGCTCTTTCCACACTTAATTTTATTTTCTCTACTCTCAAAAATGGGAGGTAATCAGAGATACACATAAAGAGAAAAATGGTAAGGAAATACACAAAATGGTGTATTTATTAACTTGTTCCTGTATTATTTGACCCATAGTGGACAGATAGTATAATGTGGGAGTTATTCTACCAGCTTGATTTAATCTCATTTAAATGGGAACAAACATAATTTCAAGTATAAGCAACATACAAATTTAATTTGAAGTGTCTCTAACACAAGAATTTATTCTGTACAATTTTTACCTAAATATACTATTATGTTACATCTGTTCTAGCAGGAAATCAGTGTCTAACAATGTTCTAGTATGATCTCAGCAACTAGTTTAATGTGAAGGCAAAGCATATGTACTTCATTAAAGATTATATGCCAGAAAGCAGATCTGTGCTTTCTGTTCTCTGTAATAAAGCTGAGCTGTATTTTACATAGGTGGGTAGGTGATATATTGGTCAAGGTTCTCAAAAGAAACAGAACCAAAAGGATGTACATTTGTGTATGTATGTATGTGTATGTGTAAATATTGTGTACATATGTATACATACATGTGTATACATACATCTCCACTGATGTGTATATATAAAATTATATTCCTTAATTATAAGGAATTGTCCTACATAATTATGGAGGTTGAGAAATTTTGAGATTTGCAATTAGCAAGCTGGAGACCCAAGAAAGCCAATGGCTCTCTAATCTGAAAGCCAGCAGGCTCAAGAACTAAGAACCTGTGTTTCACTTCAAGTCAAAACTCAAGGAAAGATTGATGTCCCAACTCAAGGCAGTCAGCAGAAGGGGTTCGCTCTTATTTGTGCAAGAGTCAACCATTTTTGTTTGATTCAGGCATTCTACTGATGGCATCAGGACCACTCAGAAGGAGGGAGGACAATCTACTTTGCTCACCCTACTGATTCAAATGTTAATCTCATCCAAAAACACCTTCACAGACACACTCAGAATAATAATTGACCAAATATCTGGGCACCTAGTAGCCCAATCAGTTTGACATTTAAAATTAACCACCACAGGTGGTTGCTACATATTATCTGCCAATAAAGTCATGATTGAATGCTTTAATATTTTTAGCAAACTATGATGGATAATGATTAGAAAGCATTCTACATTAGTTAAAATACATATTCTGTATTTTCAATGGAGTCGTTATCAAAAGTAATTTTTTGAAAGACCATGCATGCAAACATATACTTCTATTAGTATATAAACATAATGAAATCAATGAAGTTTGCATGTAGGCTTAGGATATAATTGATATCTTTTAATACTGGCTATAATCCAGCATTTAATACAGCCACAAATAAAGTTAATGTGCTGCTAATTAAGTTTATTATGGGAGATTTATGAATTCTACAGCTCTGTACATTTTAGTACAGAGCTAACTAGGAAATATCTTGTGCTTCAGCATATTCACTGGTGGTCAGTGACTAATTCTCAACTTGTAGTTTAAGAAAAATAGCTTTATAAAAAGGACTATAAATTTCCAATGCCTAGCTAATATACTTGGGAAAAGAAATGATGTCATCACATAGAAAAATGTTTTCCAAAAATGATGGTCTCTGAATCACTTGTGTTCACACTAGAACAGCTATCATATCTGGAATAGACTCTAGGAACCTATATTATTGTTATTGAGAATTTCTCCCAGTTATTTTGATTGTATTAGTTATATCAATGACACTGACAAAAAAGTTGATTGCTTACAGCTGTATTTTATTCCTTAATGTTTGTATTTTTAGGCATATATATATGCCTAATATAGATAATAATATACATAATAATAATACACAATTCTCTCCGGACTCACTTTGTGATTTTGGGCATAATCATGTAGATCTCTTGATTTTGGTCTAGTCATCTCCAAGTGCCAGGATTGAGCGCTGCTCTTTTTTGAATTTAAGGTCCTATAAGCATGCCTTTGTGGTGTTATTGTGTGTGTTGCCTTTGTCATACCTCAAGCTCATGAGGCCATATAAAGGTAGAAATGCAATTGGGGAATGATTTTATCCATTGGATAGAACAAAGCTCTCATTCTATTTTTGTTCATTTAGAAATTTTTAATATTGCATGATAAAAGTTCCATATTACTCAAATGCTTGAATGATAAATGGTTTGCTGACATATCAATAGCCATGGCAATCAATTTAACTGTTTTATATATAGCCAATTGGTGAGGTATTTTAGAAAAGCAGGAAATACTCAGAAAATAGCTTCTATGTCAGGTGCCCAGAATCAAAACTAGATTCTAAACAGTTTTGCAACACTTTGGAAAAGAAAGGTTTCAAAATATTTATGTTAACAATTAGACACCAATAGGCTTTTTTTTTTGTTTTATGTTATGTTAACCAGCATACATTGCATCATTAGTTTTTTTTTTAAATTTTTTTATTGTTATGTTAATCCCCATACATTACATCATTAGTTTTAGATGTAGTGTTCCATGATTCATTGTTTGCATATAACACCCAGTGCTCCATGCAGAACCTGCCCTCCTTAATACCCATCACCAGGCTTACCCATCCCCCCACTTTTGAAATATTTTGTGCAATTTAAAATGAATAAGCAAGAACAATTGTGCTTAACTCTTATAATTTATATTTATAAGAACTCTTAATCAACAGCTATAATTATGAAGACACCATAAAGTAATCAAGCTGTTGAATTAAATAAGAACATAATAAATTGAAGGAGCTGGTCAAAATAACTGAATTTGGATTGCTATATTCATTCTTCTAGTCTCACAGTCTGTATATAACTTTTAAAAAACATTTCCCCATTTATTTCTGCAAGATTTTAGAATGTATGATTTTCTAAAGTCACCTCATAAATATTTTAGTTCAGATATGGCAAGCTTTCCTACTGTTTGACTACCAACTCTCAAAGGGAAAATGAATAAATATATACATTACGTGTATATATATTCACTTTCAAATACACATATGTATATATAATATATATTTTGTATATTTAAGGATATAATACACAATATATATTTAACATATTGTACTTAATAGATATAAATGTATGTTTAATTATAATATATAATATATAGCACAATATATTAATTTCATTTAATATATACATTTAATATGTGTAAGTTCAAATTGTGTAGATATATTATATATATAAAAATATCCAGTGCTAAAAAGTATATTAAAAAATAACAGATATAAAAGTAAATTCATTTGACTATCTTTGTCTTTACATTGGTTTATTTTGCCTTAGATTAGAGTGATATTTAGATAATCATATCACTATGTCCTTTTGCAGATAGTATAACGACACCACCAAAAGTTTAAATACTCTTAGGGGAAAATCAATGCATAAAACATTTAGGTGAGAACATAACAGAGAAAGACATGTATCATATGATCTCACTGATATGAGGAATTCTTAATTGTAGGAAACAAACTGAGGGTTGCTGGAGTGGGGGGTGGGATGGGAGGGATGGGGTGACTGGGTGATAGACACTAGGGAGGGTATGTGCTCTGGTAAGCGCTGTGAATTGTACAAGACTGTTGAATCTCAGATCTGTACCTCTGAAACAAATAATGCAATATATGTTAAGAAAAAAGAAGAAGAAGAAGGTAGCGGGAGGGGAAGAATGAAGCAGGGGAAATCAGAGGAGTAGACGAACCATGAGAGACGATGGACTCTGAAAAACAAACTGAGGGTTCTAGAGGGGAGGGGGGTGGGAGGATGGGTTAGCCTGGTGGTGGGTATTGAGGAGGGCACATTCTGCATGGAGCACTGGGTGTTATGCACAAACAATGAATCATGGAACACTTTATCTAAAACTAATGATGTAATGTATGGGGATTAACATAAGAATAAAAAAAAATTAAAAAAAAAAACATTTAGGTGATTACAACAGCATCGTGGTGTCATAAGATGTTCCTCTTCTTTATCCTCCCTCTTTTTAACAACAGAATAGACATCCATTCATTCAGAGAAGCACATTTGTGGATATTGAGGAATCTAGCACCATACACCAAGGAACCCACCTGTGCATCTAGTAATAGGCAGATACCTCTGTAAAAGCCATAGAACCAGTAAGGTCAGCAAACCTGCCCAGAACCCCCTCTGTGGTGTTGGGAAAAAAACCTGAAGAGTGCTGAACTGGACAGGTACCCATGCGTAAGAGAGAATTTGCAGAACTCCAGCTTGCTGAGAGGAAATTCCAGCATGCCAATGAAGAAAGAAAAAAAAAATGTGAGTTTGGTCACAGAGGAGATAATGATGAGAGAAACTTTTCCAGGGTTGCTCCATCCCCAAAGGAAACACCACATGGGTGATTCATCTGACAGAGAGGTGACCTCTCCCACAAGGGAAAAGGCAGCAGTGAGTGGGTGCCCAGCCAATCCAGTTGTGTGGGACATGGCTGGAGAAATCTGCTTCTCTCCAACAGTACTCTAAGTACTCCCTCCATGACTAGAGGGAGAGGGAGGGAGAAGAATGGGAAAGGGAAAGATAAGGGACATGGTTCCTGCTGACTGCACATAGAAGAAAATCCACCCATCAACCTTTGGCAGTACTACTCCTAAGGATCTCCCTACAGGTCCACAGGTATGCCCAACTCCCCGAAATCCACACCTCCCACCAAACTGCAACCATCTTTTTGTGTGCATTTCTATGTGCAGTAGCAAAAGAGAGTGAATTGAGAAAACAGGCCTCAGTCTGTGGTCAAAGGAGAAACCACAAACTTGAGCTATAATACCACCTTAAAAAAAAAAGGAAAGAAAAAAGAAGAAAGGATTCCAGTAGCCAGCCTGGTGTCTTGTAAGAACAAGAGAAGACATAAAAACTTACAAATTCTGCTACCAGAAGGATCAGAAGGGTGGAACAAGTGTATCAGTACAAACATAGATAAAACCAGAGATATTAACATCAACCAGAATACTCTATCTGAACGCAACTAAAGAGGTGTCTGCTATATCAAATGTGTAAGCATCAATGCAAAACTACAAGGAACATGAAAAATCAAGAAAACATGCAATCAAAAAAAAGAAAATAATAATTCTTCAATAACCATATTCAAAGGCAAAGAATTTTGTGACCTATATGATAAAGATTTGAAGATAGCTATTTTGAAGAAACTCAACAAGCTACAAAGAAACTCAGAAAACTGGGGACCTGGGAGGCTCAGTTGGTTAAGCATCTGCCTTCAGCTCAGGTCATGGCCCTGGGGTTCTGGAATTGAGTCCCGTGTTGGGCTCCCTGCTTGATGGGGAGCCTGCCACTCCCTCTCCCCTGCGCCTCCCCCTGCTCGTGCTCTCTCTCTGTCAAATAAATGGGTAAAATCTTAAAAATAAAATAAGGAACTCAGAAAACTATTCAATTAACTCTCAAAAAATATGTGATCAAATGAATTTTTTTCCAAAGTGATAGAAATCATAAAAAAGAAGTGAAGAGAAATTCTGGAGCTGAAGAACTCTGTGTGAAATTAGAAATTGATATGTACAATAGTGAGTATCTGTAGTGAGTAGAGCAAATGGAAGACAGAATAAGTGAGTTAGATGACAGAAATTTTGAAATAACCCAGTTATAGGGGGAACAAAGAAAAAAATGAAAAAGTGAAGAAAGCATACATGATTGACAGGAATTCATAAAAAGAACAAATATTTGAATAATCAGGGAACCATAAGAAGAATGGAGCAGAATATTTATTTAAAGAACTAATAGCTGATAATTTCCCAAACTTGGGGAAAAAATTGGACATCCAAGTTCATAAAGCTAATAGATCATCCTATTATCTCAATGCAAAGAGACCTTCTCCAAAACACATTATAATGAAACTGTCAAAAATCAAGGATAAAGAAAGAAGTCTAAAAGCAGCAAGGGGAAAATGAAATGCAACCTAAGAATCTTCATTAGTCTATCAGCAGATTTCCCTGCAAACCCTACAGTCCAGGATAGAGTGGAATGACATATTCAAATTGTAGAAAGAAAAGAATTGTCAGACAAGAATTCTTTATTCAGAAAAATTATTCTACAGATATGAAAAAGAAATAAAGCCTTGCCCAGACAAATAAAAGCTAAGGAGTTCATTACCATTAGAACTGTCTTGCAAGAAATGCTGACAAAAAGCTCTTCAAGCTGAAATGAAAAGGTGTAAATCAGCAACATAAAAACATATAACAGTATACCACACATTGAATGGTAAATATACATTCAGATATAAAAAACTCTAAATCTGTAATAGGAGGGTGTATAAATCACTTAACTATAGTGTAAAGGTCAAAGAAAAAAAAGTATTAAAATAATTATAGCTGCTGTAATGTGTTAACAAATAAACAATATAAAAAGAAGTAAATAATGGCATAAAAAATATAAAAAGGAAGAGTAAAAGGGTGAAGATTTTGTGACAACTAAATTTAAGTTACTATCAGCTTAAAATGGAATGTTTTATCTTCTATAAGGTGTTTTATGTAAGCCTTAGGTAACCACAAAGGAAAACCCTACAATAGATGTACAAATGATAAAGATAGGAGAAACAAAGGATACCATCTCAGAAAATCAATAATTTGCAAAGGTAGGCAGAACACAGGGAAAAAGAAACAATGGAAATACAAAACAACTAGAAAAAATAAGATGGCATTAGTAAGTCCTTACATATCAGTACTTATTCTAAATGTAAATGGATTGAATACCCTGATGAAAAAGCAGAGTAGTTGGATAGATTAAGAAACAAAAACAAGACCCAACTATATGTTGCATTTGGAGGACTGACTCACTTTAAGAACACATATAGGCTCAAAGCGAGGGGATAGCAAAAGATAATTTATGTAAGTGGGAACCAAAAGAAAATGGAGGTAGCTATCCTTATATCAGACCAAAATAGGCTTTAAGCAAAAAATGGTAACAAGAGATACAGCATTATATAATGATAAGGGGGTCAATTCATCAAGATATATATATATCCCTAACACTGGATGACTGAAATATATTTAAAAAAATACTAACAGATATCAAGGAGAAATAGACAAGAATACAATAATAATAGGATACTTCAATACCCCACTTTCAAGCAAGGGATAGATCATCTAGACATAAAATCAACAAGGAAATAATGAAATGAATCTACCATACATTAGATCAAATGAATCTAATAGGTATTTAGAAAGTATTCCATCCAAAGGAAACAGAATAGACATTCTTCTCAAGGCCCACAGAACATTCTCTAAGACAGATGATATGATAGGACACAAAACAAACCTTATCAAACTTATGAAGATTGAAATTACACCAATATCTTTTTAGACCACAGTAGTATAAAGCAAAATCAACAAAAAAAAGCTGGAAATCTACAAATACATGGAAATTAAGCCACACACTCCTGAATAATCAATCAGTCAAAGAAGAGATAGAATGCAAACTCAAGTTTATATCAAAATAAATAATTATGGAAACAATACACCAGAAACTGTGGGATGTTGCAAAAGCAGTTTGGGGAGGGAAATTTATAGTAATATATGCAGATATTAAGAAAACAGAGAGATTTTAATGAAACAAACTAACTTTATACTTCAGGGAAGTAGAAAATAGAGAACAAATTAAACCTACATTTAGCAGAAGGAAGTAACAATGATCAAAACAGAAATAAATGAAACAGAGACCACAAAAACAGTAGAAAAAAATCAACAAAACTAAGAGCTGGTTTTTTGATAAGATAAACAAAATTGACAATCTTTAACTAGATAAACTTAGAAAACATAAAGACTGAGACAAAATCAGAATGAAAAAGAGAGATTACAACTATTTCTATAGAAAAACACAGGATTATAAGAGACTGCAATGAACAGTTATATGCCAATAAATTGGATAACTGAGAAGAAATGGAGAGATATAAACCCTAGACACATAAAGCTAAACAAGGCCAAATTAGGAAAAAGTGGAAAATCTGAACAGACCAATAACAAGTAAGGAGATTGAACTAGTAATCAAAAACCTCCCAAAGCAGAGAAGTTCAGGATCAGATGGCTTTACTAGTGAATTCTACCAGATATTTAAATAAGAATTAATGTTAATCTTTCCCAAACTCTTCCAAAAAAAACTGAAGAGGAGGGAACACTTCCATACTCATTTCATAAGGTCAACATTACCCTGAAAACCAAAGCCAGATAAGGATACTATGGAAGAGAAAACTATAGACCTATATGCATGATGAATATACATGCAAAAATTGTCAACAAAATATTTGCAAACCAAATTCAATAGTACAATTAAAAGGATTATACATTATGACCAAGTGGGTGATCCCTAAGATGTAAGAATGTTTAACTATGCAAATTAACAAATGTGATACACCACAATAACTGTGCATGAAAGAAAAAATTATATGATTATTTGAATAGATGTAGAAAAAGCATTTGACAAAATACAACATCCTTTCATGATTAAAACTCTCAATAAACTGAGTACAGAAGAAACATACTTCAGCATAATTAAAACCATTTTCAACAAACCCACAACAATCATACTCAATGGCAAAAGACTGAAAGCTTTTCCTCTAAAATCAGGACTAGAACAAGGATACCCCTCTTATCACTTGTATTCAAAACAGTACTGAAAGTCCTAGCTATAGCAATTAGGCAAGACAAATAAATTAAAGACACCAAAATCAGAAAGGAAAAAGTAAAATTATTGTTATTTGCAGATGATATGATCTTATATACAGAAATTCTAAAGATTCAACCAAAAATCTGTTGGAGCTAATCAATGAATTCAACAAAGTTGCAGGATATAAACATACAGAAGTCAGCTGCATTTTCATAGATTAGTAATGAAACTTTTGGGAAAGAAATAGAGAAAAACATCCTATTCACAATAGCATCAAAAACAACAAAATACATAGGAATAAACTTAATCAAGGAAGTGAAAATTCAGTACAATGAAAACTCTAAGACAAGAACTAGATGAAAGAAATTGAAGAAGATATAAACAAATGAAAAGATATCTTGTCTTCATGGATCAGAAGAATTAATATTATTAAAATGTCCATACCCAACACCATCTATCATTTCAACACATACTTACCAAAATTCAAATGGCATTTCTCACAGAAATAGAACAAACCATCCTAAAATTTGTATGAAACCACAAAAGATCCAAATAACCAAAGCAATCATGAGAAAGTACAAAAAACTTGAAGGTATCACTTGCTATTTCAAAACATACTACAAAGCTGTAGTAATTAAAAAAGTATGGTGCTGGCATAAAAAATAGACACATAGATCAATGGAATAGAATAGAGGGACCAGAAATAAACAGCCACATATACACCAACTAATATTTTACCAAAGAGACAAGAACTCTCAATGGGGAAAGGACCGTCTCTTCGACAAACAGTGTTGGGAAAACTGGATAACCACATACAGAAAAATGAAATTGGGCCTCTAGGTTACATCATTCACAGAAATTAACTCCAAAAGAATCAAACACTTAAGCATAAAACCTGATACCATAAAACTCTTAGAAGAAAACAAAGAAGAAACTCCTTGACATTAGGCTGGGCAATTATTTTTTTGGGTATGACACCAAAAGTACAAGCAACAACAGCAACAATCAATAATTGGGACTATATCAAACTAAGAGCTAGAATAAAAAAATTAAAAAGGCACCTGCAAAGCAAAAGAAACAATCAACAAAATGAAAAGGCAACATAAGGAGAATATATTTGGAGAAAATATTTGCAAACCATATGTCAGATAATGGGTTAATGTCCAAAATATATTTTTAAAAAACTCATACGATTCAATAACAAACAATCCAATTAAAAAAAAAAAGGCAGAGGAATTAAATAGATTTTTTTTTCAAAGAAGATATCCAGTGACAAAAAGGCACATGAAAAGATGTTCAACATCACTAAGAATCAAGGGAATGTAAATCCAAAATGCACTAGATATCACCTAACACCTATTAAAATTTGATCTTCAAGAAGGCAAGAGATAACAAGTGTAGGTGAGGATGTGGAAAATAGGGAACACTTGAACACTGTTGGTGGGAATATAAATTGGTACAGTTTGAAGTTCCTCAAATATTTAAAAATAGAACTATCACATAATCAAGAAACTCCACTTTAGGGTAAATATCCAAATTAAATGAAAACAGGAGTTTGAGGAGATCTATTGCCCTCCCATGTTTATTGCAGTATTATTTACAATAGCCAAGATATGGAAACAAGCTACTTATCAATGGATAAGTAGATAAAGGTGAATAGAATATTATTCAGCCATTAGAAAGAAAGAAATCCTGCTATTTGAAACAACTTGAATGAACCTTGAGGGCATTATGCTATGTGAGATGTCAGAGAAAGACAAATACAGTATGATATCACTTATATGTGGAATCTAAAAAAAGCCAAACTTGTAAAAACAGAGAGTAGATTGGTGGTTACCAGAGGCTGGGGGTGGGAGAATTGGAGACATGGGACCTAGTGTGTAAGTCCCTAGAGAACTAATGCATAGCATAGTGATTACAGTCCATAACACTGTATTATAAACTTCAAAGTTGCTAAGAGACTAGATCTTAATTGTCCCACCACAAAAAGGAAATGATAATTATGTGACATGATAGAGATGCTAGCTAATGCTGTGGTGGTAAGCATTTGCAATATATAAATATATCAAGTCAGCACATTGTACACAAACTTACCTAATGTTATATGTCAATTATATTTTAATAAAAACAACTTTTAGAAATCTTAGAGATCTTTTATATTTCCAGTTTTTCCTTTTGTATTTTTCCCTGATTACTCATGCAAATGTGACTATATTGATGGAAATTAGTTGACTCTTACACACAGTCTGAAATTGTAGAAATTGAGTACATCAGTAATATATCTAAAGTACTCAACATAAGGCCTAGCACAAAATCAGTGCTTAATAAATAATTATGGGCAGTGGTAACAATTGTAATAGTAGTAGCAGTAAAAAGAAAATGTTACTCAATTTGTAAAAAAACCTCAAATGATTTTAACTGTTTAAAAAATTATCCATTTCTTTAAATTCAGTTTTTTTCCAGAAACACATTATTATTATTATTTAAGTTTTGTGATTTTTAAGAACTCAACAAAATGATTTATATGTTTACTAAAATAAAAGAAAACCAAAAATGGTTTGTTGACCTGCAAATGATGAGTAAGATAGAATTGAATATAATTTATTTTAAATAGCTTCATCAAAGTTCAAGGACTATAGGAAAGTAAATGCAGGCATGAATCCTGAATATGAGTGAATTACTCATCATAACCTTTTTCACACCCAAGATAATGAGAGGTACTGTAATTAATACAGTATTTTAAGATACTATGTCTCTGAGAAAATGCATTAATAAACATGGGGTAGATGTTGCCAAATCATACAGAAAATACACATTAGTCTAAAGTTGATCTTGTCTATATTTCTAGTTACTTTTAAATTACATATAAGCCATTATCATTAGAAAACACACATACAGGGGTGCCTGGGTGGCTATTCAGTTGAGCCTTCAACTTTTGATTTTGGCTCAGATTGTGATCTCAGGATGGGATTGAGCCTCATCTCAGGCTCCCAGCTGGGTGGGTGGGGAGTCTGCTTGAGATTCTCTCTCTCCCTTTGCCCCTTCCCCAACTCATGCACACTCTCTTTCTCTCTCTCTCTCAAATAAATAAATCTTTTTTTAAAAAAACACATACACACAACAATAGATTTTCAAGGAAATAAATACTGTCGAAAGTGTGGTAACTTGTTTTATTTTTTAATCAGTTTTGCATTATGAAAAGAGCTCATTCATATTGTAAGGCATGAATTTCAGAGAGAGGACTGTCCTTGGGTAGATGGGTATATAAATACCTATGGGAGTTTCTCTAATAACCTCTATCCCTCAGTGGACCAATATAGAAATACCAATAAAAAAATTTCAGACTGCCCTTCCACTCTTGGGTAGGCCAGTATACAAATACCTATGAGAGTTTCTCCAGACATTCCCTCTCAAAGGAACTGTATCTGAAGAAGGCTGTTTAGACCTACAAAAACCCCTCATAAAATGGCTGTATATTAAACTTATAATAACATATAACTTGTAAGTTGATTTTTGGAGAAAAAATGTTCTTGTTTCAACCTGGATAAAACAGATACAGCTTGTGTAATATGTGTGAGTAATTGAAACCCAATATATCTTATAGTCCTCTGAATTTTTCATTTCTTTACCAATCACTAACATCACAATTGATCACAATTGAATAGTTAAAGTTATTTCGAACACACACACACACACATACACACACCCTAAAGATTTTCCCCAACCACAAGCTTCAAGGATAAATTTCAATGTTTAAAGGTGAACTACTTGATAATAATGCCAGCAGTCACATAGATTCAGCTTGAATTCTTTTTTTTATTATTATGTTATGTTAATCACCATACATTACATCATTAGTTTTTGATGGAGTGTTCCATGATTCATTGTTTGCGTATAACACCCAGTGCTCCATGCAGAACGTGCCCTCTTCTAATTCCCACATGACACCTGTTACTACGGCCATTGCTTGCACACTGACCACCATCCTCACCTTCCAGATGGACCACCTGTGCAGTCTCTACTGAAAAGGAAATAAGAGATGCAAATTCAGGTAGGGCAAAGACCACTCCTATTTACTTTCAGCTCCTAAAATAAAGCCTAGCACCTAGTAGATTCTTGATAAGTATTTGTTGAGTAAACAGATAAAAGATTGACGGAAAGTGTTTTTAACTAAAAACTGATTATTTAGCAGCTAATTCTGATTAGAAATTCTGCTTGGCTTTGGCACTGTGATTGGAAAAATAGACTTTCAGTTAGCCTTAAAACAAAACAAAAAAAATAGGATTAAAAAGTTCTATGTCCTAATAGGCCTAAAGAAAGGAAGACTCCTTTCTGTTCCCCAGTGGTTAGTTTTGTTGGCAATCCAGTTACTAATGAAAATTAGATCTTCATAGATTTTAGTGATATGGTTCATTTATGTTTTGACTGTACATTTAATTTTATTTTACTCTTAGATGCTTATTTGTATCTATCTCAGCAAAGCCTTATTTAACACCAAGAGTGCAAGAATATTTTCCATAAAAATATACATAACAAAGCACAGTGCCTTATGGAAATTAGGCCATTTATATGATAAAAAGTTGTTTATCACCTACATATGGTGCAAAATTTTAATAAAATGTGTTTAAAAATCTCAATAAATATGTCACTTCTATGTGGTAGAAATAGAATTGGGAAGAAAACACTAAATTTAACTTTATAATGACTATTTAATGTCTATGTGACCTTGATGAAGTAATTTAAAAGGCTCTTGATTTGTTCATGTAAAGAAAGTTAAAGTTGTGTTAAATCATTTCTATAGTTTTTACTCAGAAAGAAAGAAGGAAGGAGGAAGGAAGGAAGGAAGGAAAGAAGGAAAGACAGAGAGTGAGTGAGAAAGAAGGAGAAAGGAGAGAGGGAGGGAGAAAAGAAAAAAGAAAATGAATTATCCTTAAAATGGAACATATTGTAAGGAGATAAGAGAAAAACAAGATATAAAAGTCTCCAATATTTCCCCTTTCCCTTGTTAAAAGACTTCCAAAAGCCTTCATTGACCAGATTAAGGCTACTATGTTGGTTTATTAGATATATATTCAGTTTTTGTTTTGTTTGTTTATTGTCACCCTTATTGTGGGTACAACAACAGAAGATGTGCTGCTTTTATCTGATTATCCTCATCTTCAGGGTGGTTCTAGTTAGCCAACACCCTAGCATCAGGAAACTCAATGAGGGACAAAATGTAACAAGGTTTGCAGGGAGTTTGGGAAAAAATCTTTTCTCTCATCCAGATCACACTGAAGCTTTCTCCTTCTTCTATGCTTCCTAAACTTGTCAAAATTCAAGTCACCTGAGGCATTTCTTAATCATTGATTCCAGGATTACACTCCAGACCCCCTGACCTGAATCTACATGGGAGGCTCCTGGAAATCCACATGTGTAAAATATTTCCATAAGATTCTGAAAAGGTTGCAAAATTGGAAAACATTTGCCTGCAATGGCCCCTGCTCCTAACGATGTGGTTCCATTGGAGCTGCAGCATCAGAAATACCCATGAGCTTGTTGCAGATGATGACTTTCAGGACCTTCTCTTGGATTACTGAATCTGATTCTAAATTTTAACAAATTCTTTAAGATTCATAAGTGCATTAAAGTTTGAGAAACACTTTACTTAGACCAGTGATTTTCAAAGTGGATCAGCAGCACAAGCAACACTGCACGTTTTCAGGCACTACCATAACCTATTGAATCAGAAACTCTGGGTGGTGAGGACTAGTAAGGTGTTCTTTAACCTTCGAGGTGATATTCACCAAAGTCTGAGAATCACTGGCCCAGACAGTACATAGGCAATCAAGGCTGCAGCAACTTTTTGTAGACACAACACAAGCACCTGAAGTTGACATACGGAGCTGGAGGGTGAGCAGAGCTAATGTTGAGGAATGCAGACCAGAGAGGTGCAGAGAACTTGGCTCTCTCTACATCATGCTGCTTGCTTGATCTAAACTAGTTTTACCTCCAAATTTCTCAGTTCAGTGAAACAATTTGTACTTGGTTTTCTGTCACCTGAAACATAAAGAATCCTGATGGATGCAGCTAGTCTTAAAGAGAACTAACCATGGAAGATGAAGACGAGAAGGAGATGGTTTAAGATGCCAGTAAGAAAACATGAGCTCTGACATCAAGTTAGACATGCAGAGTGAAGATAATGCCACACAAATGATCCCAGCATACATCAGCATTGTACATTGCTGCAGAAAGGTCAAGATGAGCATAAAATGGCGAGGTTGGAGGAAAAGTGACTTCTGTGCCATTTAAATCCAAAAAGATTTTTTTTTTAATAACAAAAACCCTGTGTATGACAATCTGGGGGGGGGGTGGAGATGTAGTTTCAGCAATGGCCAGGTTGTATTAGTTCTGTACTTACCATGGTTATAATTAGAGAAAAGATCATGTCATTATGATAGGATTATCTTTCCTTAAGTACATAAAATAGCTTAATTTTCAAGAAATAACTTGTGTGTATTTGGAAAACTTTTTATAACTAAAACTGGGACAATTATAAAGGAAAACTCCAATATTATAATTTATCACATTTCTGCACCAAGGTGCTTGAAATTATTTTTATCCTTAATATGTGGAGTTCTATTCATATTTTTATCCCATAAGAAATCTCAGATAAAAATGTTAAAAATAAATAAAAATATGTATGCACATTACACAGTTACCTTTATAATCTATATCATTATAATTCACTTATGTGTGGTGTAAATATATTTCAAAAGAAACTCTTTTAATTTTTCCTGTGTGTCATAGGGTAACAGAGTCAATAATTGTCAGGCTGTCTGAAATAAAAGTTAGCCACCATATATAATTGTATGTGTGTAAGTAACTGTATGGAGTCTGAAGGTAAGAAACTTTGGAGAGGCTCAAAAGAATTTCCCCTCTTTAAGATTTTAGAATACACCATTTTCATTTCTTGAGTACAAATGAAGAATTCAGATGTCAGATTCTTCCTAAACACATGCACCTGGGAGAAAAGACCCAGTTTTTAAAATTCAAGCTGGCTCCACACACCAGAAGAGTATCATTTAATGGATACCAGCAATAAGTGCCTGGTGTCATTTGAATCAATGAGTATCATTCATACAGAACAATGGGTGAGAGATCTGATTTTATGATGTCATACCACATTATACAAGAAGGGTGAGTTCTGGCAAGGCTGGCATGATACATTACATTTCACCTTAAGTTCTGCAGAGGTGATTGTTTTATGAAACCAAAAACCAAGAAAAAAAGTACATGTAATATTCTAGAAAGTGTGACATAAACTACCCAGCTAAAGTGCTCTTATCAAATCTGAAAAACTACCTGGGCGGGGGGGAGATGGCAGAGGAGTAGGGGACCCTATTCCAACCAGTCCCTGAAATTGAGCTGGATATCTACCAGACCACTCTGAACAGCCATGAAATCAGCCTGAGATATAAGAAGATAGATCTGGATCTCTACAGGCAGAATACTGCGGGCGGTTGGTTTTGAGGTCTGAAGCGGGGAGCCATGATTCCCTGGGCAGATATCAGAGAATAAACAGAAGGGAGAGGGAGCCATCACGATCCTACACCACTGGTGAGCAATAGCCTCCCAAGCTGGGGACAGGGCACAGACTGCAAACCAGTGGTGGTGGGGAAAGGACTTTAGGGCAGCCCCCCGATGGAAATCAGAGTGGCAGGGTTGCGTGTTTGAAATGGGAGTGGCTGGTGGTTTTAGAAGCACAAAGGGCAGAGACATGCCCCCGTGCCCTGACCAGGAGGCAAGGACAGGGAGTGCTGCTGAGGGACGCACAACCCAGGATGCTGCAGTTTATAGCAGTACAGACAGAAATGGAGATAGTGTGGCCTGGAGAGCTCACTGAAGAACAGACTATGATCTCTCTGCTCTGAGGCAGATGGTTGGAAATGGTCTCTTCTACTCTGACTCTTGGAAGAGACATGGAAAGCCACCAGGGAAAGTCACTAGAAAACAAGAGCCCCCCAAAACTGGTTTTCACTGAGCCCATCCCCCGCCACAGGGGGCAGGCAACTTTGCCTAACAGGGTTGCCTGAGTAACAGCACAACAGCCCCCCCCCCAAGACAGGCTGGGAAAACAAGAGACCAGCAACCCTAAGATCCCTAGAAAACAGGTGCATCTTGCTTGGGTTGTGGTCAATAATTTGGACTCTATACATTCCCTCAACCACCCCTAAACAGAATGACTAGGAGGAAGAACCCCCAAAATAGGAAAGACTCAGAGACTATGATTTATGCCACAGATTTACAAATGGATTCAGATATAACCAAGATGTCAGAGATGGAATTCAGGCTAGCAATTGTGAAAACAATAGCTAGAATGGAGAAATCAATTAATGGCAACATAGAGTCTCTAAGGGCAGAAATGAAAGCTGAATTGGCAGAACTTAAAAATGCCAATCCAATCTAGGTAATCTAACGGCTAGGGTAAGGGAGGCAAAAGAACAAATTAGTGACATAGAAAACCAATTAATAGATAAAAAGGGAAAAGAGGGGGCCAGGGAAAAACAACTCAGAATTCATGAAAAGAGATTCAGAGAAATAAGTGACACCATGAAGCGTTCCAATGTCAGAATTATTGGAATCCCAGAGGGGGTGGAGAGACAGGACTAGAAGATATATTTGAGCAAATCGTAGCTGAGAACTTCCCTAATCTGGGGAATGAAACAAACATTTGTGTCCTAGAGGCAGAGAGGACCCCTCCCAAGATTAAGGAAAACAGGTCAACACCCCAGCATGTAATAGTAAAACTCCCAAATCTTAGAACTAAGGAAACCATCTTAAGGGCAGTTGGGGGAAGAGATTCTTTAGGTACAGAGGGAGGAACATCAGAATAACATGAGACCTATCCACAGAGACCTGGCAAGCCAGAAAGGTCTGGCAAGATATATTCAAGGTACTAAACAAAAAGAACATGCAGCCAAGAATACTTTATCTGGCAAGGCTTTCATTTAGAATGGATGGAGAGATGCAGAGCCTCCAAGACTGGCAGAAACTGAAAGAATATGTGACCACTAAGCCGGCCCTGCAAGAAATATTAAAGGAGGTTCTATAAAAGGAGAATGACCCCAAGAGTGATATACAACAGAAATTTACAGGGACAATCTATAAAAACAAGGTCCTCACAGGCAACATGATGACAATTAATTCATATCCTTCAATAATCACTCAACGTGAATGGCCTAAATGCTTCCATAAAATGGCAGAGGATTGCAGATTGGATAAAAAGACAGGACCTATCCATATACTGTCTACAAGAGACTCATTTTGACCCTAAAGATACATCCAAACTGAAAGTGAAGGAATAGAGAGCCATCTTCCATGCCAACAGACCTCAAAAGAAAGCTGGGGTAGCAATTCTTATATCAGAAAAATTAGATTTTAAGCTAAAGACTGTAGGTAGAGACACAGAAGGACACTATATCATTCTTTTTTTTTTAAAGATTTTATTTATTTATTTGAGACAGAGAGAATGAGAGACAGAGAGCATGAGAGGGAGGAGGGTCAGAGGGAGAAGCAGACTCCCCGCCGAGCAGGGAGCCCGATGCGGGACTCGATCCCGGGACTCCAGGATCATGACCTGAGCCGAAGGCAGTCGCTTAACCAACTGAGCCACCCAGGCGCCCGACACTACATCATTCTTAAAGGGTCTATCCAACAAGAAGCTCTAACAATTGTAAATATCTATGCACCCAACATGGGGGCAGCCATCTACATAAGCCAACTGTTAACCAAAATAAAGAGTCATATTGCTAACAATACGTGAATTGTAAGAGACTTCAATACTCCACTCTCAGCAATAGACAGATCATCTAAGCAGAAAATCAACAAAGAAACAAGAGATTTCAATGAAACACTGGACCAGATGGACCTCATAGATATATACAGAACATTCCACCCTAAAACAATAGAATGCTCATTCTTCTCGAATGCACATGGAACTTTCTCCAGAATCGACCACATACTGGGTCACAAATCAGGTCTCAACTGATAACAAAAGATTGAGATTATTCCCTGCATATTCTCAGACCATAATGCTTTAAAACTGGAACTCAATCACAAGAAAAAAACTGGCAGAAATGCAAACACTTGGAAGCTAAAGACCACTCTGCTCAAGAATATTTGGGTCAACCAAGAAATCAAAGAAGAACTTAAACAATTCATGGAAACCAATGAGAATGAAAACACACCAGTCCAAAACCTATGGGATACTGCAAAGGCAGTCCTAAGGGGGGAATACATAGCCATCCAAGCCTCACTCAAAAAAATGGAAAAATTCTGAATTCACCAACTAACTCTACACCTTAAAGAACTAGAGAAAAAGCAACAAACGATGCCTAAGCCACACATTAAAAGAGAAATAATTAAGTTTAGAGCAGAGATCAATGTATTAGAAACCAGAAACACAGTAGAGCAGATCAACGAAACTAGAAGCTGGTTCTTTGAAAGAATTAATAATATCAATAAACCACTGGCCAGACTTATCTAAAGAAAAAAGAAAGGACCCAAATTAATAAAATTATGAATGAAAGGGGAGAGATCATGACTAACATCAAGGAAATAGAAACAGTTATTAGAAATTATTATCAACAGCTGCCAGTATGCCAATAAATTAAGCAACCTGGAAGAAATGGATGCCTTCCTGGAAACCTATAGGCTGCCAAGACTGAAACAGGAAGAAATTGACAACCTGAATAGACCAATAACCAGTAACGAGATTGAAGCAGTGATCAAAACCTCCCAAAAAACAAGAGTCCAGGGCCTGATGGATTCCCTGGGGAATTCTACCAAACATTCAAAGAAGAAATAATACCTATTCTCCTCAAGCTGTTTTAAAAAAATAGAAACAGAAGGAAAGCTTCCAGACTCATCCTATGAGGCCAGCATTACCTTAATCCCCAAACCAGGCAAAGACCCATCAAAGGAGAATTTCAGACCGATATCCCTGATGAATATGGATTCCAAAATTCTCAACAAAATCCTAGCTAATAGGATCCAACAACACATTAGAAGGATCATCCACCACGACCAAGTGGGATTTATCCCTGGATGCAAGCGTGGTTCAACATTTGCAAATCAATCTATGTGATAGAACACATTAATAAGAGGAGAGAGAAGACCCATATGGTCCTCTCAATTGATGCAGAAAAATCATTTGACAAAATACAACATTCTTTCCTGATTAAAACTCTTCAGAGTATAGGGATAGAGGGAACATTCCTCATGTCCATAAAATCTATCTATGAAAAACCCACAGCGAATATCATCCTCAATGGTGAAAAGCTGAGAGCCTTCCCTTTAAGATCAGGAGTACGTCAAGAATGCCCACTCTCGCCACTATTGTTCAACATAGTACTAGAAGTCCTAGCAACAATAATCAGACTACAAAAAGAAATAAAAGGTATTCAAATTGACAAAGAAGAAGTCAAACTCTCTTTTCACAGATGACATGATACTTTATGTGGAAAACCCAAAAGACTCCAACCCCGAATTACTAGAACTCATCCAGCAATTCAGTAATGTGGCAGGATACAAAATCAATGCACAGAAATCAGTTGCTTTCTTATACACTAACAATATAACTGTAGAAAGAGAAATTAGAGAAATGATTCCATTTACAATAGCACCAAAAACCATAAGATACATTGGAATAAACCTAACCAAAGAGGTAAAGGATCTATACTCTAGGAACTACAGAACATTCATGAAAGAAATTGAAGAAGACAAAAAAAGATGGAAAAATATTCCATGCTCATGGATCAGAAGAATAAACATTGTTAAAATGTCTATGCTACCCAGAGCAATCTATACCTTCAATGTCATCCCAATCAAAATTCCAATGGCATTTTTCAAAGTGCTGGAACAAAGTAATCCTAAAATTTGTACAGGATCAGAAAAGACCCCGAATCACCAAGAAAATGTTGAAAAAGAAAAAAAAAAGCTGGGGGCATCACATTGCCTGATTTCAAGCTATATTACAAAGTAGTGATCACCAAGACAGCATGGTACTGGCACAAAAACAGACATATAGACCAATGGAACAGAATAGAGAGCCCAGATATGGACCCTCAACTCTATGGTCAAATAATCTTCGACAAAACAGGAGAAAATATGCAATGGAAAAAAAAAACAGTCTCTTCAATAAATGGTGCTGGGAAAATTGGACAACCACATGCAGAAGAATGAAACTCAACCATTGTCCAACACCATACACAAAGATAAACTCAAAATGGATGAAAGACCTCAATGTGAGACAGGAATCCATCAAAATCCTAGAGGAGAACATAGGCAGTAACCTCTTTGACATTGGCCACAGCAACTTCTTTCAAGATACATCTCCAAAGGGTAGTGAAACAAAAGCAAAAATGAACTTTTGGGACTTCATCAAGATAAAAAGCTTCTGCACAGCAAAGGAAACAGTCAACAAAACAAAGAGGCAACCCACAGAATAGGAGAAGATATTTGCAAATGACACTACAGATAAAGGGCTGGTATCCAAGATCTATAAAGAACTTCTCAAACTCAACACCCAAAAAACAAATAATCAAGTTGAAAAATGGGCAGAAGACATGAACAGACACTTCTCCAAAGAAGACATACAAATGGCTAACAGACACATGAAAAAATGTTCATCATCATTAGCCATCAGGGAAATTCAAATCAAAACCACACTGATATACCACCTTACACCTGTTAGAATGGTGTAGGCAAGAGACGGCAAATGTTGGAGAGGTTATGGTGAAAGGGGAACCCTCTTACACTGTTGGTGGGAGTGCAAGTTGGTACAGCCACTTTGGAAAACAGTGTGGAGGTGCCTCAGAAAATTAAAAATAGAGCTACCCTATGACCCAGCAATTGCACTCCTGGGTATTTACCCCAAAGACACAGATGTAGTGAAAAGAAGGGCCATATGCACCCCAATGTTCATAGCAGCAATGTCCGCAATAGCCAAACTGTGGAAAGAGCTGAGATGCCCTTCAACAGATGAATGGATAAAGAAAATGTGGTCCATATATACAATGGAATATTACTCAGCCATCAGAAAGGATGAATACCTGGGTGCCTGGGTGGCTCAGTTGGTTAGGTTACTACCTTCGGCTCAGGTCATGATCCTGGAGTCTCAGGATCGAGTCCCGAATCAGGCTCCTTGCTCAGCGGGGAGTCTGCTTCTCCCTCTGACCCTCCCCCCTCTCATGTGCTCTCTCTCCCTCTCTCTCTCATTCTCTCTCTCAAATAAATAAATAAAATCTTAAAAAAAAAGAAAGGATGAATATCCAACTTTTACATCAACATGGGTGGGACTGGAGGAGATTATGCTAAGTGAAATAAGTCAAGCAGAGAAAGTCAATTATCATATGGTTTTACTTATTTGTGGAACATAAGGAATAACATAGAGGACATTAGGAGAAGGAAGGGAAAAATGAAGCAGGGGAAATTGGAGGGAGAGATGAACCATGAGAGACTATGGACTGTGAGAAACAAACTGAGGGTTTTAGAGGGGAGGGGGTAGGGGATGGGTTAGCCAGGTGGTGGGTATTAAGGAGGGCACGTACTGCATGGAGAATTGGGTGTTATACGAAAACAATGAATCATGGATCACTACCTCAAAAACTAATGATGTATTGTATGGTGACTAACAAAACATAATAGAATAAAATTTAAAAAAAAAACTACCTGAGATAGTAAGAATCCATCGTCTTTTTTTCTTTCTTTAATCAGAAAAATTGGGGATGCATATATACATTTTGTATTTGTACATATTAATATGTGACAGCAATGTATGCATAACCTATAGTTGGACATTTCTTGTAACTATATATATACATGCATTTATACATAAGTAAACATATTTAACATATATTTTATGCAAATACATACTTACATAACTTTTTGGATAATAATATAATCTAATAATCTTTTGATAAAAATTATTATTATTATTATTTTTTAAAGATTTAATTTATTTGAGAGAGAGAGAATGAGAGACAGAGAGCATGAGAGGGAGGAGGGAGAAGCAGACTCCCTACCGAGCAGGGAGCCCAATCCGGGACTCGATCCCGGGACTCCAGGATCATGACCTGAGCCGAAGGCAGTAACTTAACCAACTGAGCCACCCAGGCGCCCGATAAAAATTATTTTAAAAACGTTGTTTTGAAGAGAACTTTTGCTAATAAATATGCAATTTTGTGATGTACTGATTATGTAGTAATAAATGATCATCTCAGAGTAAAGGTTGATATCCATGCTTTACATTTGTTAAATGGTTGTTACTCTCCCAGAATATTTTCACCAAGTGCCATTGTATTCTCGAGATAAACATAAACAGCAGATATCTTTGATATTTGTATAAATCTGTAAGCAAAAATACATGAAAAATATGAAATCAGAAGAGGTCTCAACTATTTTTTCAGATTGTTCAATTATAATGTATTCTGATTTTACTTGAAATTCTTGAGAGCATTTCCATAGTTCACTTTTATTCCCCTATTAAGCTTGGGTTCTACATTGCTTTTCTGAGGTCATGAAAAATGAAACTTCTGAACAAAGGCAATGGATGACCTTCAAGAAAACAGTGATTCCTTGTTTTGCTATATTGTTATAGATATTCTACCATGCAGAAATGTAGATTAGATTTTTGTTGTTTGTTTAGTTTTGGTTTTGGTTTTGGTGGGGTTTCCTGGTTAGCAAATTTATATTTTCCTCAACCAATAGTTGAACAATATCTTACCAAGATGTGAAATTCAAACTGCAAATTTAGTCATAAATCACATGCTTATCAAGGATTCTCTAAAATACAATTTTATGAAATTGAGTTAGTTTATAAAATGTATTTATCGGAAAACACTAATGGATCTAATAAATAATATATGGCAAATATCTTTTCATTTTTAAAATTCTTTCTTCCTAAGAATCCCTTACAAACAAAATGAGGCACATGTGTATAGATACGTCATTCATTTTAAGCAAAACTGCAATAGTGATACTAAAATAAAACACTCATGAAAAAAATTAATTTTAATGAAAATATCTGCAATACTAAATATTTATAATTTTTAAATTATTAACAGTGACTTAAATAATTATAAGATAATAATAGTTAGCCCATGACCTGACTGTGAAAAACTGTGAAGAGTCTGAGATTTTCCAGGCTTATAACTTACTTGCAAGCTAACAATTTTGCTTGTCTCAGTTTCAAGTGTCTTGACAGAATACATGAGACTCCTGGGTCAGAATTAAGAACTTCCTTACACACTCACAGCACAGCAAGCTTCACAAGCATCATCATGTTCTATCAGTTCTCCTTGTCCCAATGTCCCATGGGGGTGGCATAGAAGGGTCCAGATGGGTGACAGCACAAGAAGTGGGCTGTATCACAATAAAGAAATCTTGGGCTTAGGGAATCTAAATATTTTATAACAGGCATGAAACATCTCTGCCTTCTGCTCTATAGAAATACATTATTTTTCTTATGCTGGACATTAAGCATCCTGCCTTTGCTCTAGAGGGAAATACTACCCTTTTTTCTAAGGCTATTTGCTATACAAATATCCTAGAAAAGATACATGAGATGAAGTGTAGTAAGTACACTTCAGGATAAATAAAAAAGAAAGAAGGTGCTTTATTTAAATTGTGTCAGAAAAAAAAATGGTAATAACACATCAGTGCTTTCCAGGATACCAAACAAGTACCACAATGATAAGACTGATAGTTTTCTCCAAAAGAATAAAAGGGGGAGGGGGAACAATCTATCTGCACAATGTTGATAGAAAACTGGATTACCAAGTAGACACTAACCAATCCAGGTGTCTGGGGTTAGTATAGATAGATAGATAGATAGATAGATAGATAGATAGATAGATAGATACAGATAGATAGATATTGATATTGATATTGATATTATATACATATATAATTGTGTAGTAGATATTCTGGAAATGGTGATGGATTGCCTAGTATATGTAAATCACTGCTAAATTTGTTGCCAAGTTAGTTGGATCAGAGGAAACACCCTTAAAGTTCTGTAGCAATGATGATCTATCTGTGTAAGTGTGTATTTAGTATTTCTGCATAGATAGTAACACTAGTTAATAATAGTTGCTGATTATCACATTCATTGAAATATAGAATGGAGCCAGTCATTAGTGTATCCTAACAACTCTTCCACACAAAGGTTTCTACTTCTAGGAAAATTAACTGTTATTTTTTAACATGAACATTTAGTGAATTAATTGGTTATCAACACAGTCAGAAAAATCTGAGATACATTCACATGTAAAAGGAGAAGGAAAGCATCACATTGGAAAAAGCAGGAGTAAGAGAATGAAAGACTAAAGGTTTAAATGTGGAACAAGAATTAAAAGAAGCCAATAGAAAGGGGAAAGGAACTAGAAAAATACTCTTAAATAAGATTTTTTAAAATCTTTAATCTTGAAGCTTTCTACCTTAAAATTTACTCCTATCATACTGAAAGATATTTTAAAAAGAGTTTAGAATGGGGAAGTTGACAGACCACTCCAGCTTTTTCCACACATTTAATTTAGCATACATTTGTTTTCACTTGCAAGAGAGCAGCATATTTTAGACAGATTCACAAAATCACTTTGAGATTAGAAAACATTACTCCTATCATTGATGCAAGACTAGCTCAAAGCAACTTTCTTAAAAAAGATTATCACATTGAGAACAACGAGGAAAACAGAGATGCAAAAATTGGAGATAAGCCAGCGTTTTACTGTGTTGTAACATGGAAAGCAAGCAAATTCAGGACCACTTAAATGCAAGCAGTTTACAATATACAGTCCCAGGAAGCAAATTGCATAGAGCAGTGTAAGATAGAGCCCCGTCCAGATGTCAAATACACACCTATGAATGGGGGAGTATGAAGAGTATAAATGTCAGAAATCTAGAGGCCCCTTTGAATAGGGAACGATTTCATGGACGAAGACTGTAAACATGAACATTGAGCCTAGCGCAGAATAAAAGGCATGCCTATTTTGAGAAATTTTGATGTTCATGTACCATGGAAAGAAATAGCTGACAGCTTCAGTTATGATAGCAAAAGCATAAGGACATTCTGCAGTTGGAAGGCAGAAATGGTCACTTTCAGCGACACTGCAGGGCAGGGTGGTAATATGTCTGTGGATGATCCACAATAAGGATGTCAGAAAGACCACTCTTTGAGGTCACAGATTACCACTATTCACAGTTCTTTAAATATTTAGAGGCAAAGGAATACCCAACTCTGTGCAAAAATTACATATAATAAGAAGAAATAAAAATGTCAGGCATGAAAACGTTCTGTTGTCACACTTGATGGTTTGAACCTGAATAATTAATCAAGGTTTAAAAAACACTACCGTATCTGCATAGAAGGTGGTAATTTTCCGTAGTAGAAGATGCTAATTTATTGACTGAATTTGAAGTCTGTGAAAAATAACATAGCACTAATCCCAATGCTGCTAAAAGTAAGTTATCTTTTCTATACTCCAGTAATGTCATTTGGTAATTTACAGTGATTAAAATTATCCCAATAATCATAGAGGAATTTCTCAAAAGAATGAAGTTATGAAAGTTAAACATATTATTATTGAGTCAATGTTTTCTAGAGCCTAAATCATTGCAAAGGTCATCAGAAATCTTGAATTGTGAACTAGGGCCCTGGGCTAATCATCTCCAGAACCATCCATCCTTTTTTAATTACAATTCTCTCCTTCAGTGGGTCAAATGTAAACATGGAACTGGTTCCTTAGACTGTCTCTCAGGGTTTCCTGAGAATACATGGAGATAAATGGTCCTGGGACGCCTGGGTGGCTCAGTCGGTTAAGCGTCTGCCTTCGGCTCAGGTCATGATCCCAGGGTCCTGGGATCGAGTCCTGCATCGGGCTCCCTGCTCTGTGGGGAGCCTGCTTCTCCCTCTGCCTCTGCCTCTCTCTCTCTATCTCTCATGAATAAATAAATAAAATCTTAAAAAAAAAGAGAGATAAATGGTCCTAACCTTTGCTTTTATCTTCCATTAGTCAGTAAAAGTAAAAAAACGAACAAAAAAATGTGCTCTAACAAACCCTAAGCAAATATGAGTGTAAGCATTCTTTTCTTTTCTTTTCTTTTATTATGTTATGTTAATTACCATACATTACATCATTAGTTTTTGATGTGTTCCATGATTCATTGTTTGCGTATAACACCCAGTGCTCCATTCAGTATGTGCCCTCTTTAATACCCATGACCAGGCTGACCCATCCCCCACCCCCTTCCCCTCTAGAACCCTCAGTTTGTTTCTCGGAGTCCATAGCCTCTCAGGGTTCATGTCCCCCTCCGATCCCCCCCCTTCATTTTTGCCCATGGACTCCTAAGAGGAATCTTGCTCACTGGCTGGCATAGGACCTGCCACATGATGGGCACACAATACATATTTGAAAAAAGGTCTCATATTATGTCAGGGTGGCTGGAAAAGACTTTTATGGATAAGCTAACATTTGGATGTTAAAATACTAAGGGAGTACTTAAAACAACATAAAAAGAGAAAACAAATACAACTTCTAACTATATACATACTCAATGTGGACACAGAATACCAGCCACCTGGGTTCATGAAGGGAAATAGGGGCCAGTATAATCCAACAATCATTTACAGTTTGCTTTGGAGTGTTCATACATTTTTTTTTTTTCTTATTCAGCCTACTTCAGCATTTTTAAAATAATACAAGATAAAATTACTTTATATTCTTTAAAATCGCATCACTAAGCAGTTATTAATGTACTGGAAATATTTTAGGTGACAAGAGGAAATCATTCTGGGACTACAGAGAAATATGAATCTACTGACAAGGACAATGAAGAGATGACAGTATTAAACCTGCCTCAGCATCAAGGATAGTCAATTTCTTTTTAAGTCCAGTCTTACTCCACAGAAAATGATGTTAATATAATATAAAATCTATTCAACTTGGTGATGGGAGGAGTAGTGGTAATTCCCAAATGCCAGGAACATTTATATTGATTTTGGAATGTAATTTTGAACTTCCCTTAGAACATGAACGTGTCTGATGCTCTGAGAATTCACATCAAGTGAATTTAAAGTATTACTACTTCAAAGTAGTAATGAAGCATGTCTCAGAAACAATACGTATACTTAGTCTTTCATTTCAATTCAATTTAACTTAGCACTTATTGATTGACTTCTACATGACTGGATGGCAGCTGACACAGGAATACAAAGGGGTAGAGGACTAAATCCCTGCCTTCTGAGAGTTCTGGCTAAGGAGACCAAAGAGAGGAGCACAAATACCCAACAGTGTGGGTCATGCTGTGATGGGGCCACATTTACAGAGCCCTGTGCCCTGCTTGCCAAGAGTAACAGGTAATACTCTGGCTGCAGAGGATGGCTGATATGGGTAATGGGCATGAGGCAATCAATCCCAACGGGAAGGTGAAACTCATTCTCATAGGTAGAGCATGTTCTCAAGCTGCATATGGAGGGAAGCCTGTCCAGAGAGAAGAGAGTGCACATGCTAAAGGCCCAGTAGGGCAGTTTTTGGATATAACACAAGCACAATGATTCACTAAGACTGGAAAAGCAGAACCCAGGGATGGCTCATAGGGGCCCCTAAGTTATGCAAAACCGTTTGGATGTTTGGGGACCAGTAGAGTTTGGCATTGTGCAAACACCTTCTTAATGAGTTCTCATAAGATTTATTTCTACTTATGAAGATAGAGAAACAGACACAAGGAGTATAGAACATTTGCCCAAGTAACACTACATTTATTTTTATGGTAGAACTGAACATTTCTTTTTGACTATAAATCCCTGGTTTTGTCCACAACAGCACTCAGATCCTTGCTTCTTTGTTTGAGATTTGTGAGGGAAGATGTAAAACGGGCTAATAGAGGTCTGCTGTGCTTCTATGGGCTGCTTTCACACCTTCCCTAGGAGATGAATCCAGTTATTTGTCTTAAAAAGACTTCAGGCAGTGCCTTCAATGTGGTGAACTGAGCAGGTGTTTGACTTTCAACCCTTCAGAAGCCCCCTCACATACAAATGTAGAAAAACTAAGCCTCATAAATGAGGACAGCACAAGGATAGGGAATTAGCATGGCAAAGGTTATTTCAAAAATGCTGAAAGAAAAAAAGAAGTGGAAGAATATTGAAAGTAGAAGAACCATAGCCTAAAACAAAATATGATAAAATTGCATGGGATGTTGAGGGTGGACTATTCCCCTGGGACTGGACGGCTCTCTGAGCTCACAACCAGCAGTTACACCTGAAGCCTAAACTCAGGGAAACTAAAAGCTGTGATTAAGTCCAGACAAATAATTAGAAGCTTTTTCATTTGACCAGATTAGAGTTGTTCTCGTGAAAGTTAAGACTAAAAATGAGGATATTCTTGTTCTAGAATACAACCTCTTCATTCATACAGTATAGGAATCCCACAGACTGAGGTCAATTGATTCTTCAAGTGAAGGTGAAACATGTGGGGAGTCAGATTGCCCAGCAACAGCAATGATGCTAAGACAATGGAGTGAGCTCTGGGGGAAAATGTTTTCAAACTATCCTTCAAATATTAAGGCATAACAAAGACATTTTTGGATCTTAAAAGATTCACACATTTTATCCTTTATGCACCCTTTCTCAAGTAAAGCAAGTAAGGATATAATGAAAGTGAGTATATAAAAAAGTATTATAGAGTATCATAGAATCCAAAATAAGAATTCTCAGACTGGACAGGCATAGTGGGCAGCATGAGGAGGCAATATAAATGACCTCAATTATCTTCTTTCACTAGATAACATCTAATCATCATACATCATGAATTAGAAATGTAAGCATATTATTTGGATTAAAATTGGCAATCTAATTAATAAGAAAATCAATAAAAATTATGAGAATATCTAAGTTCTTCAACTCTCAAAGCTTTTACTAAGTAGTTGTTTGGCTTTTATTTTTCTGTTTCTTCATTTGTAAAATGAAATATTTTAACTAAAGTTCTCTGTAAAGCAGCACGATTTCAGGGAAATAGTGTAGGTGTTGAAAATCAACAGACTCGCATTTTAATTCCTCCCATGACTTTCAGACCTCCTCCTTATTGGAAATAATATATACTTCTCAAGAATGGCAGGGTTTCTTTTGTTAAAAGATACTTGAGTATTATATCTAAGTACATTTCCCTACATCCTTCCACTTTCAAGAGGCTTAATAGCATCCAAGTGGTCCAATTTTACACACTGGGCATACATTTCTGTCTGCTGATTTCACATTTAATTGTTTTACTTCTAACCAGAAAGAGAATGGGGAACTCAGTGCTCCAACTGCCAGGAGCTAAATTCTGCCAACAGCCATGTAACTGGAAAGAAGCCCCAAGATCCAGAAAACATGCAGCATGACACCTTGATTGTGGCTTTGGAAGATCCTGAACTAGGGACCCAGCTAAGCCATGCTTGGTCTCCTGACACATAGAAAATGTGGTAATAATGAGTGCTGTTTTAAGCCACTAAGTCTGTGGTAATCTATTATACAATAATAGAAAACTAACATAGCAGAAGATATGGTTAGGTCAACCCTCAGGTTGCAAAATTTGCTTACAGGTAACCAGGACAAAGTGAAACAACGTATAATTACCACTAATTCATTTTTAACCACTGTATGCAAGTTTCAGTAGTGATGCAATGCATGAAAATGTGATTCTTGACCATAAGAATTATCATAAACAGGGAGCCTGGGTTGCTCAGTCGGTTGAGCATCCAACTTTTGGTTTTGGCTCAGGTCATGATCTCAGGGTCATAGGATTGAGCCCTGCTTCCAGCTCCACACTCAACAGAGTGTGCTTGTCCCTTTCCCTCTGCTCCTCCCCTGCCCTTTCTGTCTCTCAAATAAATAAATAAATAAAATCTTCAAAAAAAAAGGTATCATAAACAAAATAGGAAAGAAATAAATTGTTATTAATATTACACAGAGTAGTCCAGTATTATACAGAGTATTCCAGGCCAAGTGTGACAATGTTGGCAAGCTTTTTGATGGAATCTAATTTAAAAGAAGCTTGGTCATGTTTCAGTTTGCAGAGTCAATAGTTCCTTTTAATAAAATGGTAAATCTGTGACTCTTTGCTCCTGTTTAAGCTGTTTAGAAGAACTCTCTGTAACTTTTAAATCTTCAGAGGGGAAAAGTCAAGGTTTTCTTTAGTAAAGGCTCATAAAGGTAGTTTGTATCAGCAGGAATGCAGAGAAAACAGTCAGATGGAGCTTTCTGGATAAGGACAGGAGGGGACAGAGTTCTTTGAAATGAAAAATCCTGCTTTGGCAATCACTGAGTGCATTTTTCACTCATAGGTCTGTCCTTCCAAGATAGGTCCATGCCTTGCTAAGGGCTTATGTGTCCTCACTCTGAGCACCAGATACACAATCCCAGTTAGTCCTTCTAAAGCGCTACAGGTTTTCTTTGGGACCAGTTAAAATACTAGACATTAAAAGCATGTGATTCATGACTGAAGTCCTTCACCCTTGCATTCCCAGATGGTTTTTAGGCTTGATTTAACAATTCTTCACCTATTCACATTTCTATTGAAAGTATTGCTTCGTTATCATACTGAATATGGATTTTGTGGATGAAGTTTACCTTGTATGAGTGAAAGGGCTGGTTTCTGGCTTCAGTGCATTATCAGTGAATGATGTATAAGAACATATTGTGGATGCACACACACACACAAACATACCTCAATGGCTAAAAGCGCTTAAAATAAATGTTCATTCTGCATTTGACCTGAGGATCATACAAAAAAGCCCAACTTAACGTGTCATATCTCATTAAAGGGGAGCGTTAGACTTGAATTACTTATCAAGGTAACATCCTTATTTTTCATGATATCAGTGAGTTCTCCTTTTTTGGAGTAATAAATGGGCTCTTGCCCATTTCTACTTTCTACTTTCAGGGAGCAGGATAATTAGTAAAAGTTTTCTTTTGCTGCAGGTATTCTGAGAGGTCTACATACTAGGGAAGAGGATTTCTACTGCTTTTGGAAACCTGTTTAATAGCTGTCTTAATTTGTGTACTAGCTGTTTACCATACTGGAAAGAATGAAAAGCAATAACCAGGATTTAGGCCTTTTTTTTTTTTTTTTTTGAGTAACTGTGAGCAGGAGCTTCTCCCTTCTCCAAAGGGGTCCCCTGCAGCCTAAAGAAGCAGTAGAAGTCCTTTTCCTCAGGAGTCAATTAACATGGGGACATCTTAGTGCAATTCTGTTTTGAAAATTACTTTCCAATCTTAAGCTAATTATCTAATTGTATTTACCCTTGGCAGTTAATTTGAGTAAGTCTACCATTCTGAGTCTTAGGCAATATCTAAGATGAGATGGTTATAAGTAAGATTCCTTAAAGTCTGTTGGAGATCAAAATTTTCTATGTTCACGATCCAATTTCACTTGTAAAGAAAGGTAAAAGAAAGTGATGGGTATATTTGTGCTTCTTGTTTTAAAAAAAATCAGGTAAAAACAGACTCCACAGAAAGGTTTACCAAAAGTTCCAAAATCTCCTTTACTTGTTACCACAAAGAAACCTACAAAATAATATAGTAATAAAATTCTTTACAAGAAAGGATTTTTCTTTTTTTTTTTAAGATTTTATTTATTTATTCATGAGAGACAGAGAGAGAGAGAGAGAGAGGCAGAGGGAGAAGCAGGCTCCCAAGGAGCAGGGAGCCCGATGTGGGACTCCATCCCAGGACCCTGAGACCATGACCTGAGCCGAAGGCAGACGCTTAACCATCTGAGCCACCCAGGCGCCCAAGAAAGGATTTTTCAACAGGATAAATAATGTCTTAGAAAAAACATTATCTTAAAATGGTTTCAATATAAAGTAAAAAGAAAAAGTAAGTTCTTAGTAAGTTCTAAGTAGGCACATATAAATACCATGAGAAAAATAGGCTTTAGGGAATTAAAAAAACCAAAAATTTAGCTATTGTGATGAAAGATGTGCTACAATTTCATATTTTGGGAAGTTTTGGATAGTCAAGAAACTTGTTATAATTACTACAACCAACACTATAGGATACAAGTCTATGTGTTGGGCGTTCTGTCTGAAGCAATGTTTCAGAGGTAAACGTGTGGTTGACCCGTAAGAAAAGAAAATACTGCCAATTTGCAGACTTTACCATACATTCAACATTTTGCTACAAACTTTCTTTGTTCTTAAATGCTTACTATATCACTTTTTAAATATCCAACCAGGTTAGAAGCATTAAAACCTCTTTATGTGGGGACTCTTTCAAATTATTATAAACTATGCAATATCTCTTTTGATGTCATACCTATAACAGTTAAACAATACATACTATAAGAATGAAATTAGGTTTAAACCCTCAGGGGTGATAGCTGTAATCATATGCATGTATAGGAAGTATACTGAAAGCCTTCCTACAAAGCCCCAGCCTACCATTATTATTAAAAGGCAAAACTTAATCTATACCAGGTGCCCACAGGGTAGGCACGATGATAGAAGTATAGAATGATTGCCTTTTGCCTTTATATTTCTTCCTTTGAGGAAGAAAAAAAAAGATCAATGTAAGAGCTGCTTATCTTAAATCCATAGGATGCTATTTATATTTGCCACATTCATTCTAGGCTACCTACTTCTGGGGCATTTAATATTCATCTTTATTAGTTTTATTCTGATTGAGCACACAAGGTATTCTGGATCAAACAGATGTCTGATTAATCACCTTTAGTAAATATTAAGTGCATTGTCTCTCCTTGCCTCAGCCTTTACCCTTAGGGCAACATAATGAAAACCAAGCCAAATGTCCTGCATGAATAGCTG
Organism: Neomonachus schauinslandi; assembly: GCF_002201575.2. NCBI lineage: Eukaryota > Metazoa > Chordata > Mammalia > Carnivora > Phocidae > Neomonachus > Neomonachus schauinslandi. Next base: position 108,966,871 of record NC_058406.1, on the reverse strand, counting down.
GACACTCATATGCAAATGATGAAGAACATGGATTTTCTCCATTATATACAGGTGAGAGAGACTCATTCCATCTCCCCTAAAGGAGAAAGAGTGAGGGGGGACCCTTTTGCTCCAGTGAGACTGGAGGGGAGGGACTCTGGATTCTTACTCTAACATTTTGGAATGTAAATACACCTTCCAAAGGCCAGATAAACCCCTCTGTCTTTAACTTCTAAGACCTAGAGATAGCTCCTAGTTTCCTGACCTCGTTCCTCCTTAAAATGTGAATACCTAGAAAAATAAGTCTTTAGCTCCCCTGCCACCTTGGGAGCTAACCTAAGTGCCTATCACAGGATGTATACAGTTAGCTTTTAGGGAGATGAGACAAGTTTTATTTTCCTGTTGTATCACAGCAATTAAGACCATTATAAGAGAAACAACTGGCTACAGATCTGATCCTTATGGTATGTAAGAGGGTTTCTTGGGAAAGTGAAAGTAAATGTTCTCTAACTTATATTTCCATGGCTTATGAGGCTAGGGCTTTTTTACAGGCTCAATGGGAAATCCACAGTCCTATTTAAAGTATATATGTATATATGAATATTTATGTCTGTATACCTTATTCAAGGGGTTGAATTGGAAATTCTTTCAGGCACCTGTAACTTCATACTTTCTTGCAATGAATGAAGGAAGGAAGGTAGGAATATTTGTTCAACACCTAGTGTGGACTAAGCAGGGGATACACAAATGAACAATGTGTGGTCCTTACCTTCAAGGAGCTTACAGTTTAGTATGTTTTCAATTTTGTTACATGTTATGTGCCAAGTACACAGCAAGTGCTCAGAATAAATAAATAAGTCAATAAATGGATCCCAGGTCAAAGTCTAAGGAAGTACCAATACAGCACAACTACATCTAATGTCATTTATGAAGTTAGCTAGAAGGAAATGCCTACTTCTTTGTGGTTAATATATTGTAGATATCTGTTTAATACATCAAACATCTTTTAGCAATTACTTAGAATTCCAATTTGCTCCACTATGTCCCTTCATCATATCAAATAATATAATAATAAAGCACAATTGAATTAAAATTGAATATTTACATACTACCAATAAAGTTAACTAAATCCAGTTGATGAAATTAAACACAATTATATTTGATAAAGTAAGACAATTAAACTAAAGATGGTTGAAATTAACTGGATGGAAAAAGATACCAGGCAAATGCAGATAAAATGAAAGAGGGGTTAAAAATATCAACTAAGAAAGCATACCTGAAGAAAAAACATTATTTTATATAAAGAAGTTTTAGGGGTGCTTGGATGGCTCAATTGGTTGAGTGTCCGACTCTTGATTTCAGCTCACATCATTGTTCTCACGGTCATGAGATCAAGCACCGTGTTGGGCTCTGTACTGGGCATGGAGCCTGCTTAAGATTCTCTCTTTCCCTCTCCCTTTGCCCTTCTCTCTGCTCGCATGCATGTATGTTCTCTCTCTCTCTCCAAAAAAAATAAGTTTTATATATAGATGTTATACACACACACACACACACACACACATACACATATGGATAGATAGATAAAAGTGTACCACAACATAACATTGATATACTAAAAAGCCATCTTATATAAAATATTAAAAAAATTGAAAGAAGTCAATACTCATTGCATCCTTTGACTTTTTTTAAACTTGATAAATCAATTATATAATAAATAAGCATAAATTAGAAATTATCTCTTAGCAAACAATTTTTAGTTAAATATATCTATTGAATATATATAAATATTGGATATATATTTAAAATACACTAATAAGCCAAAGACACACATTTTAACTTCCCAGGTATGATACACTGGCAATATGTTTCAGAGGGCAAACCCAATATTCCAAAAAGCAGAGCTGGAATCCCACAAGGCAGAGTCAAGAGGTCAGAAGTAAGAAACAAGATCACAGAAAGCAGAGCCAAGATCCCAAAGGGCAAAGTCAAGAGCCAAATGGTTCACACCCAGGCACTGAAACTGAGCCCTAATTCAGGAACTGACAACGTATGCCCTGCTGGCCTTCAGAATTCCTAAGGGCAATGATAGCGAAGGTCTCCAGTACTCCCTCTGCTTGAACAAGAAAAGAAATCTTTTTTTTTTTAAAGATTTTATTTATTTATTTGACAGAGAGAGACACAGCGAGAGAGGGAACACAAGCAGGGGGAGTGGGAGAGAGAGAAGCAGGCTTCCCGCTGAGCAGGGAGCCCGATGTGGGGCTTGATCCCAGGACCCTGGGATCACGACCTGAGCCGAAGGCAGACGCTTAACGACTGAGCCACCCAGGAGCCCCTAAATAAAATCTTTTTAAAAAATGGTCACATATCAAGATTCACAGAAAACACAGAATAAATTCTGAGTATAATAAAATCAACCAGTAGATTAATAAACCGTAAACTCCAAACCTAAACCTTCTCAAACAGAAACCAAAATGTTTGACCTAGTGGTTAATGTACTGCCTTTTAGAAGATTGTCACTGGAGACTATGGTACTCCATCAGAAAGAAGAAAAGCCTGCTGCAGGACTGAGTTAGCATCATCTCAGGGTGCTAACACCAGCCAAGCCACCCTGATCTCTCCTTTCTATTGATTGGTGTCTTGTTCCTGAATTTGCTAGCCTGAGAAGCATCCATTTTCATCTTTATGGTGATGATGTTAAAGCCCAAGGTTCAACTCTATTAAGCCTAGAAAATAATCTGATAAAAAAAAAATGTGCACCTTTTGTATTAGTCATCACTATTTTTTATTTCAAAAATCAATAGGAACATTGCCTTGGTTTTCATTATCTGACAACCTCACTATGTTAAGTGGATATGGTGGTCACACAAGATTCATAAATATAATAAAAATGATTAAAGTCATTTGTATGCAAATACAGATAAAATACAGTAAAATAAATTATTTCTAGATCTGATCTAGTTTACTATTTGTTTGCTATTTACATTTCTTCACTTACAAATGAAGGAACATATGTAGTCCTGTTAATAATTTTCTTGGCTTTATTTTGCAACACTTTAAAACATTTTTGTAAAGCAAATCCATTGTTAATTGCTTTCAACCATTGTAATATTCATGACACATTGATGGCTCTTATAGAAATATTTCACTTTACTATTCTAGCCTTAAAATGTTGTTTCATAACCTTAGGTAAGGACTTTGACTTACAAATCATAGTAATGATACAAAGGTTATCCATTTAGTAGTTGATTCATAAACTATTTTCTAATTAATGCCATGTAATCTATTTAATCAACGCTGATGGCATTCCTATCTATCTTTCCCACTTGCTATTATTGTAGGTTTGAAAGATCTTCATTCACTGGGAAGTTAAGCTTGTTCAGGTTTAACCAAGTGCAATCTGGGCTGACTGATATAAATCCATTAGAAATTAGTGTTGATTAAACAGCAAGGCAGGAAAATTTTCAGTGACAAAATTTTGTTTGATTGTTGTGTTTCTTTGCTTTCTGGTTTTGGTTTCAATTTTGTTTCCTAGGAATAAAATCCCAGTTTTCCCTAAAAAAGAATTTTGACTTAATAATACAGAGCTATTATACTGAAGGATGTGTCCAAGAGCTCCAGAAAAATCATTTGACTTCTCTGGAATCCACTTGCTTCAGCTCTGAGAAACATGGATTAGACCAGATAACATGTCAGTCCTTTTCCAACTTCACAGTGCCAGGCTCCTTTATGCTCACATGCACAGAGCCTGTGAGCCCTGTTTGAATATGTGGACATAATTCTATTCTCTGTCTTCACACTTCCATCCATGTTGAGCATTTTAATAAGCTTCTCTACCTTCATTCTTGTATTTCATCTGGGATAATGAGTTCTGCCTTGTCTTTTTCCTATTATGAATGTTTGTAATGAAATCATAAGATATGATATATTGGAAAATATTTTGTTCAGTGACGTTAAGATGTTAATAGTCCTTTAGAAGAGGTATAATATAAAGAGTTTAACTGCAAATATGAAAACAGAAAATACCAGAGATTAAAGTAACATATTTTATGGCAAAGCATGTCTTAAACCTAGTCTGGAGAGACTATATAGATTGAGGATTAGAATATCAGATAAAAGGAAGATTTTTTTTTTCTTTTTAAAGGCAAAGCAAATATAAAGACTTGTTTTTACCCAGAACCTCTCAGATAACGATTTGTCAAATGACAACATGCATACATATGAATAAAATTTATGTCCTCTCTTACTGATTATTTGTTACAAATTATCATAGTCACAAACTAATAAATACCAGATCTAGAAGAGACCAGAAAACATGCCATTTAGTTAAGAGAATTGGCTCACTATCACATGAAAATTATTAATGCACTGCCATTTAACAAAAAGATTTTTTAAAGTTGAGAATATAAACATATCCTTAACTGAAAATTAAGAGTCAATTTTGTTTATAAGTATTAAGTTAAACCATATGAAATTGTTGATATTGAGAATTTTAGGGCCCAGAAAAATGGCAATTTTATATGTTTCAACCTTACCATAAAATGACTCTCCAATAGTTTTTAACTTTATTTTAAAAACACACACACAGGGGTGCCCGTGTGTGTTAAATGTCCACCTCTTGATTTCGGTGGCTCAGGTCACGATCTCAGGGTCCTGGGATTGAGCCCCACGTCAGGCTCTGCACTCAGCCTGGAGTTGGCTTGAGATCCTCACCCTCTCCCTGTGCCCCTCCCCCCACTTATGTGTGCACTCTCTCTCTGTCAAATAAATAATAAATCTTTAAACACACATGTAAACACAGAGAAAAATTGTAAACTACCCAGCTGTAGATTGTGAAGTGCTTAAAAATAGTATTATTTTTTATTCCACTAATGGGGAATAGGCCAAAATACAAATCCATCATGTATACATTGAGAAACTAACTTGAATTCTATTATGTTTCTAAATGAAACGACCAGACTGAAGAGTTTTTTTTTTTTTAAAGATTTTATTTATTTATTTGAGACAGAGAGAATGAGATACAGAGAGCATGAGAGGGAGGAGGGTCAGAGGGAGAAGCAGACTCCCTGCCGAGCAGGGAGCCCGATGCGGGACTCGATCCAGGGACTCCAGGATCATGACCTGAGCCGAAGGCAGTCGCTTAACCAACTGAGCCACCCAGGCGCCCCAGACTGAAGAGTTTTGATTGAATCTAAGATAATGCAAAAATACATGAGTAGTTTCAATTCTCATTAGCACCTTTCAAATATTTTTAATGAAGAAAATATAATACACATTGCTGATGCTAATGTCTCTAAATACATTTGGAAAAGAAGTACAGAGAGTGGGTTTCAGAAGGAAAATGAATTTAAGAAAATTCAGGATAAGATTGCTTCAGGCAAAGGGAAACCCATTTGCAGAGATGGAGAAGTAGACAAGCTGAATGTGTTCAAGGAACTCTGATAGGTCTGTGGGACTGAAGAAGGTTCACTGATGATTCCAGATCCCATCACTGGCCCCCCATGCAGTTATGAAGAGCACTCTATGGGGGCAGTATGATATCCATGGCCAGCTAGACAATCTCAGATAGCCTCCTGGTAGAGAAAATCTTTATGGTAATTCTACTTTCATTTTCACATACAGTCTGAAAATTAGACAAGGACAAACAAGGAAGTCTTTCCCAACTTTTCCAGATTTTTGTCTGGAATAAAAATATTTTGTTTTTGTTGTTCAGTTATTTATAGGAGTAAGCAATCATTCCCAGTTTATAGCATAGGAGGATGCTTTCACCAAAAGCCTTGTGAGTCAAAAGTGGTCATTTATTTAATAAACATTTACTAAGTACTTACTATGCACTAGACTCTGAGCTAAACATTATAGGTATAAAGATGTAAACATAAAGTCTCTATCCTCAAGAAGGGTTTAGACCTATAAAAATATATTTCCAGCATTACTGTAAAAATTTTGTTCTACCTTGAATAGGTTTACACCATGGGTGTTTTGTTCGTTTGTGAAATTTAGACTCTAATTTCATTACTCAAGACAGGGAACTGTGTAGAACTGAATCACACCAAGCTTTTCTTTGTGTGAGATTGGCATTGATCTCACACAAGCAAGCCATGATTTTCCATTTCTACCAATGGAAGGAAGCTCCATGCGGGGTTCACCTACTTCTGTGCATTTCCTGCACTCCCTGGAGCTGCCTTTTGAGCCACTCTTTCAGGCTATCCCAGATGGATAGGTTCAGATTCCCAGGGCTAGGTGATACATAGTTGAACTTAAATGTGGTCTTCCTGTTGCCTGTGTGGATCTTACTAGTTTTACCAGTTTTTATCAGTTTTATTCAGAAATAGAAGGAAATAAGGATAGTGAAATACATATAGTGCCTCATACTTGTTTTATGTTTAATTTGTACAGAAAGTCCCCATTTGTGCAAGGCCCTGGGTTAATAATATCTCAACCTTCATTTCCAGTTTTCTAAGAGCATATCAATAATGATAAATGAGAAAAAATACATTTGTTTTCACATAAATAACAAGCAATATAAGAATCCTTTTGCTGTAATTAATTACTAGAAGGTTGAGGTATATATAGCTAAGACAAGTAAGATAAGATTAAATAGACATTACCATGAGTGATCTTTTTTTTTCTTTCAAAGGTACTTTTAACTTATTTGGATACTTGTTCCTCTCCATTAATAATCATGTGGTTTCCTAGGCTTCTCTTCCAACTGATTTGGCTTCAATTTTGCTTGGGGAATATAGGTGACAGATTTAAGGCAACCTAGAATATGAGGCAACTGAGCCATTGGCAGATTAAATCAATGGACATAATTGCATTTTTAGAGCCAAACACCTCTTTGTAAATATATTTCTGATTTGTCTACCTTAGTAAAACATTTTTTTTCTATCTATTGATTTGCAGATAAAGAACTATTTTGTATAATGCATAGACTATAATTAGTTTCTGGTTAGCTATGAAAAGCTCTTATCTTTAAAACAATCTAGCAGGCCAATTATTGTTCCCATAAAGCATATCGATATTTTCTTTTTTTGAATTTGTGTGTGCGTGTGTGTGTGTGTGTGTGTGTTCAACAAGATAAATACTGTGCTTTCACAGGCGTCTTTAGATATTTAGTTTATCTTCCAGTAGGTGGCAGTCTGTGATGTTAAAAGGGTACACAGTATTATTCTGAAAGTTTTTAAACTACTTCACACACAACTAAAATGAGCAGAAGAAAAAAAAACTGCCTTTTATAGCTGCCTATTTATTCTTTGGAACAAATACAAGTTATATATTTATTTCCATTCTTCAAGTAGTGACAAAGTTGCTACTGTACAAATAGTGATTATGACATTTGTATGGTCATCCAGACTGTAAGAGAGGCTTGGAAGAACTGAGGCTGAAAACCACAATATTTGGGATAGTACATTTAATTTGAGCATACAGAAATAGGCAGCCATGCAAAAATTGTTTTGGGGAAAATGGTCAGTTATTTGACTCTTTTCTAGCATAGCTAAGAGTGAATGAAAAGATCACTTTATTTACCTTTTTTTTCACCTTTTCTTATTCTATAAAGACAATGATCTTGTCATGTACAGAGGCATGAGTTTGCCTCTGTACACTTAAATTGATACTCTCAGTATCAATTACCTTTACTAGGCAAAAACGACAATTGTCATTGCCAAACTGGTACCACTAATGCTTGAGCCCAACCTACTAATATTAGTTTTCTGGAACTACATTAAATTCCATTCATCTGGGCAACAGAATTAAATGATTAAGTTGCTTTACTATCATGTTTTTTTTCCAATTGTTTCATTTCTTCCTTTCCTCCAGTCAGAATTTTTCTCAGCTGTGAGTCTTGTTTCTCTTATCAATATTCACCGAATTTCATTTTCTACATCTACTATGGACATTCAGTATTCAAAGGAGTAGCAAACAGTACTCTAGTAAACACTATTGAACAAATTAATATAATTGTTTGTCAAATAAATAACATGTCAGATTGGCCCAATATTTTGCATAGAAATGAAAATAACAAATACTAAGCTTAAAGTGTGCTTATACAGATGGAAGGGAAAAAGCCCCACTTACAAAACAGAGGGAAAAATATATTAGGGACTGGTCCTCTCTTATTTATTCCTTGTTTGAACCCCAACACATTAGCTGCCTATTTCTATAGTATTGATTACTTCTCAGTGTGTCACATACGGTACTCGGTTATATATTTCTATAGTGAAAGAAAGAGAGAGAGAGACACCAGTCTCTCCAAGGAAACCTGGGCCTACACCTTTTATCTAGGCTACACTGCACTGAGTTGGCCTAATTGTTATTTAGCCAGAAACAAAGGAAGACAACAACAAACAGCCCCAGCAATAAAAACTCAAATAACTTAAACCTCTTTGCTTTCATCCAGGATTGTCCACATTTGGAGGTTTGAATTAGGTTAAGTCTCAAATTCAAGAGTAAAATGTCATTCTTTTCTGAACAAGTCAAATAATTTTTCTACATTAAAATGAAAGATACTCTATAATCAAACTCATTCAATAACTTGATCACCTATTTTGAAGCAGGGAGTATTTTACATTTTAGAGATACTGCAAAGATGAAAATAATGTCTCTGCCTTACATAGTATGTTATTTTTAATCTGCTTGTAATCAATGGCCCAGTGGGATACACTAACACAAACACTGGTTAAACTCTTGGAAAAAATCTGTTCTCAGTTAATGAAGACAAAAAAGATGGTGTGATTATAAGTCATATGCTAGAAGTTTATCAGAAACACATAAAATAATTTTAAGGCCGGGGGCGCCTGGGTGGCTCAGTCGTTGGGTGTCTGCCTTCGGCTCAGGTCATGATCCCAGGGTCCTGGGATCGAGTCCCACATCGGGCTCCCTGCTCGGCGGAGAGCCTGCTTCTCCCTCTCCCACTCCCACTGCTTGTGTTCCCTCTCTCGCTGTGTCTCTCTCTGTCAAATAAATAAAATCTTAAAAAATAATAATAATAATAATTTTAAGGCCTTCATGCACAAATACTTTAATTATGGAATCACAGATTCCGAAAGGCTAATGGTATCTTCTTGTTCTCTGAGGGCAACATACTCAATTCAAAAATTATGGCAAAACAAAGGTAAATGTTGCTCAAAATTACTTTGTTAGTCAGTCTTATTTCAAGAACGATACGATTCTTTAATAACACTCCTAATAAGTATCTTATTAGTATTCTCCTTGTGTGTTAATAACCAAACAGTTATCATGCTTAGTAGGTGGCTCAGTGTCATTCTAGAAGACATGTTGACTTTTTAAATTTTTTATTGTTATGTTAATCATCATACATTATATCATTAGTCTTTGATGTAGTGTTCCATGATTCATTGTTTGTGCATAACACCCAGTGCTCCATGCAGAACGTGCCCTCCTTAATACCCATCACCAGGCTAACCCATCCCACCACCCCCTCCCGTCTAGAACCCTCAGTTTGTTTTTCAGAGTCCATCGTCTCTCATGGTTCGTCTCCCCCTCTGATTTCCCCCCCTTCATTCTTCCCCTCCTGCTTTTTTCTTAACATATATTGCATTATTTGTTTCAGAGGTACAGATCTGAGATTCAACAGTCTTGCACAATTCACAGCACTTACCAGAGCACATACCCTCCCCAGTGTCTATCACCCAGTCACCCCATTCCTCCCACCCCACCCCCCACTCCAGCAACCCTCAGTTTGTTTCCTGAGATTAAGAATTCCTCATATCAGTGAGGTCATATGATACATGTCTTTCTCTGATTGACTTATTTCGCTCAGCATAACACCCTCCAGTTCCATCCACGTCGTTGCAAATGGCAAGATCTCATTCCTTTTGATGGCTGCGTAATATTCCATTGTATATATATACCACATCTTCTTTATCCATTCATCTGTTGATGGACATCTTGGCTCTTTCCACAGTTTGGCTATTGTGGACATTGCTGCTGTAAACATCAGGGTACACATACCCCTTCAGATCCCTACATTTGTATCTTTGGGGTAAATACCCAGTAGTGCAATTGCTGGATAGTATAGTAGCTCTATTTTCAACTTTTTGAGGAACCTCCATACTGTTTTCCAGAGTGGTTGCACCAGCTTGCATTCCCACCAACAGTGTAGGAGGGTTCCCCTTTCTCCGCATCCCCGCCAACATCCGTCATTTCCTAACTTGTTAATTTTAGCCATTCTGACTGGTGTGAGGTGGTATCTCATTGAGGTTTTGATTTGGATTTCCCTGATGCCGAGCAATGTTGACATTTTTCCAAAGAAGACATCCAAATGGCCAACAGACACATGAAGACATGTTGACTTTTTAAAAGTAAAGGTATTTGAGTAGGACAGACTGGGCTGGAAACCTGGCTTTGCCACATACTAGACACATAAGTTAATTTAACAATCTTTAAATTAATACACTGTATTTTTTTCAGCATTTTTATTGAAGTATAATTAACTTAGGTCAGGTTTATAACATATTGATTTGACAATTCTATACATTATTCAGTTCTCACCATGATTAAGTATAGTCACCATCTGCCCCCATACAACATTATCACAATACTGTTGCCTATATTCCCTATGGTGTGATTTTCATCTCCTTGACTTATTTATTTTATAACTGAAAGTTCCTCAAAAAATTAAAAATGGAAATGCCATACGATCCAGTAATTCCACTACTGGGTACTTACCCAGAGAAAATGAAAACACTAATTCAGAAAGATACATGCAGCTCTATGTTTATTGTAGTGTTATTTACAATAGGCCAGATATGTAAGCAACCCAAGTGTCCATCAGTAGATGAATGGATAAAGAAGATGTGTGGGGTGTGTGTGTATAAATAATGGTGTATATATTCATATACCATTTGTTGCAATAAGGATGGACCTAGAAAGTATTGTGCTAAGTGAAATAAGCCAGACAGAGAAAAACAAATACCACATGACTTCACTTACATGTGGAATCTAAAAAAAAACAAAACAAATGAACAAACAAATACAACCAAACTCTTAAATACAGAAAACAAGCTGGTGGTTGTTAGAGGAGAGGTGGGTAGGGGGATGGGCAAAATAGAGAAAGGGATTAAGGGATAGTAGGCTTTATTTTGCATAACAGTTTTAGGTTGACAGAAAACTTGAGAAAGTATAGAGAGATTCAATATACCCCTTCTTTATTATACATAGCATTTCCTATTATTAAACCTTGTATTAGTTTTGGCACATTCGTTACAATGGATGAGTCAATATCAATACATTATTAACTAATATCCTTAGGTTCACTCTTTGTGTTCTATGTGTCAATGGGTTGTGACAAATGCATTATGTCATATACCCACCACTACCATGTCATACAGAATAGTTTCACTGCCTTACAAACCCCATGCTCCACCATTCATCCCTCCTTCCCTCTCCTCAAATTCCTGCAAATCACAGAACTTTATAATGTCTGTATAGTTTTGTTTTTTACAAAATGTCATATAGTTGGAATCATACAGTATGTTTCCATTACAGAATGAATTTGCACTTAGCAATACACATTAAAAGTGCCTCCAAATGGGGCGCTTGGGTGGCTCAGGTCATGATCCCAGGGTCCTGGGATCGAGCCCCACATCGAGCCCCACATCAGGCTCCCTCTTCAGCAGGAAGCCTGCTTTTCCCTCTCCCACTCCCCCTGCTTGTGTGCCCTCTCTCACTGTCTCTCTCTCTGTCAAATAAATAAATAAATAAAATCTTAAAAAAAAAAAGTGCCTCCAAGTATTTTTGTGGCCTGATAGCCCATTTCTTTTTATCACTGAATAATATCCCATTTTATGAGTGTATCACATTTTCTTTACTCATTCTCTTATTGAAAGATATTTTGGTTGCTTATATTTTTTTTGTAATTATGAATAAAGCTGCTATAAACATTAGTCTGTATATTTTTGTGTGGAAGTATGTTTTCAACTAATTTAGGTACATTGTAGGAGTACTATTGCTGGATCATATGGTAAGAGTTTGGTTATTTTTGTAAGACTTTGTCAAAATATCTTGGGTCTTCTTGATTTTTATCCACTTTGATGCTCTACCTTTCAGTTGTTATATTTATTTCATTAACATTTAAGGTCATAATTCATATAGCTGGATTCATATCTACCACATTTGTAACTGTTTTCTATTTGTTGCCCTTGTTTTGTTTCTGCTTTGCCTTCCCCTATTTTTCTGCTTTCTTTGGTTTCAATTAAGCATTTCATACAATTTCATTTCTTCTTCTCCCTTAGCATATCAATTTAATTTTTTTCAAATATTTCAGTGTTTGCTGTAATGGTTGCAATATACATTTACAACTAATCTACTTTGAAATACATTATGTGTTTTCATGGGTAATACAGATAACTTAAAAACAGATAGTCCCAATTCTTCCCTTTCATCTCTTATAGCATTGTCATTCATTTCACTAGTCCATAAACTATTATCACCAAATATATTGTTGCCATTAATATTTTGATTAAGTATCTGTTAGATCAATTAAGTGTAAGGAAAACAAATGATTTTATCCCACCTACATTTATTCCTTCTTTAGCATTCTTCTTTTCTTTATATAGATCCAAGTTTCTGATCTATATAATTTTCCTTCTCTCTGAAGAACTTGTTTTTATTTATTTGTTTGTTTGTTTTGGTTTTGTTTTGTTTTTCCCTATGGTTTCTTTCATGATTTTTATTGTTCTTTGGTTTTTTGCAGTGATGGGCTTAGTATAGATTTTTTAATATATATATTTATTCTGTTTGATGTTCTCTGAACTTCCTGAATGTGTGGTTTATGTCTGTCATTAACTTTGGAAAATTCCCAATCATTTTTACTTCACTATGTCTTCTGTTCCTTTCTCTGTCTCTTCTGGTATTTCCATTACATGTAGGTTACATCTTCTGAAATTGTCCCAGAGTTCTGGGATACTGTTTCCTTTTTTTTTTTTCCCAAGTCTTTTTTTGCTTTCATTTTTCAGTTTGAAAATTCCTAATGATACATCTTTAAGCTTATTGATTTATTCTTTGGCTCTATTCAGTCACAAGCCCATCAAAGATATTCTTCATTTCCATTGCAATGTTTTTCATTTCTAGCATTTATTTTTGATTCCTTGTTATACTTTCTATCTCTATGCTTCTGATATTGTATGTTGTCCATCCTTTCCCATTAGATTCCTTACAGTTATTTTAAACCCCACTCTGATAATTCCAAAATCTCTGCCTTATCTGATTCTCATTCTTTTATTTGCTCTATCTTTTCAAACTGTGTTTTATGTTTTGTTTTTTGTCTTTTAGTATGCCTGAAATTTTTGTTTCAAAACTAGACACAATATAGGTAAAAAAATAACTTCAGTGTGAGGTTTTATGTTTATCTGGTATTTACTATTTGCTGTAGTCATAGGCGTCTTAGGTATCCATTTCTTCTAGTGTCCTTGTTTTTATCCCCCATGTTATTTTTGAGTTTCCAGACAGACTCCTTTTTATTTATTTATTTTTTAAAGATTTTATTTATTTATTTGAGACAGAGAGAATGAGAGACAGAGAGCATGAGAGGGAGGAGGGTCAGAGGGAGAAGCAGACTTCCCGCCGAGCAGAGAGCCCGATGCGGGACTCGATCCCGGGACTCCAGGATCATGACCTGAGCCGAAGGCAGTCGCTTAACCAACTGAGCCACCCAGGCGCCCCGACAGACTCCTTTTTAAATAGAGTCTGCTCTTTGGCGTTCTCTCAGCTGCAATCCATTGCTCTTTTACTGATGGTGGTAAGGTGTAAGAGAAAGGGAAACAGTCCATGCTCTTCTGATAAGGCATTAGACTTTTAGTGAGCCTGTGGTCCTGGGCTGTGACCTTCACAAGTGCTTCTCAGCTTTTCTTCCCTCCTTGCCCTTGGGTGAGATAGGAAAGCTTGAGAAGTCTGGAAGCTAACATTTACCTTTCCCCAGGTTGTTTAGGCTCTATAAAGCGTTTTTCTTTAGGAAATATCTTTGTTAATTAGAAAAAGAATGCTCTTGGCGTATTTCAAAATAGTTACTTTTCCCTTGGTATTGCAAGAAGCAGATGGGTATTTATTTTTCTGTGATCATTACTGTGAGAACCAGGTGGAGCTATTAGAGATAAGACACCTGAATGTTCAGTGGCCCCTTAAGGCTGGATGCCCAGGAGTATTTAACAGGAGTTAAATCTAGCCAACACTGAACTTCCAGAAATTTGTCATTTACAGTTTACCATTCCCTACCATTTGCTGGGTCCAGTGGTGTTTTATGCTCTCAGGAAGCTGTGACACCTTACCTTTGCCTGTCTCTCCAGTCTTGGGAGTGTCATTTTTCTCTATGTCCAGTTTTCTAATGAATCTAAGAAGAGTTGTTGACTTACTGTTTTCCATCATTTTCTTCTGTGAGAAAGGGAGTTATGACTTCAAACTCTTTATATATCAGAGTAAGAACCAGCAGTCTGAATTCTTAATTTTCTAATCTGATACACTTGAAGAATAGAAAGGGCCTAGTAATATCTCTTCTGAAGGGAAGTTGTGAAAATTTTTAAAAAGTCTTAATATTCCCAAAGCAACATTTACACTGTCTGGCACATAATAAATACAAAAAGCAAACACAGCTATTTCTTTTTTTTTTTTAAAGATTTTATTTATTTATTTGAGAGAGAGAGAATGAGAAACAGAGAGCATGAGAGGGAGGAAGGTCAGAGGGAGAAGCAGACTCCCTGCCGAGCAGGGAGTCCGATGCGGGACTCGATCCCAGGACTCCAGGATCACGACCTGAGCCGAAGGCAGTCGCTTAACCAACTGAGCCACCCAGGCGCCCCTAAACACAGCTATTTCTTTAATAATGTTGATGTTAAGAGATATATAGTAGTGAAGAGTACAAACTCAATAGCCAGAATGGTTGGGTTCAAAGTGCATCTCTACCAATCCCTGGGTCATGAATTTATGAAGTAATTTAACTACTCAGTGCCTTAGTTTCTTTATTGTAGAATAGTTGGGCCTGTCACATAATAAGGCTACTACAAGCAGAAACTATTATTATTAAGACATATATATTCAAGAAGTTTATCTGATATTTATGGGACATTCATCTATACATTATTCCTTCATTCCAACAAACAAACATAATGTCGGTTTACCGTACTCGTGGAATTTTGCCAAGGCTGAGTGTGCGTAGATGTAATCTCTGCCCTCAAGAAACATCTCCCTGCATTCTGAAGGGGCAGACTATTACTATGGTTCACTTGATATGTAGTATGCAAACAATTTACCATGCAAGGACAAGAAGCAAAATGACTCAGTCAGATAATCGAGGAGAACCTCACAAAGCCTCCACCAATGCCACAAAAGGAGCAGCACTGAGAAATGAGTGATCTCTCTCCAAGGAAGTAAATGGAGATAGAGCATTCCAGGAAGAGGGAACAGCATGAAGGTACAGAATCACTGGGGATGGGATAACATGTTGAGGGAAAACCTCTGAATAAATTCCAGTGTGTAGTGACAATGATGTTCCCAATAGTAACAGTAAATAGTAATGTGTGTTCATCACACACACACAAAAAGACAAAATCTGGCTTTGAAATAAAAAGATAAGCTGAAGTATTATATGATGATATGTTATTCAGATAGGAATTTAAACCATAAAACTCTTAATAATAAATGAGGTAAGCATATCTACAAAAGTTTGCGGAAAATATAAAACACATATATTTAGAAAATGTCCGTAAAGGCAAAACATACACTAAACTAGCATTGAATGATATTAACTGAAAAATATTAATTCATTTAATCTCTATATAACAACGCTTTGTGGTAAGCACTTTTACTGTTCCCACTTTGTAGATAATGAAGCATAGGCACAGAGAGGTTAAGTGATGGTCCGCATGATCCTAGCTGTGAAGTGGTGAGGCCAGGACCAGAGGCCATCAATCTGACTCTAGGGCTTGTCTCTTCACAGCTCCTCCATGCTTTAAAAGGTGCCTTGAGGGGCCCCTGGGTGGCTCAGTCGGTTAAGTGTCTGCCTTCGGCTCAGGTTATAATCTCAGGGTCTTGGGATGGAGCTCCCTGCTCAGAGGGGAGTCTGTTTCTCCCTCTCCCTTTGCCCCTCCTTCTCAGCACTCATGCTCTCTCTTGCTCTCTCTCTCTCTCAAATAAATAAATAAAATCTTTTAAAAAATGTGCCTCAAAGTACACATTAACCATTGCTTAAAATATACATAGTTTGATACCGAAACAAAATAGTTAAGCACAAACTCATGGGGACAATTTGTTCAGCCATTCTGCAAATTATGTATTAGGAAAATGGATGGAAGACTCCCTGAAACATTGAGATATTAAGCTTTTTACAAAGTAGCAGTGACTTTTTAAAATGTTTTTTCTGTCTTTCCTTTTTTTTTTTTATTGTTTTTATTCTCATCATTGTTTCTGTAAGCTTAAGTTGTTACCAACACTTCCACTTATTTTAGGGGCAATATTCATATATCTAAAGGCACATCAAACTATTGTTATTTGACTTCAAATGTAATAGTTTTTACCTAATTGTATTAGGCTACACATTGATACACATTTACAACCTGAGTACATGGAAGAAATGGGTCTATTCAAATGATTCCATTTCTTTTCTTTCTTTCTTTTTTTTTTTTTTTTGCCCTATCTGGCTATCAGGTGTTAGGTCTAGGTCCCACCCTGCCACTGACTTCCGGCAAGTGAGCTCCTGGCCTGGGCCACACTTTTCTTCTCTTTATTGTTTAAAAAAGTCACATAGACAACACAGGAATACATGTTAGTGAAATTTCAAGTAATAGGAAAGTATATAAGTGACAGTTCTCTGGTGACACCACCCCAACCCCGCATGTATTGAATGGAGCTCTGGGTGTTATATGCAAACAATGAATCATGGAACACTACATCAAATGATTACATTTCAGTGATTTCAGAAGAAAGCAACGGCTCCAACTGTGCTCCAATTCTGTAACTGAGCTCATCACTTAACACTGAGTGCCTCAAAAGCTCTGACATGAAAGCAGTGCCTGCACACTTCCTTGCACTGAGGGGACTGGTATGGAATCTGTTCTGATGGTGGTGGATATGAGTTGCTGGCAAACCTTTCATTTTACATTTAGAGACAGACGGCTGCATTAGTGGACTAGTCATGCATACACCTGTGATATACATTATTAATAGTAGATGAGATGAGATCTTGACATAATAGCTGATTCTAACAGGAGAATCATACAATTAAGTAAATATTGTTAAACATTTCACACATGACTCTATATATTTTAACATTTATTGTCAAAACAAGCTTGATTATACCTCAGTGGAATTTATTTTACTATTAACTTAATTATGAAAAGAATACATATCCCCCCACTACCACCACTACCACAAGGAATCATTTTCTCCTAAGAACGCTGTTCTTTCTAAGCTGGGGGGCATCACAAGAGCACTAGAGGGAACTTGTAGAGAAAGGTATAAAAACAATGTCTTGACTTAGTTTTTAACTTTCTAAACTTCAAGTTTTCTCTTCTGTGAAGTGAAAATAACAACAACCATTTAGAGAAATGGTTAGAGAAAGGATTAAAAAACACGTATGTAATAAACATCATATGATGCTTATAATATGGTAGCTCATTAGAGTGGATGTAGTAATTAAGG
The DNA here is from genome assembly GCF_002201575.2 of Neomonachus schauinslandi. Lineage (NCBI taxonomy): Eukaryota > Metazoa > Chordata > Mammalia > Carnivora > Phocidae > Neomonachus > Neomonachus schauinslandi. The sequence goes on along the minus strand of NC_058406.1, from coordinate 108,949,246 downwards.
GAATTTTTCAGATTTCATAAAATTGTGTGCCTGCCTGGCTCCACTGTTCAATGGTTAAGAACATATGTTTGGGAGTTAGGGAAGCCAAGAATTAAACTGTGGATCTGCAGCAATTAGCAGTGTAGCCTCAGAATTCCTCGTCCAGCTCTGTGATTTTTATTTGCTGATTATTTTTTTTTTTTTTAATTTCCCATCTGTATCTGCCCTCTTGGCTTCAGACATGACTTAGTTAACTGACAGAATCTGAAAATCAAAATATTTTAACTGAATACTCTTTCTACTGTTTTCTCCACTTGGAATCAGGGCACTTTCATCCACCAGTTGCTCCTGCCATAGGTTTGATGTGAAGAAGTTGAGAAATCTCTTTTTTTTCCTTTCACCTTCTACATACAATTCATTACTACATCCTGTTAACTGCACCCCAACTATACCTTTCTCCAGCTTCCCATGAAAGTCAAGCCACCACCATCTTTCATAAGAACTGCTCTTTTTATTTATTTATTTTTATTTATTTATTTTTAAAGATTTTATTTATTTGACAGAGAGAGACACAGCGAGAGAGGGAACACAAGCAGGGGGAGTGGGAGAGGGAGAAGCAGGCTTCCCGCCCAGCAGAAAGCCTGATGTGGAGCTTGATCCCAGGACCCTGGGACCATGACCTGAGCTGAAGGCAGACGCTTAATGACTGAGCCACCCAGGCACCCCTGAACTGCTCTTTTTAAATTTAACCCCAATTCATTATCCACAAGCACCCATTATCCACAAATACTGTTAAAGTATACATTTGCCTTGCCATACCTGTGCTTAAATGCCACTTGGGTCTCCTGTGAACTTAGAAGAAAATGCAAAAATTCCCTTCCAAGGACTGAATGATCTGATTCCTAATGGTGGCATCTCTCTCCTTGGTTGCATATTCCTGCCCTGCTTGCCTTCCTTCAATTTCTAAAAATACCAAGCTCTGTTCTCACTCAGGACTATTTCTTCCACTAATTGAGTATCCTTTGACCTCAAGTTAATGCAATTTTATCAGCAATTCTTTTGACTTCCTCAACCAAATCAGACCCCAGCCACCTTCACCTTGCTCGAAGAGGGTACATCAACTCCACAATTGTTTGATGCCGTGACCACAACATGGCATGGTTCACAGCAGCTACTGTCAAAAAGTATGTATAAATGGATGAACTACTCAGTTTAAAGTATTCTCCTGTGTAAAATGGGGCTGATAATATCTGCCTGGCAGAATAGCTTAAGGATTAAATAAGTAATGTTTGTAAAGCTCTTCAGAAAGAATCAAGCATACACTAACCTGCTACATTTAGAATTCTTGCCTCGAATTTCTCAACAAACCTATCCAGTTTCAGAGGAGACTGGGGAAAAAGGCTGAAATATTATGTGAATCTAATAAGTTCAAATCACTTTTTCATCATCTGTTGTAAAATTATTTCAAAAGCTATATAAATATATTTATATTAACATATCTAAAATATCTATAGATATATTTAATCTGGAAAATACTAATATGCATAATATGTAAATGATATAAATACATTAAGTCATGTATACATGTATAAATATATGTATGCATTTATAAGTTCTTATAGAATTGATGAAAAATTTTTTCATTAAATAAATGAATTCTTATAATGTAACAGTTTTATAATACTACATGTCTATAACTTGTTTCATAGGACATAGCTGTCCAAGTCACCCTTTTGCTTAAATAATATGTCATTAAAGTGAATATTGATGATAGAGATTTAATGTTGGAAAATATACTAATTATTTGATTTATATTTTTAACATTTTGGCTTTAAAACTACAGAGAGAATATTATGAATTTTTAGTTGTATATATGAACTTAAAATAAAAGATTTTGAAGTCCTATAGATGGATGATCATTATGAATGGATCCTTATCTTAGCCAGACACTTGAATCTATCATCTATCTACCTATCTATCATCTTGGTTGCTATGTAGTTGCAAACTTGTTTTCAGATTTTTTTTTCTTCTTAAATTTATTTTCTTTTATGGATTTTACCCTTGACATTTTAACCATCTTCTTTTGGAAAAAAAAAAAAAAAACAGGGAAAACTAATAGACCCCTTCAGAACATTAAATTACTTTAAAAGATTTTTCATTTTATTATTTCTGATTCTGTCTTCTTATTGGCTTTTCAGATAATCTTCCTACAACATAAGCTTCTGGTTTCTTCCTTAAACCTAGGAAAATATGGGCCAAGTAACAGTTCAATATTTCTGTCCTTTTTGGGGGGGAATCCTACTAAATAATTATTTACTAAAATCCCCAATTGTGTAGGACAAATTTTTATTGCTATGAAACAGCATCACAGGAAATAATTTTCACTTTTAATACATAACCTTATTAAATTCTTCGAAACACTCCATTTTTGAGGACAGCAGGAGAAGACCAAGCATATGTTCACTCAGTGTTTGCTCACTGGAGGTCTCACACCCTTTCTTTGTTCAGTCATGGCCACTGTAACTTGCCACTATTTTAATATGTTAATCATATTTTACTCTCCTAAAAATAGTTCTCTCTTATCAAAAATGTGACCCTTAAGAGTGCTCTGCTAGGAAGTAAAGGAACAGGAATGTTAAACTGTTGAAAAAGGTCCAAAGGGGCGCCTGGGTGGTTCAGTCGTTAAACGTCTGCCCTCAGGTCAGGTCATGATCCCAGGGTTCTAGGATGGAACCCCGCATCAGGCTCCCTGTTCGGCAGGAAGCCTGCTTCTCCCTCCCCCACTCCCCCTGCTTGTGTTCCCTCTCTCTCTCTGTGTCTCTCTGTCACAGAAATAAATAAATAAAATCTTAAAAGAAAAGAAAAGAAAAAGGCCCAGAGATTTGAGTATTAGCCAGGAATAATACTCAAATACCCACTAATGACTGAGAACTTCCCCAAATTAATGTCAGACACCAAACCACAGATCCAGGATGCTCAGAGAACACCAAACAAGGTAATTGCTGAAACAACAGCAAAAACTACATCTAGCATACCATAGTTTAACTACAGAAATTAAAGAAAAAGAAAATCTTGAAAGAAACTAACGGTAAAAAATGCCTTCTTTACAGGGAAACAGAGACAAAAGTTGTATCCAACTTCTTAGAAAACCAAGCAAGCAAGAAGAGAGTGGAAAGAACAGTTGGCAAAAAACAGAAAAAAACAAAACAACAAAAACAAAATGCAAGAATCCTTTATCTGAAAAAAAAAATTCTTCAGTAGCTAAATATAAATAAAGGCTTTCTCAGGCCAACAAAAATTGAGGGAATTTGTTGCCAGGAGGCCTGTCTTGTGAAAATGTTAGGATCTTAAGAGAGAAGAAAAATGATACAGATCAGAAATTAGAGAAGAAATATGTTAAAATAAAATAAGTGAAATGAATAGCATCAATAATAGAAGGAATGTGATGGATGAATTAAGAATAATTTATTCTAAGTTACTTGCACAACGTGTAAATGGACTAGAGTTATTTGAAGTGAACTTGGATTAGTTGCAAATCTATACTGTGAACTCTAGACAACCATTGATAAATTTTAAAAAGAAGTATAACTAATATGCTAAGAATGGAGGGAAACTGGAACCATATAAATGCTAATTAAAACCACAAAAGGCAGAAAAAGAGTGGAAAACAAAATAGAAACAAAGAAAAACATAAATGAATAAAAACAATAACAAATGTAGTGGATATTAATCCAAGTATAACAATAATCATTATACTATCAGACATCTAAATACACCAAGTAAAAGACAAAGATTGTCAGAGTAGATAAAAAAACAGGACCCAACTTTATATTGTTTATAAGAAACTCATTTTAAATATAAAGATACATATAGATTAAAAAGAAAGGGATGAAAAAAGGTATATCATGTGAACATTGATCAAAGCTAGAGTAGCTGCATTAATTTTAGGAAGAACAGACACCAAAGTGAGAAAAATTATCAGGGATAAAGACAGGCATTACATAATGATAAGGGGGTCAATTCTCCAAGAACACATAAGAATCCTTAATGCCTATGCACCTAACAACAAAGTATTAAAAAACATGAGGAAAAAATCGATAGAAATGCAAGGAGAAATCAATTAAGCCACTATTGTCATTAAAAACTTCAACACCTCTTTATGAGAAATGCATATATCCAGCAGGCAGAAAATCACTAGAGACATAACTGAACTCAAAGCATAAATTAATGGACTGGATATAATTAATATCTATAGACTACTTCATCCAATAAAAAAAATACAAGTTCTTCTCAAGCTCACAGGAAACATTCACCAGAACACCACATTCTGGGTCATAAAAAACACCTAACATTGTAAAAGACTAGATACTATACAGTGTGTGCTCTATACAATAGAACTAAATGAGAGATCAATAACAGAAAGATAGCTGGAAAATCTCAAAACACTTAGAGATTAAACAATACACTTTTAAATAACACATGGGTCAAAGAAAAAATAAAGTACTATTAAAAGCATTACAAACTAAATTAAAATGAAAATACAACTAATCAGAAGTGTGGGATTCAGCAAAAGCAGTGCTTAGAGAAAAATTTATAAAATTGGAGGCACATACCAGAAAAGAAGAAAGATAAAAATAATCTAAGCTTCTATCTTATGAAAATAGAAAAGAAAGAGCAAATTAAATTCAAAGTAAACAAAAAAAATAATTAGAGCAGAAGTCAATGAAATTTAAAAAAATCAATAGAGAAAATCAATAAAAACAAAGCTGGTTAATTGAAAAGATCAATAAAATTGATGTTTTTATACAGGCTAGGAAGATAAGAGAAAGAATACAATCTACTACTATCAGAAATGATAAAGGAGCTGTCACCACAGATTCCATGGATACTAAAATGATAGTAAAGGAATATTATGAATAATTCTATGCTCACAAAATTGATAACCTATATGAAATGGATCGATTCCTTGAAAAAAATAATCTGACAAAACCCACACAAGAAGAAATAGATAATATATTAGATCTATATCTATAAAGAAATTGAAGCAAAAGTTAAAAGCTTCCCAAATTGAAAGCAACAGGGCCATATGGATTCCATGGTGAATTCCACCAAACATTTAAGTAAGAAATTACACTAGTTCTCTGCGTGCTTTTCCATATTTCCTAACTCATCTTATGAGGCCAGTATTAACATTAATATCAAAACCAGACAAAGACTATATAAGAGAACTATAGACTAGTATCTCTCATAAATATAGATGCAAAGAGTCACAGCAAAAATTAGCCAATTGACTCTAACAATGTACAAAATGAATTATGCATCAGGACCAAGTGGAATTTATCATAGGCTCCAAGGTTGGTTTAGCATTTCAAAATTAAGTATATCAGTCTGTCACATTGAAAGTCTAAAGAAGAAAAATCACATGTTCACATCAATGTGGAAAAACCATTTGGCAAAATTAAACACTTATTCATCATGAAAATTTTCAGTAATAAGAACAGAACTTCCTAAACCTGATAAAGAACACCTACAAAAAATCTACAGTTAAAATCCTACGAATGGTGAGAAACGATGAGCTTTCCTGCTAAGATCAGGAACAAGGCATGTCTTTTTTCACCATTCCTTTTGAACTGTATTGGAAGTCCTAATTAATGCAATAGAACAAGAAAAGGAAGTAAAAGGTATACAGATTGAAAGGAAGAAATAAAACTGTCTTTGTTCACAGGTGACTTGACTAACTTTGTAGAAAAACTGAAACAATTAATTTGAAAACTCCACAAACTGATAAGTGATAAAAAAATCAATTGCTTTCCTATATACCAAAAATAAACAAGTGGAATTTTAAATTAAAAACAAAATACCATTAACATAAATGCCCACAACATGAAATATTTAGGTATTCTAATAAAATATGTATGAGATCAATAGGAGAAAAACAAAATTCTTATAAAAGAAATTGAGAAAGAACAAAATAAATGGAGAAATAGACTCCATGTTTATGGATAAGAAGAACCAATATTTTCAAGATGTTGCTTTTTCCCAACTTAATTTATAGATTTAACGTAAGACCAATCAAAAAATCCCAGCGAGTTATTTTGTAGATGTTCACATGCTGACTCCTGTGAAAATAAACTAAACTAAAGCTTCATGAGGAGGCAAAAGATGCAGAATAGACAACATAATATTGAAGACGAACCAAGTTGGAGGACCAACATTATCCAATTTCAAGACTTACTATAAAGCTAAAATAATCAAGATAGTATGGCATTCGCAAAAGAATAAACAAATAGATCAGTGGACTAGAATACAGAGCCTAGAAATAGATGCACATAAATATAGTCAACTAACCTTTTATGAAGGAGAAAAAACAATACACTTGAGAAATGACCATCTTTTCAACATATGGTGTTGGAACAATTGTACATATATATATATGCAAAAAGAATTAATCTGGACAGAGACTTTATAGCCTTCAGAAAAAAATTAACCCAAAATGGATCACAGACCTAATGTGAAATGCAAAACTATAAAACTCCTAGAAATAACATGGGAGAAAATCTAGGTGGCCTTGGGTTTGTCAACAACCTTTCAGATACAACACCAAAGGCATGATCCATGAAAGAAATAATGGGTAATTCGGATTTTATCCAAATTTAAAAATAATGCTATGTGAAAGACACTCTCATACATGAGAAGACAATCCAGATTGGGAGAAAATAATTTATAAAAGATATGTCTGATAAAGGACTGTTATTCTAAATATGCAAAGAGCTCTTAAACCTCAGCAGTAAGAAAACATACAACCCAATTTAAAAATGGGCAAAAGAGAGGCACCTGGGTGGCTCAGTTGTTAAGCGTCTGCCTTCAGCTCAGGTCATGATCCCAGGGTCCTGGGATCGAGTCCCACATCCGGCTCCCTGCTCGGCAGGGAGCCTGCTTCTCCCACTCCCTCTGCTGCTTTCCCTGCTTGTACTCTCTTTCTCTGTCAAATAAATAAATAAAATCTTAAGGAAAGAAGGGAGGGAGGGAGGGAAAGGAAAGGAAGGAAGGAAGAAAGAAGCCAGTATAAAATGGCTACACACTGTACAATTCTAACTATATGACATTCTGTAGAGGTCAAACTATATAGAAGGTAAAAAGATAAGTGGCTGCTAGCAGTTTAGAGCGAGGAGTGAAGGTACAAATAGGTGGAGCACAGGATTTTTAGATCAAGGAATTTACTCTGTATAATACCTGTCATGGTGGATATATGACATTATGCTTTTGTTAACTCATAGAACTTGAAAACACAGAATCTAACATAAACTGTGGGTTTTAGTTAATAGTAATATTGGTTCATCAACTGTTAACAAATGTGCCACACTAATGCAAGATGTGAATAACAGAGAAAACCATGGGTGTCAGAGTTAAGTGTGCCTCACTGCACTTTCTCCTCAATATTTCCATAAACTTAAAACTGCTCCAAAAACTAAAGTCTTTTAATTTTAAAAGTTATGTCTCTAAAAATATCTGCAGATAATGTAGGCAATTTTACATTTAATTGCATAACATGCAACATATGATTTACTTCAGTGTTGAGAAATATCTTTAAGTTTTATTCTTTTCATAGATAAAATAGGAACAGGCTAAATAAAAGCATTGAGCCATTGTGGTTAATTTGCCATGTGAGAAAAAAGCATGTTTTTAAACTGACTCTACACTAAAGATAGACTATATTCTATCTTTCCAAGCTACTGCATAAATCTTCCAGGCTAAATATAAGGAAGATTCTCCAGCCCTTGTGGGTCTTAGGAACAATCTGCTTGCAGCTCCATGGATTACCTATGATTAAAGATTCAAGCCAAACTTTTGCTTTTGGAGAATTTATCACAACTTAAAATATTTCCTTAGGAGTATTAAATGTGTAAAAATATGCATTTGGAATTGTAAATACCAGATTCAGGAGGCAGGAAGGGATACAGCATTTTAGAGAGTTACCTCTGGGCATGTTTTTAGTATGATAGCGATTAAGTGGGCCTCTGAAACTATTTCCTGTACTGTTTCTCATGGTTGAGTAGGAAAGTCTACAAATTTATAAACTACAACTTAAAAAGAAGAAAGCTGAGTTAATTTAAAAAAAAAAGATTTTTGGGGGCACCTGGGTGGCTCAGTCATTAAGCGTCTGCCTTCAGCTCAGGTCATGGTCCCAGGGTCCTGGGATCGAGCCCCGCATCCGGCTCGCTGCTTGGCAGAAAGCCTGCTTCTCCCTTTCCCACTCTCCCTGCTGGTGTTCCCTCTCTCGCTGTCTCTCTCTGTTAAATAAATAAATAAAATCTTTAAAAAAATAAAGTTTTTTTTAAAAAACTATGATTAATATACCCTAAGAAGTGAAATAGAATACCATATCCATGAAAAAGATCCAGAAATAATGAAAATTTTAAATGTGAAGTTCATGGAAAAAAGTAGATGGATTTAAACAAATAAAAAAGGTCAAATAAATACAGAAGGGTTAGGTAGAAATCTAGAATGATGGCGTCAATCAATTCAGAAAGGTCACTATACATTTGCTGCATTTATCACTGGAATAGATAGAAATACTAAAATTCAAGGGACTAATAAATTTACAGAAAGATAAATATAAAATATCTAGATACGTAATAGTCAATGTTCAGAACAGAAATGGCTAAGAAAAATTACAAAAGCTTCATAGAGAAAAATGATAACAACAAAAGTTGGGGCTCCTGGGTGGCGCAGTGGGTTAAGCATCTGTCTTCTGCTCGGGTCACCATCCCAAGGCCCTGGGATTGAGCCCCAAATCAGGCTCATGTGCGCACTCTCTTTCTCTCTCACTCTTTCTCAAATAAATAAATAAAATCTTAAAAAAAAAGTAGACAGTGCTCACAGAGAGGCAAATGATAAGATTGGCATCAGACTACATGAGCAGCACTGATATTAGTAAGGAAAGGAGCAATATCACCAAATACTGGGAAAATGTTGTGAATTAAGTAACATTCAAATTTTGAGGAAAAATAAAATTTTGTGCAATGACTGTGACCCTGTCTACAATAAATATTCAACATGTTTTTGGGAAAAATTTTAAAGAGAATATATATGTATTTAAGTGGTAAATAATGAAGCCTAACACAGAGCTTTATTATTATTTTTTAAGATTTTTATTTATTTATTTGACAGAGAGAGAGAGAGAGAGAGGGAACACAAGCAGGGGGAGTGGGAGAGGGAGAAGCAGGCTTCCCGCCAAGCAGGGAGCCCGATGTGGGGCTTGATCCCAGGACTCTGGGATCATGACCTGAGCCAAAGGCAGATGCTTAACAACTGAGCCACCCAGGAGCCCCCACAGAGCTTTATATAACTGATTCTTACTCCATAAAATTAATTATAAAAAGAAAGACAAAAGTCACCCAAAGATTTTATGTTCAATCAAATTACTTTCAAATATCATGTATATAGGTAATTACCAGCACGAAATAAGTAAATAAATTCTTTCTGAGCAATGTGTTTTATAAAAAACTTCAGATAACAAAAACAACTAGAGGGGCGCCTGGGTGGCTCAGTCGTTAAGCGCCTGCCTTTGGCTCAGGTCATGACCTCAGGGTCCTGGGATCGAGCCCCGCATCGGGCTCCCCGCTCGGCGGGAAGCCTGCCTCTCCCTCTTCCACTCCCCCTGCTTGTGTTCCTCTCTCACTGTGTCTCTCTCTGTCAAATAAATAAATAAAATCTTAAAAAAAAAAAAAAAACCAACTAGAGACACATTGCATAAGGACTGTTGGTGAACATTAAGTACATAGTTACAAGTGCTTATAAAGGAGAGACTTTCATAATGACTACATACTTTGGCAGTGAAGATTCATGGCAATTATCAAAGAAGTAATGGGAACATTATCCACAGTAGCAAAAAGTGGGAAAAACCCAAATGCTTACCAACAGGATTCTTGTCACAGGAGAAGAGGTAAATAAAATATAAGAGGTTAAATACAAATCCTTAGTATTGAGTTTGAAGTCAAAATATTGTATGAATTAATGCTGAGATTTATGTATTGAAAATACATATTTTAAATTGAAATAATTTTGAAACAATGAATAGTCCAGTAGAAATAAGTAGTCCAAGATTATAAATTGATATTCCAAAATGTCACTTCTTACTTAAAGGATGTGCTATTTGAGAAACAGTTGATTTCAGGTTTGGGGTACAAAATATTCAAGATGTATCTGGAATATCATATCAAACAGCACGGAAGCAATCAAAAACTACCATGCTGATATAAAAAAGACACAGGAACTAATAAAAATAAAAATAGTAATTTTAAGTACAAAAATTAAAGTAAAAAATATACAGGAGCAACTTGAACAGACCTTCATAAAAGACAATTTGAAGATCAATAAAGAGAACTGTTGCAAGAATGCATGTGTGTGTTCATGTTACTAGCCACCGACATATGAACTAAACCACAGTTTACAATCATGTTATACTTTACATACTTTCTAGCACAGAAGCCTTCAGTGAATGGTTTGATGGACAAAATATTCAGATGAGGAAACAGAAAGCTTCCTACACGCCAGAAGACTCCACAGGCTGCTCAGAATTATCTGCCTCAAGGGGTAACTACTAATCTAACTGCTGATACCAGAGATTAGTTTTATTTGCTTAGAACCTTACATAAATGGAAATAGACACTATGTACTTTTTTTCTGACTTTTCTTAACTCAACATTGTATTTTTGAGATTTGACCATGCTGTTGTGCTATTGCTAATCAAGTCATATGAATGCTATATGATATTCCACTACATGGATACAACACATTTCATTTCACCATTCTATTGGTGGGCATTTGACTTATTTCCAGTTCTTAGCTATTGTGAATAAAGCTACTATGACAATTTTAAAAATTTTACTGGCCCCAGGGATGTATTTCTACCGAGAATACCAAATCATTTTCTTTTTTTTTTAAAGATTTTATTTATTTATTTGAGAGAGAGAGAATGAGAGACAGCACGAGAGGGAAGAGGGCAGAGGGGGAAGCAGATCCCCCGCTGAGCAGGGAGCCTGATGTGGGACTCGATCCCGGGACTCCAGGATCATGACCTGAGCCGAAGGCAGTCGCTCAACCAACTGAGCCACCCAGGCGCCCCAACCAAATCATTTTCTGAAAACTATTAAATGAATGGAAAGAAGCATTTGTCTTGCCTTTCCTATATGAGCTGTAACACTAGATAGCCAAATAGTAGAAGAGATATCTTTTTCATATGACTATTCCAGTATATAAAGGAAGATAGAATGATAGAATAGAAAATGTGTGTAATAGTACTTTGAGAAGTTCTTTTAAAAAGAAGCGCATTAAAATATGAGGCTGCCAGTTGGATGGATGTGCAAGTATTATTTTCTTATAATACACTTGTTGTGGTTCACACATACACAGAACATAAATTTCAGGATTTTAAAACTGATATTCATGGCTCATAAATCTAGATTATCACAGATGACACAATTCACGTGCTGACAAGAAAGACTGGCAGCTTCTTAACATCTACTTAAGGAAATTTACCCAGCAGTATTGGCAGCAGAGCTCTTGGTCCTCCGTTAGATCCTTCCGAGATAAATAATATAGAGTATTACCACGGGAGTCACAAAGCGCCATTTGTATTATGGGTAACTGAGAGATTAGTTCTGTGCTGTGAAGTGATGGAGGGTAATGAATCACACATTATCTTCCTTTCTCCTGGGAAAATGAGTAAGTAAATTTAACAGATGGAGCTCCAGGAGGTAAACAAGATCTAGACCACAAGGAGTGTATCAATATGTGTTCTCAAGTTACAGAAAGACTGATGCTCTTTATGCAGTTAAGCATGGTATCCAGTGGATTCCACCATGGCATAATTATATAATTACCTTAAAATATTCCTTACACATATTTGTGGATTGTATTGGTACATGCTGGGAACAGTTCCAAGTACAGACTAAACAAATGTGAAAAGAGTCCTTTGCCCTCAAGTCCAGGGACGAAGACAAACAGGCCTATAGTAATAACAACCCGGGTGCTAAGTGATGTGCGTTAAGCAGTCAAGTATACTGTGAGGACACAGATACAAAAGAAAAGTATAATTATTTAAAATTTCTTTGTAAATTTTATTTTTAGACAGATTTACTATATAAGATAATGACCAAGAATTAAGTTACATAAAGAAAATTTCAATAACTTTCACTGCTCTTAATTATGTTTTATGGGGTTTTGTTAATAGTTACATGAGCAAAGGCTTTGATTTTTCTTTCTCACAAACATGGTTTACTTTTAAGTACAATGAAACATGCAGAATTAGTCCAAAATTAATTAAATATACATGACCGTGGTCACAAGGTGAGTCATTACAGAGACTGGGGCTATGCACCAAACTTTCAATGCCCAGAATTTGCATTTTCTGCTCTTAATAACCATGTTCTGACACCATCATAGATTCTACCATGTTTCCCACATTCTATAGGCTTGGAGAATGCGCACATGTTTATCATGACGTGAATAGGTCAGCTGTGTGATGCAGGTGAAAAATTCCCAAAAGTAATACATTGTTTTAAAGAAAGGACATCAGAGCTCTAGTCTAGCAGATTTTAAAGATCATCTGGTTTAACTCCATCTAACAGTTGAAGGAAGTGAGGTTCAGAGAGTATTCAAAATGTGCTTAAAGGCACATTTATTAGGTGGTAATTATATAGAACTAGAATATAGATTTAAGTACTGTTCTACTAGACTGTGATTGTTTTTGAACTGATCACTTGCTATTACAAGACTAAGAGAAAAGAAGATTAAATATAATCTGAAATACAATGAAATAATGTAAAGTAAACTATAATACCTGAAATCTGAAGGAAAACATACGTTTTTAAAATTTGGTTCCTTGAAAATGAATATTTAAATTGTAATTTAAATAAAAGAAATTGGAGATAACATTTGAGTAATACTGTTTCCTTTGAATGATTTCTTTCCATATTTATTTTCACTTTTCTGAATTTCCAGGTCCTCTTTTATTCAACTAAAATTCAAAAGGTAGAAGGAAATATGCTTCTCACCAGTATACTTCCAGTTTATACCTGTGAATTTTTTAGCTTAATTGTGATACAGATGTTCATGGCATGAATAAAGAGGAGAGCTTTGATGATTTTGCATGCTTAGTATTATTGTTCTGGTGTTTTTTTTTGGTGGTTTTGAATGAAAGTTAGCTATTTTTTCTGTGAGTATCCAAGAGAAAAAAAATTCTTGGAATGACTACGTTAACATAATTTCATCTAGTCCACAGTTTAGTCCAATGCTACAGGTTTTCTGCTTTGTTTTCTGAAGCAATCCAAATTTTCTGATTTTCCATCCAAAATTCAATAATTTTCTGTTGCGTTGTTTTCACTGCCTACAATATTAGTTTACTATATCTTAAGTGCTGTTTTTATTACCCTTAAGCAATTTGCTAACAATGTTACAAAAGACAATTGATTCAGTTATTTTTTATTTATTTTACTATTTACTATATAATTGGTGGGGAATGTCAATAAAATGCATACAGAGTTTGAATGATATTAAGGTATTTATGAAGTAAGAAAAAAATATTATAATTATTCATCTCAACTTGTAATGTATCTCCTATTAGCTCCTGAAAAGCAATGGTATTTTTTTTTCCAGCAGGACATAAGTGGGAAATGAAGTTGAACTGTATTGCACACTGTCTGCATCACATCTGTAACAGATTGAAGCTAAACTGGCAATCCCCTTAGTGATCAATGCAGCCCTATCCCTTGATCTCACATGTTAAAAATAAAAAAAATAATGTACATAAAAGGATATTATACTAACATTAAACTTGAATCTTCTTAAACTCATTATTTTTAAGGATCATCTAACTCTATTTAGTCATTTATCAATTTTTCAATTTTAACAAATATTTACTGAGAACTTCCAATATTTCAGAGCTTGGATTATGATGAGGAATAGTAAGTAGTAAATAATACACTGTTCTTATCTGCATCAAACTCTACATTCTAATGCAATAATAAAAATACACTGCAAAATAATTTTTTTTAACTTTGAGTTATTAGGTGTTTTTTAAATATTTTTTTATTATGTTATGTTAGTCACCATACAGTACATCATTAGTTTTTGATGTAGTGTTCCACGATTCACTGTTTGCATATAATACCCCATGCTCCATGCAATATGTGCTCTCCTTAATACCCATCACCGGGCTTGCCCATCCCTCAACCCCCCTCCCCTCTAAAACCCTCAGTTTCATTCCCGGAGTCCATAGTCTCTCATGGTTCGTCTCCCCCTCTGATTTCTTCCCCTTCATTTTTCCCCTTCTTTCTCCTAATGTCCTCCATGCTATTCCTTATGTTCCACAGATAAGTGAAACCATATGATAATTGTCTTTCTCTGCTTGACTTATTTCACTTAGCATAATCTCCTTTAGTTCCATCCATGTTGATGCACATGTTGGGAATTCATCCTTTCTGATGGCTGGGTAATATTCCATTGTATATATGGACCACATCTTCTTTTTCCATTCATCTGTTGAAGGGCATCTCAGCTCCTTCCACAGTTTTGCTATTGCAGACACTGCTGCTATGAACATTCGGGTGCATATGTCCCTACTTTTCACTATATCTGTTATCTTTGGGGTAAATACCCAGTAATGCAATTGCTGGGTCATAGGGTAGCTCTATTTTTAACATTTTAAGGAATCCCCATGCTGTTTTCCAAAGTGGCTGTACCAACTTGCATTCCCACCAACAGTGTAAGAGGGTTCCCCTTTCTCCACAACCTCTCCAACATTTGTTGTTTCTTGCCTTGTCAATTTTTGCCATTCTAACTGGTGTAAGGTGGTATCTCAATGAGGTTTTGATTTGAATTTCCCTGATGGCTAATGATGATGAACATTTTTTCATGTGTCTGTTAGCCATTTGTATGTCTTCTTTGGAGAACTGTCTGTTCATGTCTTCTGCCCATTTTTTGACTTGATTATATGTTTTTTGGGTGTTGAGTTTGAGAAATTCTTTATAGATCTTGGATACCAGCCCTTTATCTGTAGTGTCATTTGCAAATATCTTCTCCCATTTCATGGGTTGTCTCTTTGTTTTGTTGATTAATTCCTTTGCTGTACGGAAGCTTTTTATCTTGATGAAATCCCAAAAGTTCATTTTCACTTCTGTTTCCCTTGCCTTTGGAGACATGTTTTGAAAAAAGTTGCTGTGGCTGATGCCAAAAAGGCTACTGCCTATGTTCTCTTCTAGGATTTTGATGGATTCCTATTCCCCATTGAGGTCTTTCATCCATTTAGAGTTTATCTTTGTGTATCGTGTAAGAGAATGGTCGAGTTTCATTCTTCTGTATATAGCTGCCCAATTTTCCCAGCACCATTTATTGAAGAGACTGTCCTTATTCCACTGGATATTTTTTCCTGCTTTGTCAAAGATTAGTTGATTATAGAGTTGAGGGTCCATATCTGGGCTCTCTATTCTGTTCCATTATCTTTGTGTTTGTTTTTGTGCCAGTACCATGTTGTCCTGGTGATCACAGCTTTGTAATATAGCTTGAAATCAGGCAATGTGATGCCCCCAGCTTTGTTTTTCTTTTTCAGCATTTCCTTGGTAATTCGGGGTCTTTTCTGGTTCCATACAAATTTTAGGATTGTTTGTTCCAGCACTTTGAAAACTGCCATTGGTATTTTGATCAGGATGGCATTGAAAGTATAGATTGCTCTGGGAAGCATAGACATTTTAACAATGTCTATTCTTCCGATCCATGAGCATGGAATGTTTTTCCATCTTTTTGTGTCTTCTTCAATACCCTCATAAGTGTTCTGTAGTTTCAAGAGTATATATCCTTTACCTCTTTGGTTAGGCTTATTCAGAGGTATCTTAAGGTTTTTGGTGCTATTGTAAATGGAATTGATTCCCTAATTTCTCTTTCTACAGTTGCATTGTTAGTGTATAGGAAAGCAACTGATTTCTGTGCATTGATTTTGTATCCTCCCATATTACTGAATTGCTCTATGAGTTCTAGTAATTTGGGAGTGGAGTCTTTTGGGTTTTCCACATAAAGTATCATGTAATCTGTGAAGAGGGAGAGTTTGACTTCTTCTTTGCCAATTTGAATACATTTTATTTCTACTTATTGTCTGATTGTTGTTGCTAGGACTTATAGTACTATGTTGAACAATAGTGGTGACAGTGGGCATCCTTGACGTGTTCCTGATCTTAAGGAAAGGCTCTCAGCTTTTCCCCATTGAGAATGATATCCACTGTGGGCTCTTCATTGATGGTTTTTATGAAATTGAGGAATGTTCCCTGTATCCCTACACTCTGAAGAGTTTTAATCAGGAAACGATGCTGTATTTTGTCAAATGTTTTTTCTGCATCAATTGAGAGGACCATGTGGTTCTTTTCTCTTATTTATGCATTCTATCACATAGATTGATTTGTGAATGTTGAACCACTCTTGTATCCCAGGGATAAATCCCACCTGGTTGTGATGGATAATCCTTTTAATGTGCTTTTGGAGGGGCGCCTGGGTGGCTCAGTCATTAAGCGTCTGCCTTCGGCTCAGGTCATGATCCCAGGGTCCTGATATCGAGTCCCACATTGGGCTCCCTGCTTGGCAGGAAGCCTGCTTCTCCCTCTCCCACTCCCCCTGCTTGTGTTCCCTCTCTCGCTGTGTCTCTCTCTGTCAAATAAATAAATAAAATTAAAAAAAAAGTTTTAATGTGCTTTTGGAGCCTGTTAGCTAGGATCTTAAGAATTTTGGCATCTATATTCATCAGGGATATTGGTCTGTCTTTTTGATGAGGTCTTTGCCTGGTTTTGGGATCAAGGTAATACTGGCCTCATAGAATGAGTTTGGAAGTTTTCATTCTGTTTCTATTTTTTCAAACAGCTTCAGGAGAATAGGTATTATTTCTTCTTTGAATGTTTGGCAGAATTCCCCAGAGAATCCATCAGGCCCTGGACTCTTCTTTTTCTGGGAGGTTTTTCATCACTGCTTCAATCTCATTACTGGTTATTGGTCTATTCAGGTTGTCAATTTCTTCCTGTTTCAGTCTTGGCAGCCTATAGGTTTCCAGGAAGGCATCCATTTCTTCCAGATTGCTTAATTTATTAGCATATTGGCAGTTGTTGATAATAATTTCTAATAACTGTTTCTATTTCCTTGATGTTAGTCATGATCTCTCCCCTTTCATTCATAATTTTATTAATTTGGGTCCTTTCTCTTTTCTTTTGGATAAGTCTGACCAGTGGCTTATTGATCTTATTAATTTTTTCAAAGAACCAGCTTCTAGTTTCATTGATCTGCTCTACTGTATTTCTGGCTTCTAATTCATTGATCTCTGCTTTAATCTTAATTATTTCTCTTCTGATGCATGGGTTAGGCTTTATTTGTTGTTCTTTCTCCAGTTCTTTAAGGTGTAAAGTTAATTTGTGTATTCAGGATTTTTGTATTTTTTTGAGTGAGGCTTGGATGGCTATGTATTTCCCCCTTAGGACCACCTTTGCAGTATCCCATAGGTTTTGAACCGATGTGTTTTTGTTCTCATTGGTTTCCATGAATTGTTTAAGTTCTTCTTTGATTTCCTGGTTGACCCAAACATTCTTAAGCAGGATGGTCTTTAGCTTCCAAGTGTTTGAATTTCTTCCAAAGTTTTTCTTGTGATTGAGTCCCAGTTTCAAAGCATTGTGGTCTGAGAATATTCAGGGAATAATCTCAGTCTTTTGGTATCAGTTGAGACCTGATTTGTGACCCAGTATGTTGTTGATTCTGGAGAAAGTTCTAAGTGCATTTGAAAAGAATGAGTATTCTGTTGTTTTAGGGTGGAATGTTCTGTATATATCTATGAAGTCCGTGTGGTCCAGTGTGTCATTCAAAGCTCTTGTTTCTTTGTTGATTTTCTGCTTAGATGATCTGTCTATTGCTGAGAGTGGAGTGTTGAAGTTTCCTACTATTAGAGTATTATTATCAATATGTCTCTTTATTTTGGTTAACAGTTGGCATATGTAGTTGGCTGCTCCTATTGAGGGCATAGATATTTACAGTTGTTAGATCTTCTTGTTGGATAGACCCTTTTAGCATGATATAGTGTCCTTCTGTATCTCTAACTACAGTCTTTAGCTTAAAATCTAATTTGCCGGTTATGAGAATTGCTACCCCAGCTTTCTTTTGAGGTCTGTTGGTATGAAAAATGGCTCTCCATCCCTTCATTTTCAGTCTGGATGTATCTTTAGGTTCAAAATGAGTCTCTTGTAGACAGCATATGGATGGGTCATGTCTTTTTATCCAATCTTCAACCCTGTGCCATTTCATGGAATATTTAGGCCATTCACGTTGAGAGTGATTATTGAAAGATATGATTTTATTGTCATCATGTGAAGTCCTTGTTTCTATAGATTGACTCTGTAAATTTCTGATCTATATCACTCTTGGGGTCTTTCTCCTATTATAGAAACCCCCTTAATATTTCTTGCAGGCCTGGCTTGGTGGTCACATATTCTTTCAGTTTATGCCGGTCTTGGAAGCTACTTGTCTCCCCATCCATCCTCAATGACAGCCTTGCTGGATAAAGTATCCTTGGCTGCATGTTCTTCTCATTTAGTACCCTGAATATGTCTTGCCAGCCCTTTCTGGTTTGCAAGGTTTCTGTGGACAGGTCTGAAGTTATTCTGATGTTCCCCCCTCTGTATGTAAGAAATCTGTTCCCCCTGACCCTTTTCAAGATTGTTTCCTTGGATCTAAGATTTGCAAATTGTACTATTATATGTCGTGGTGTTGGTCTGTTCTCATTGATCTTAGGAAGGGTCCTCTCTGCCTCTTGGACACGAATGCTTGTTTCTTTCCTCAGATTAGGGAAGTTCTCAGCTACAATTTTCTCAGATATATCTTCTAAACCTCGCTCTCTCTCCACCCCCTCAGGGATCCCAATAATTCTGATATTGGAATGTTTCATTGAGTCACTAGTCTCTCTCAGTTTGATTCCTTGGGTTTTAATTTGTTTTTCCCATACCGCCTCGATTTCCTTCTTTTCTATCATTTTATCCTCTATTTCACTAATTCATTCTTCTGCCTCACTTACCCTGGCAGTCAGAGTATCCAGTTTGGACTGCATTTCATTCATAGCATTTTTAAGTTTAGCCTGATTAGATCTCATTTCTGCCCTTAGAGATTCTATATAGTGGTTAATATTTTTCTCAAGCCTAGATATCACCTTGATAATTGTTACTCTGAAGTCAATTTCTGACATCTTGGTTATATCCATATCCATTAGTTCTGTGGCAGAGGCCACAGTCTCTGAGTCTTTTCTTTGTTGGGGGTTCCTCCTCTTATATCCTCTTAGTCATTCTAGGGACCAACTGCTGGAAATATTCTGTTTGTAGAGATCCAGATGTATTTCTTATATCTCAGGCTGATTTCCTGGGTGTTCAGAATGGTCTGGTAGGTATCCAGCTCAATTCAAGGCACCAATTGAAATAGGGTCCCCTACTCCTCTGCCATCTTTTCTCCTTGCCCTAAACCCATTTTTTTAAATAAGGTAAACCATTCACAATCTCTAATGGTTAAATTTTTATTAATGAATCTTTTAATAAACACTACACAATCAATGGATTCAAAGTAGTCAATATATCAAAATACTATGGTTAAAACCACTACCATAAAGGATGCAAAAAATCTAATGCACAATCTGTCTTTCAAGGTAATAACCATCTAGTAGGCAATAAAGTTCACTGGTACCTACAAGACAAGATAACTTAAAAGTACTCAGTAGAGGTATAAACCAAATGCAGAGATGGACATAATTATATTTAATAGGATTACAAAAGTTTTTATTAAACAAGTGACATTTGAAATTGTCTAAATTCGACATGGAATAAAGTGGCAGGTGACATAGATCATTCCAGATTGGTAGAACAGTATAAGGCAAAGCATGATTTAGAAATTATAAGACACTTTCAGGAAATAGTAAAGTGTTTCAAACTCCTTCATGTGATTCAGATCTCCATCTTCACCCACACAATGTGTTTCTTCAAACGGATGCTGCTTTCTCACTTGATGTGAGACATGTCTAACAAGGCTCTCAACATCTTCCACTGAAAATCATCTCTTTCTGACACTCTAGTAACGTTGATATCCATTTTTTAGTTTTCCCTTTATATCACCTTCTGAAACTGAAGGTGATCAAGTTATATAGATTTTATTGTTCAATTATCCTTGCATTGATTCTCTCTTTTGCATAACAATTACATCACCTTAAATTAAGCTATGGTGTAATAAATACAACTGATTTACATTAGAGTTGTCATAGCATTGAACTAATCATAATACAAGATAAAAATTGGCTATTCAGACTAATCATTATTTAGGCTCCTGGCCAAGATAGGGTAACAGACAGGATTTACCCTCCTGCATTACACAGTAAAAAATAAAGATATGAAACCATGGTTTTCAAAATAATAGACATCAGGTAATAAAGTCAGTAATACAGTACTGGGAAAAAAATACAGTAATGGGAAAAAAATGAAGTGACCCCTATGATTGCCCCAGGTGACTGCCTGAGAGAATTTCTAGGCCACACGACAGGAGTGGCATATGTATATGAAGAAATTACTCAAGACCAGGGAAAAAAACACCTAAAAAGTTTAGGTGAAATAGTACTCTGTCCTCACATTGACCAAGAATAGTGCCTCTCCCCTCATCCAGACTACATGAGCACTGGGTATATTACTTGAAAGGGGCATGACTCAACAATGAGGTATAATTAGCCCTAGTCTGAATAGTGTTCTAGTTCAACCTAAACAAACCTAGTTCAGCCTAAAAAAACTGAATGCAAAATCCCAAATGAACAAACTCCTTCTAAATAATTACATTAGAGCTTAGTAATATTTATAGGAATATAGAACACAGCTAGTACACAGTGAAGTAAAATTCATGTCTGATAGCCAATAAAAAATTACTAGGCATCCAAAGAAACGAGACAATTCAACACATATTAAGAAGATAAGAAATCAATCAAAACTGACTTAGAAATGACACAGATGTTAGAATTAAGACAAGGACATTAAAACAATAATTATAACTAGATTCCACATATTCAAAGTGGTAAGTAGAGAAATGGGAGATATGAAAATAAGTCCCAAATTCAACTTCCAGAAATGAAAAGTACAATATCTGACATTAAAAAAAAAAAACCACTGAATAAGACTGATAGAAATTTAAACATTACAAAGAAAAAAAATGTGAACTTGAAGGCATATGAAACAGTGAGAGAATAAACATTTTCCAAAAAATGAACAAACCATCATAATTAGCCAACTACAAATGTAATTAGAATGTCTAGATTAGAAAAGGAACAGAAAAAATATTTGAAGAAACAATGGCTGGAAATTTTCCAATTTGATAAAAACTATAAACACACAGATCCAAGAATTTCAACAAAGCCTAGGCACAAGAAACACAAGGTAAAGTACACCAAAGCATGCCATAATCAAATGGCATTGGTCAAAATGAGTGACAAAAAGGAAAATATTCAATGAACCCAGAGAAAAAGGACCCAGATGTTTATGTCATTATAAGAGAAAAAAGGTGCAAGTATAAACTAAAAAAAAAAAACTTAGGTAAAAACACACTAATTGAATTTGAATTGGAATGCTCACCTTGTGTTTAATAAATAGCTGTCCATAGAAGAGGCCTAAAGGTAAAGATGATCCAGTTGCCAATGAGATTCCTTAACAATGTATAAAGCTTGTTTGGGTTAAATTGGAGAAACCAAAGTGGAAAAGATAGCATAGAGATAATAAAAAAATCTGAAAATTGGTTGTTTATTAAATACTGATAAAAGTTTTATCAATTTTTTTTTAAATCATGATAATGGCAGCTAGTTATGCAGAAAAAGAAAATCTTTGTATTTTAAGTATGCATACAGGATTATTTAAGGTGGGAATGAGAGGAAGTGCAAATTTACTTTTAAATATGTCTGAAGAAAATGATATGAGGGGAAATGAAAGAAGATATTGAGCACTGTTATTTCACTATACTATTCTTTATTTGTTTTCCATAATAAAAGGGTTTTTAAAGCAACTATAAACTAAAGATGCATTTTTAAAAGTTCCTTCCAAGCTTGTTCTCCATAATTTTGATAACATAAAATAAATTCAGAATGTGCACTTTAACAATTTAATTCCATTGTCCTATATGACATAATTCCTCCACCTACAGAAATACCTGGGAACCAAAAAACAAAATATTTCCTTAAGTGAAAAATTCATATAAGTCAATTAATGTAACAGTGGATGTACAGATTCAAACTAGGAAATTGCAGCTAAAGTTAAAAGGTGGGTTTTATATTTTCATGTGCCTTTTCCTTCTTTATCTTGAAAATGCTATCATTTAACATAAAATTTTGAAAGAAATGGCAATTTCCATAATCAAAACCAGTTGCAATCCAGGCTATCTGCTATAGGGTATATACCAATTGAGAAACTATACAATTTAAATACCTAAAACTAGACTACAGATAAATAAAATTGATTTTGGCATGTGTTTTACATATTTTGGTGGAGAACAGAAGGTTTTTCTAAGTAACCTTTCCATCACATTCTAACTAAATGGGCTCTTATAATGGCATCTTACTAACATAGTTGCTGGAATCTATATTGATAAACACACATATGAAAAACATTTATTATGTCAGTTTAGAAAACAATTTTGAAAATTAAGAGCATCATTTCTGACATTTTGTTGCAGCTTAGACTTCAGTATATACCAAAATAAATTTGTGATTTCTATACCATTAAAGCCTCAAGAACTGGAAATGAGGATGCATAACCAAAATGTCTTATGGAAGGCTGAATCTATGCAGATCCAAATTTGAACATTACACAGCATCATTTGGTCAAATGTTTTTCTTATTTCTATTAGTCAATGATTAACTAGGTATACTGCAATATTCAGAAAATCCCTGAAATTTTTGTTTAGTATTTAACTCCATTAATAAACCTAACACACACACACACACACACACACACACACACACACGAATAAAAGTACAGAAATGATATTTTTAAGATTCAAAGACCATAACTGAAAAAGGTCAGGGGGTGTCTGGGTGGCAGAGCAGGTTGAGCTCCAACTCTTGTTTTCAGCTCAGGTCATGATCTCAGAGTCCTGGGATCAAGCTCCATGTTTAGCACTCCATGTGGAGTCTGCTTGTCCTGCTCCCTCCCCCTCTGTTCCTCCCCCAATGCATGCACACACTCTCTTTCTCTAAAATGAATGGATAAATCTTCATAAAAAAAAAAGAAAATCTTCAAAAATTTTCATTATTGTCAGTAAAATAATGAAAATTCACAGTGTGAAGAAAGTATAATTATTATGAACAAAGAGGTAATGTAATGAATGAAACCAGAGAACAAATTAAGAAAAGGAAATAAATAAAAGATGGCAAACTGTCATATAATAAATTTCATTTTTCAATTAATGATGAAATAAAGGGATAAGTTCTTTTAAAAATACAGAAAGATCATAAATGCAAGATAAATATATGGATTATACTATAGAAAGGTAAAATATATTCTGAGCAAGTAAATGAAAAATGCTACTTCTTGAGAAATCAGGGAAAGACAAAAAAAGAATAGATTTCCTTTGGAGATCATTTATGTGGAAGATCTATGATAGATGGCAGATATGTGCAGTCCTATAAATAATTTTAATGTAGTCAAATCAATGAACATGATTAAATTTCACTGAGTCAATGCAGATTAAATAAAAGACAGTCTTAGAAATTAATGTAATAACAAATATAAATGAAATATACTAAGAAAGAAATACCTAAGTGCAAGAAATAATTTAAAATGTTTTATCTTGGGGTGCCTGGGTGGCTCAGTTGGTTAAACATCTGACTCTTCTTGGTTTTTGCTCAGGTCATGATCTCCGGTTTGTGAGATGGAGCCCTGAGTCAGCTCTGTGCTCAGCGGGGAGTCTGCTTCTCTCCCTCTCCCTCTACCCTTCCTCCTGCTTGTTCACTGGTTCTAAAATAAAAATAAATAAATCTTAAAAAAAATAAAAAATAAAATGTTTTATCTTTCGCTATGTCCTACTACATTTTGCATGGTTACTTCCACAAAAAATTGTCCCAAAATAATTTTTTGACAAAGTAAGACTTGAAAAATCTAGAAGCATATTTTGATGTGAAAAAGTATATTACTATAACCTAAAGGACCTGTAAAAATTATTTATGGAAAAATATGCCAAAATCTTATCAATGTCATTGATATTTTTACTTAATTATATAATACGTTGGTTGTCCATTTTTTTAAATTTCTAGTTACCCAACTAAACAGAGTAAAAAGGTCTTTATAAGCAATACACTGAATTACTACATTGCTGTACATAAGATGGAAATCTTCTTACTAGCAAGTTTAGCCCATTCACATTTAATATTATATACTACATTATTTGGTTACATTTCACATTGAGCTTTTGATTTAGCCTAGTTGTTTCTTGTTGTTGTTGTTATTATTCCTTTCCTGCTTTATTTTTGGTTTATTCAAGTGTCTCTTTTTTCCTTAGCTGAATTTTTTAAATTTTATTGCTAATTGAATTTTTCTACTCTTTTGCAATTTATACTTTAATTTTTTTATTTCTGCTAACATATTTATATGCATATTAGATAATAAATACCTCTATCTCCCTGACTGACCATGGTTTACATTATGTGTAATTGTTTCATGACATTTTATTTGCATATTATTTTATTATGATCTAAATTTTGTCACTACAGTTTCAGTCAATTTTACATTTACTCACAAATTTATCTAAATACTTGCACATAATTCATTCTTGCATTTTAGCCCTTTAATGTTCAGTGTTTCTATACATTATGAACAATCTTTAGAAAATTCTGTAATGAAACTGTAAGAGGTAAACACTCTCAAGTATACTGTCTGAAAAATATTTTTCATCATGCCCTTGTTTTTTGAATAGTACTTTGCATAAGTATAAAATTATAGATTGACAGTTTTTTTATCTCAAATATTTGAAGCTCCTATGTCATTGAGTTCTGGCTTCCAGTTTTGCTACTGAGAAATTTACCATTATTCTAATATTTGTTTTTTTTATTTATGTAATTTGCATTTCTTCTCTGTGTGCTTTTCAGATAATCTTTTTGCCTTTGATTCTTTGTAATTTCACTCCAACATCTGTTGGTGTAGATTTTTATCTATTTATCCTGTTTGGGAGTTTTATCCTGTCTTTAATCAATTCTGTAATGTTATTTGGCCTTGTCTCCTATCATCTGAGTTTTTAAAAATATGAAATAACCTCAGTCTTTATAACTTTGTGTATCCCTTCATCCCTTAATTTGCTTACTTTCAGAGGATGTGGAATGACTTACTTACATGACAGGTAAATTTAGAGAAGTTACCTGGCCATGACTTATCATTGACTTTGTTCCTTTGGGAAGTTTCTTACCGTTCCTCCATTCTGCAAGTTTTATCTCACAATATTACCCACTAAACCACTGACTGTTGATGGGTCAGTATTTCTGCTCAATTCTAAAGTTTCATTCATACATTTGTTTCTCACACTAAGGTACATTATTAAAAATATTCTCTATCAATAGTAAAGGTGATATTTTACTTACATAATTATATTGTAAAGTTGTTTAGGGCCAGATTTAAAAGAATATTGTCATTTATTTGGGAATCTCTTAAATCTCCAACTATACCCATATCTTTAAATAAATATCTTCTCTGTTTTCTCTGTATTTTCTTCTTTGGAATCCTTATATGATATATGTTGGGCATATTTTTCCATAATTATTTCTCTCTTCACCCTTCTGTCACATTTTCCATCTTTTAAATCACAGTATATACTTCAACTTTCTAATTACCTCCTATATTGCAACAACTGTATTTTATGTTATTTACCACATATATTGAGGTTTTAATTTCCATGGTATATTAATGTATTTTTATATTATATGTATATTTTTTGAATTTCTACTTATTTATATTCTAAGTCTTACTGGTATATTGTTTGACAGTAACTAATTATTTTTAAGTCCTTATTTAATCATTTTATATATATATTGATTTTATACTCTGCATCTGTTAAAGTTATTATGTAAAAACCTCGTGGTTACATTATCTTGCTTGCTGTACTTTCTGACATTCCCTACACTAATATTGGAAACTTCCTTGTGTGTTTGCAATTTGAACTGTGAACTCATGTTCTGGTGGATGACTTACAGGAATCTTGTGTATCCTCCATCAAAGATGGATCCTTCTGGCAATATTTTCAGTGTGCAAATGATTCTAGATGTTAATTTTGTTTACTGCATGTTCACAGATCATATAGAATTTGTAAATTTGAATCCAAAAGCTATCTAATGGTAGATGTATAGCTGTGAATATTAGAGAAGATGATTTTTACCCACAGACCAAGTGTAATAAACAAACTGCCTGGATATCTTCTCTTTACTGTATATAGTTTTCAAGTCTACTCCTTCACTAAGGCACCTTGAGAAAAGTTTTACAGATGAAATTGTATGTCATCTGTTTTTTGTTGCAAACCAAAGAAGGAGTTTTGGGAGTTGAGAAGAGGTAAAGATATAACATGTTTTGCTATATAGAGGTTTGGTATGGGTATGTGGTTGTTTATTATACTATTTTCTATATTTTTGTATATACTTAAAATTTCCCATTATCATACTGTATTTTTTTTTAATCCAAAGCCTTGGTTGGCAAAGAGCAGACCCCTTCTGTAACCATGTCCTCTTCTTTCCTTGAGACAGTGGAAGCACTGGCTTTAGTTACAGCTCTAATTTCTAATTTTGTGGTAACACTCACCTTACTTATTTTTGAAATCTGTTATAGACTTAAAACGATGTTATGATTTATTCCAAGCTTTAGACATTTTTTACCAAAAGTTTATATTTTTCATATTATTAAATCTGCCTTATGTTTAGAAGTAAAAAGAAAGAATTTAATTGGGATTATTAGAGAAGTAAGCTATCTGTGGGCTAGGACACCTGTTTGTATTACTTTAAGATGATAACTAAACATTCACTTTTTTAGAAACAGGTCTAGGGAGGAAATGTGGGTAGGAACTGAAAAGTATTTGTTGGTTTAAGTTTTTTTAATACCACTTAAATGATACATTTATTCTCACTAATAACTTTGAATTTATTACTTAATTAAACTTTCACACTTTGAAGATAAGAACATTGAAGACCAGAGTGAAACCCAGAGTAGATGAGTAAATTATCCACTGTCATACAGCTAGATTATTGTCTATTTTAAAGACAGAAAAAAAAATAAAGACAGAAAAAATATTCTACATACACAGTTATAAAATACATTTCCAAATCATATATGCATTACATTCACTTATTGGTATTAAGGAGAATCTATTCTTCCAGTCCTCTCCATTTATGTGGACAATTAAGACTCCATGGTGATCAGAGGAGATCAGATAATACATAAATCTCAAATAATTGAACTAGATGAATCAACTACAAAGACTACTGTTTGGTTACCTTGATAACTTACTTCACATGACTCTTGGGAAAGTGTATTTTCATGTGTTTTCTATAGAATATTTTTAAGAATAATCTTAAGCTATGCATTTTTCTAATTCCTATCTATTTTTTAAATGTGTTATTTGTAAGGTTCATTGTGTGTGTGTGTGTGTGTGTGTGTGTGTGTGTGTGTATGGAGAGAGAAAGAATTGACCCAGTTGTAGGTGATAATAGTTTAAAATTGTGAAATGTATTTCTAAAATTTCAAGGTCCGTGGATCAAATTATTTGTACTTCTTGTCACATTATATAAATGAAAAAGATATATTTTAAGAATAAGAAATTTGTGTATAAAAGGTTATTTGTAACTCTAGACACACAACCTACTTTTGGTGTAACTATTTCAAGCCCTCATGCTAATAAAAGGTTAATTTTGCTTTCAATCAAATGTCACATATAAACACAAACCTCATCAAAATGTGATTATAAAAACACTTTGTATCTGCATTCACAATGGAGCATAACCTTTAGTAAAGTGGCTTACCTCAGGGGTCTTACAGTCCCTGATATAAATGCTGAGGTATGCAATTACTCAGGCTGGCTACAGACAGACCCCTTGGCCATGTTTGGTGAATAGGGTGGGGGAGAATACAGAGATGGAACACAACCTCAGTTATCCAGTTACAAAATCAAAGAAATACATTTTCAAAAATAAAAGTTAGAAGCATAATTTTGAGTTCATATGAAAGTTCATAATATTTTTTAAAAGCATGCCTTAGTGAATAAACAATGAATCAGAACTTAGGACAAACTTTTAGCTCTGGCCTTAAGTAACTGTGAAATCTGGAAATAAAACTTTCTGGACATTTGTTTAAAGACAGCAGGAACTGAGAATTGATACAGATTATAAGACCCTTGTTAGCTGTGGCATTCTATCATGCAACTATATATCGATGAAATATACAACATATACACACATACTCTTTATATTTGGGTAGACATATTTTTAGAGTCATATTCATACCTTTACTTAAATAAACAAATTACTTAACCAGTATAAGTTTTATACACTCAATTTCAGACAGTACTTAAATACAATTGCTATTTTTCTTTAAGACTTTTTAAGCTTACTCTTAGAACTACGTTTATTTTTTTTATTTTTTTTAAGATTTTATTTATTTATTTGACAGAGAGAGACACATACAGTGAGAGAGAGAGCACAAGCAGGGGGAGTGGGAGAGGGAGAAGCAGGTTTCCCGCCGAGCAGCAACCCGATATGGGGCTATTTTACTATCATCTTAAGTATAAAAATGATTTTCCCCTAATGAGTTAGGACATTTGGGAAGAGCAATGATGAGAGAGAAATTTGCCTTATATCTCTACTTCCTCTTTCAGGTGTTTATATCAGCTATCTTTGAAAGAGTGGTACCTTTAAGCCAGCAACTCAGACAACTCCGACACCTGTCACTTTTGTAGATTTTCAAAACTTTTCACCTAAGACAGAATTAATCAATCTGTTTTAAATGAATGAAATAGGTTGCATGTCAAATTTCCCACTCATCCCATTGAAATTTGAATGCCGTGAAATAAGATCTGCTTCTAAATCCATCTGTTTGCTCAGCAGTAATACGGCATCAAACAATGTGGGGAGCAGGAATCAAAACCACTGGACCTGTCTTTCTTGGAATAATAATACTTTTTTTAATCTTTAAAAGATTAAAAGGCATAGACTAATATTTAAAAGTTAAAAGAGAGAGAAGAGTAAATACACTGCTCACTTCTAATCATGAAATTTTGGTTTGGGAAATGATAGGTTTTAAAAGAAATTTAAGTCTAGGTGCCCTTTAAAATATATAAGAATAGCCAAAAGCATGCGGTTTGCCTCTTGAACTTTAAGCTTGATTAAACTCAGTAAAGGGCCATTAACACCATCAGACAACTTTAGAAAAATATTTTTTATTAGTTCTTTCCAGATGACTATAAATGCCAAGAATTCATGAAGATATATTTGTTTTCTTTTGTGAAAGCTGTTTCAAGTCATCTTTGATGAGCAAATCAAAACTACTGCTTCCTAGTTATAATAGACAAAGCCTGGTTTATGAATAAATGCATCTTTTAGAAAACACACCACTATGTCTGTAATTCTGTAGCTCTGGAGTACGTTTTCTAAGAAAATGAAAGCAAGAAATTAGCAAGACCAAAAAAATCTAAATGGCATTTATAACTTTAATAGTCCATTGCTAAAATATATCTAATATCTATGGACAATTATGAAATGATAGCAACTTTTATTTTACTAGGCATTTAATATGCATGAATGAATAGGTATAACATGTGAGACATTGAAGAAAAATGAAGTTAACACTAGTGTAGTCTATCCAGCTTAAAATGTAGAACTTGGAATATTATAAATCTTAAAGAAAATAAAAGGAAGACAGAGGTCGTGTCAATGTAAATTTCTGATCTTCTTAAATTCTCCCTAAGACAGAGTGACTGACACACACACACACATTAATAATAACATATTAATATATTAATAAACAAATAAAATCTACAACAATGACAACACAAAAAAAGTGTTAGCTCTTTGTGTTAGCTCACAACCCAAACTGTGTTTGGTGGTGGAGAAAAAAACACAAGAACAGTTATAATCTGTCCTGGCACTATTATCTGTGTGGAAGGAAAAAGAGAGAAACAAAGAAACCTCTGGTGGATATGAAAGAACAGAAAAAAGAAATAGTCATAGCTAACAGGAACTCTCTGGAGAGTGCAGCAGGCTCCTTTGAGAAGAACAGCTGAAGCTTAGAGGATTTTTTGTACTCTCCAATTAACAGGTGAGTAGAAGGAGGTCTCTGATAAGGTCTATAGGAGCTGGGACAGTAAATCCTTTCAACACTTCAAATTGTCCAGCCAAAACTCCCTTCCAGGACAAAGCCCTGAACTGAGGACCAACCTCTGGGAATATATTCCTCACTGGAAGGACAGGGAAAATAGTGGCAAAGTAAAGGGATGATACAGCTGAGTGGGAGGAAAGAGCAGACCCAGGACATCTCAGAAAGCATGAAACTATGTTTTTGAAAAACTCATATGGCAACAGAAGAATTGCTAAAGCCACAAACGTAGAACAGTAAAAGCTTTATAATCTCCTTCCTAAAAGTTTAGGGAAAAAATTGAATGCCTTATAAAAAAGTTAAGAATAGGAAATAAATCATAATTGAATTACTCACAGAGCTACTACAATTAAAAGATAATGAGGAAGAGAATAGTGTCCTTACAGACATGCTCACAAACAGATAAAAACTATTACCGAGTTCTTCAAAATGAGCTAAAATAAATTAAGGGCAGGATAGAAGGGAAAAAATAATGAAGAAAACTGAGAAACTAAATAAATCAGGAAAAAATTAAAACTGAAATACATTTTTTAGAAGTAAAATTAAGAAAAAAAAGCAGAAGTAAACCCATAAAAAATGCCTTAAGAGAAATAGAAGTTGGAAACTTTTTTTTTTTAATAAAAAAGACAAGGGGAAAGAAAGAAAAAAAAAACTACATGCAATATTACCACGTACAGGTAAATTTAAAAAAGAAAGAAAGAAAGAGAAAGAAAGAAAGAAAGAAAGAAAGAAAGAAAGAAAGAAAGAAAGA